>NC_041728.1:163532832-163897832 GCF_004115215.2 Ornithorhynchus anatinus
CGCTTGCCGTCGGGAAGCCTGTAGGCGTACCGCGACTTCTTGGCCGCCTCTTCTTCCAGGTCCAGGGCCACGTAGCAGCCGGTCTCCTTGATGTCCCTGACGATCCTCCTCTCCTCGGTCTTGAGCAGGACGACGCCGCTGTCCGTCAGCAGCCTCGCGAGGTAGTCGGTGAGGTCGCGTCCGGCCAGCTCCAGCCGCAGGACGGCGTGAGGCAGGCAGTAGCACTCGAAGACGGGGACGCAGGCGGTGACCCCGTCGCCGCAGTCCAGCACGCAGCCCGTGGTGCGGCCCGAGGCGAAGAGGGCCAGCACCGCCTGGATGGCGACGTAGAAGGCGGGGACCTCGAAGCTCTCAAAGAACAGCTCCGTCGCGCGCTCCCGGCCGGCCGGGGGATTGAGAGCCGTCTCGGTGAGGAGGACTGGCCTCTCGCTGGCCTCCACCTTCAGATCCTTCTCGTAGACATTCCTCCACACGGCCTCCATCTCCTCCCAGGAGGTGACGATGCCCCTCTCCACGGGGTAACTGCGGGGTTGGCGAGAGACCGGAAAGGGCCTTGGTCGGAAGGCTTATCCGCCCGATCCCTGCTTCCCGGTCGTCGCCCCCCGACCCGCGTCCGAGATCCCACCTCACGCAGCTCTCAAAAATCCAGTGATCCCGCCGCGGGGTCACTTGAGCAGCGGTCGTTGCCGAGGCCGAGCGGTTCGGCGCTGCTTAGAGAGGCAGCGGGGCGTAGCGGACGGGGCCCGGGGCCCGGGAGGCGGAAGGTCATGGGTTCTAATCCCGCCTCCGCCTCTCGTCTGCTCTGTGACCCTGGGCAAGTCACTTCATTTGGCCTCAGTTACCTCATTTGTAAAATGGGGATTGAGCCTCTGAGCCCCACGTGGGACAGGGATCGCGTCCAACCCGATCTGCTGATATCCACCTCTGGCACGCAGTAAGCGCTTAACAGACACCGCCGTTATCATGATTATTACCCTTGATTATTATTTCAAAATCGCTCCTCTCTTGATTTTGTTTCATCCTTCCTATCCTCTGTTTCCGCCCGCTCGTATCATTTAAAGATAATATTACCAATTACTTATTTATTCTTATTAATGTCTGTCTCCCCCCCAGACTGTCTACTCACTATGGGTAGGGAAAGCGTCTGCTAATCCCGCTGTACTATAGCAGCAATGCAATATAGTAATAATGTTGGTATTTGTTAAGCGCTCACTATGTGCAGAGCACTGTTCTAAGCGCTGGGGGAGATCCAGGGTCATCAGGTTGTCTGTCCCACATGAGGCTCACAGTCTTCATCCCCATTTTACAGATGAGGCCCAGAGAAGTTAAGTGACTTTTCCACAGTCACAGAGCTGACAACTGGCAGAGCCGGGATTCGAACCCATGACCTGACTCCCAAGCCCGGGCTCTTAAGCAATTTAACGTAGCAACTAATCCTGCTGGTCCCAGGCTCTTAGTAGTGTTCTGCACACGGCAAGCGCTCGATAAATAGCACGGATCGATTGTATGTTCTTTCTTGTCCCCTTTGTTTTTGTTTAGGTAATTCCCATCATTTTGAAAGTTTTCTTCCTGCTCTTCTCCTTCTGTGGCAATATGGCCTAGTAGAAAGAGTGGGAAGCCGTGGACAGGTCACCTCTCTATGCCCATTTCTCCATCCATACGATAAACGCTCCCCCGGCTTCTCAGACGGAGCCCCTTGCCCGTCAGTGGGCAGAGACCGTCTCTATCTGTTGCCGATTTGTCCATTCCAAGCGCTTTGTACAGTGCTCTGCACATAGTGAGCGCTCAATAAATACTATGGAATGACAGGGACCGTGTCCAATCTGATTATCTCGTATCGAGAAGCATCTCGGCCCGATGGAGAGAGCGGAAGGCCGGGGAGTGGCCAGACCCGGGTTCCCATCGCGACTCTGTCACTTGCCTGCTGTGTGAACGTAGACGCTGCCAAAATTGTGCCTCCGTTTCCTTATTTCATTCATTCATTCAACAGTATTTATTGAGCGCTTACTATGTGCAGAGCACTGTACTAAGCGCTCGGAACGAACAAGTCGGCAACAGGTAGAGACGGTCCCTGCCGTTCGACGGGCTTACGGTCTGATCGGGGGAGACGGACAAGAACAATGGCAATAAGTGAATTATTTGTGAGATGGGGATTAAAAACCTGTTCTCCCTCCCGCTTAGACCATGAATCCCACGTGGAACGGGGACTGTGTCAGATGTTATAATCAAAATAATGGTACTTCATTCACTGAATTGTATTTATTGAGCGCTGAATGCGTGCAGAGCAGAGCACTTGGGAGAGTACGGTACAACAGTAAACAGGCACATTCCCTGCCCAAAATGAGCTTTAAGTGCTCTAAGCATTTAGTTCTTACTATATAATGATTATAGTATTTGTTAAGCGCTTACTATGTTCCAAGGGCTAAATGTCACTCTATATGCCACCGTATCCCGGCTCTGCCACTTGTCAGCTATGGGACTGTGGGCAAGTCACTTCACTTCTCTGGGCCTCAGTTCCCTCATCTGTAAAATGGGGATGAACACTGTGAGCCTCACGTGGGACAACCTGATGACCCTGTCTCTACCCCAGTGCTATAGTAAGCGCTTAACCAATACCAACATTATTATTCTCCACCCCAGCAGTCACAGCGTGGCTCGGTGGCAAGAGCCCGAGCTTGGGAGTCGGCGGTCCTGGGTTCGAATCCCAGCTCTGCCGCTTGTCAGCTGGGTGACTGTGGGCAAGTGACTTCCCTTCTCTGGGCCTCAGTGACCTCATCTGTACAACGGGGATTAACTGTGAGCCTCCCGCGGGACGACCGGATGACCCTGCATCTCCCCCAGCGCTTCGAACAGTGCTCCGCGCATAGTAAGCGCTTAACAAATACCAACATTATTAGGATTATTCTCCAGCCCAGCACTCAGTACGCTTCGCACACTGTCAGCGCTCAACAGATACGACCCCACGAGGGAAAGGACACCGTGAGTGGCCCGTTAGTGAGCGCTTATGGGATACCCCCTTCGCGCCCCTCTGGTCTTCCCTGCCCACCACGGCTTCTTCCCTCCGCCCGTCCGGGGCCGGGTCACCTGACGTAGAGGCCGCCCCGCTGGGCCTGCGCCTCCTCGCCCACGTACAGTTCCCTCGGACCGTGCGCGCCCATCTGGCCTCTCCCCCAGCCGGTCACGTTGGCGTAGACGAACTGGGGCTCCCTGATCCCGGCCAAGCCCGACTTGATGAACCCCGAGCCGCTGTCGATCACCACGGCGGGCAGGAGGTGCCCCATGGCGGGCAGCGGTCCCAGGGCCTCGGTCAGGCCTCGGCGGTCCAAGAACTTCCTCGACGCCTTGGGGGTCCCCAGGGTCTCGGAGACCTCGGAGCCTCGGCGGGGCCGCCGAGGTCTCGGAATCTCAGCGGCGCTCGGGGAGGACCTGGGGTTTCGGGGGGATCTCGGTGGGGCCTTGGTGCCCACGGTCTCTCTAGGGGCTCAGGGGTCACCAGAGTCTCTGTCGCGTCTCAGGGGTCACCAGAGTCTCTGTCGCGTCTCAGGGGTCACCAGAGTCTCTGTAGCGTCTCAGGGGTCGTCACCAGAGTCTCTGCAGGGCTTCAGGGGTCACCAGAGTCTCTGCAGGGCCTCAGGGGTCGTCACCAGAGTCTCTGCAGTGCTTCAGGGGTCGTCACCAGAGTCTCTGCAGGGCTTCAGGGGTCACCAGAGTCTCTGTAGCATCTCAGGGGTCGTCACCAGAGTCTCTGCAGGACTTCAGGGGTCACCAGAGCCTCTGCAGGGCCTCCGGGGTCGTCACCAGAGTCTCTGCAGGGCTTCAGGGGTCACCAGAGCCTCTGCAGGGCCTCAGGGGTCGTGACCAGAGTCTCTGTGGCATCTCAGGGGTCGTCACCAGAGTCTCTGCAGGACCTCAGGGGTCCCCAGTCTCTGTAGCATCT
Source organism: Ornithorhynchus anatinus (assembly GCF_004115215.2). Lineage (NCBI taxonomy): Eukaryota > Metazoa > Chordata > Mammalia > Monotremata > Ornithorhynchidae > Ornithorhynchus > Ornithorhynchus anatinus. The sequence continues at coordinate 163,536,770 of NC_041728.1, forward strand.
CTGGGGTCGTCACCAGAGTTTCTGCAGGACCTCAGGGGTGGTCACCAGAGTCTCTGCAGGGCTTCAGGGGTCACCAGAGTCTCTGTAGCATCTCAGGGGTGGTGACCAGAGTCTCTGTAGGGCTTCAGGGGTCACCAGGGTCTCTGCAGGGCTTCAGGGGTGGTGACCAGAGTCTCTGTAGCGTCTCGGGGGCAATGACCAGAGCCTGTGCAGGTCCTCAGGGGTCACCAGAATCTCTGTAGCGTCTCAGGGGTGGTGAGCAGAGGATCTGTAGGGCCTCAGGGATGGTGGGCAGAGCCTGTGCAGGGCCTCAGGGGTCACCTGAGCCTCTGTAGCATGTGAGGAGGACACCAGAGTGTCAGAGGGGTGTCAGAGGGGTGTCAGGGGGCGTCAGAGGGGTGTCAGGGGTCCCCCCGGGCCCTCCTTGCTCCTCCCCCCAGGCCTCGATGAGACCAAAGTCCCGACACCCTCTGCGCCAGGGGAGGCAACAGTACAACGGGTCGTAACAGACCCAACACGTCATGACGCACAACGGCCCCCCTCCCCGCTGCGACGTGCGCGACCCCGCCTCGCCCTCCCGCGGCTACCCGTCTGCGCGTGCGCGGTAGGGGGGGGCCGGGCCGCCGCGGCTCCCTGTCTACGCATGCGCAGTAGGGCAGGGGCCGGGTGGGGTTGCCGCGCCTCCCCGACTGCGCGTGCGCAGTAGGACCGGGGGCGAGGGGGAGGAGGGGCCGCCGCTGCTCGCCTTCTGCGCGTGCGCGGTAGCGTCGGGGGAGGGGGCCGCCGCGGCTTCCCGTCTGCGCGTGCGCGGTAGGGACGGGTGGGAGGGAGGGGCCGCCGTGTCTCGCCGTTGGCGCGTGCGCAGTAGGGCCGGGTGGGAGGGGGGCGGGGCCGCCATGGCTCCCCGTCTGCGCGTGCGCGGTGGGGCCGAGGCCCGGCCTCGATGGGCCCAAGCCTGACCCAGCTAGCCATTCCGAGTCCTCGGGAAAATAATAATAATTATTATTATTATTGCGGCATTTATTAAAGCTTACTCTGTGCCTAGCGCTGTTCTAAGCGCTGGGATAGATCCAGTGTAAATCAGGTTGTCCCACGTGAGGCTCACACTTTAAATCCAGCGTGGCTCAGTGGAAAGAGCATGGGCTTTGGAGTCAGGGCTCACGAGTTCGAATCCCAGCTCTGCCACTTGTCGGCTGTGTGACTGTGGGCGAGTCACTTAACTTCTCTGGGCCTCAGTTCCCTCATCTGTAAAATGGGGATCAAGACTGTGAGCCCCACGTGGGACAACCTGATTCCCCTATGTCTACCCCAGCGCTTAGAACAGTGCTCGGCACATAGTAAGCGCTTAACAAATACCAACATTATTATTAAATCCCCACTTTACAGAGGAGGCAACTGAGGCCCAGAGAAGTGAAGCGACTTGCCCGAGTTCACACAGCAGACAAGGGGCGGTGGCGGGATTAGAACCCACGTCCTCTGACTCCCGAGCCCGGGCTCTACCCACTAAACTTCCCTGCTGCTCAGGGGGGAAGGAGAGAAGAGGAGGGAGAGACAGAGACAGAAAGAGAGACCCACAGAGACATTGTTCAGTCAGTCATTCAGAGAGAAAGAGGGACAGAGACAGGAAGAGAGACACACAGAGACATTGTTCATTCCGTCAGTCATTCATTCGTTCAGTCATTCATTCATTCAGAGAGACAGACAGAAAGGGACAGAGACACAGAGACAGTGTTCATTCAGTCAGTCATTCAGAGAGAAAGAGAGACAGAGACAGAAAGAGAGACCCACAGAGACATTGTTCAGTCAGTCATTCAGAGAGAAAGAGGGACAGAGACAGGAAGAGAGACACACAGAGACATTGTTCATTCCGTCAGTCATTTGTTCAGTCATTCATTCATTCAGAGAGACAGACAGAAAGGGACAGAGACAGAGAGACACAGAGACACTGTTCATTCAGTCAGTCATTCAGAGAGAAAGAGCGACAGAGACAGAAAGAGAGACATACAGAGACATTGTTCAGTCAGTCATTCATTAATTCATTCAGTCAGTCATTTAGAGAGAAAGAGAGACAGAAAGAGAGACACAGAGACATTGTTCATTCAGTCAGTCATTCAGTCAGTCATTCAGAGACAAAGAGAGACAGAGAGACACAGAGACATTGTTCAGTCAGTCATTCAGAGAGAAAGAGAAAGAGAGACACAGAGACATTGTTCAGCCAGTCATTCAGTCAGTCATTCAGAGACAAAGAGAGACAGAAAGAGAGACACAGAGACATTGTTCAGTCAGTCATTCAGAGACAAAGAGAGACAGCGATGGAAAGAGAGACACACAGAGACATTGTTCATTCAATCAGTCATTCATTCGTTCAGTCATTCATTCATGCAGTCATTCAGAGACAAAGAGAGACACAGAGACGTTGTTCATTCAGTCAGTCATTCAGTCATTCAGTCATCCATTCAGTCTCAGTATGGCTTTGGAGACAGAGCATGGCCCCAAAGTGGTGGAGCGGGATTGGAACCCACAACCTCTGCCAAGGCCGTGCTCTGTCCCCAAAGCCATGGGAGTCAGAGGGGGTGGGTTCTAATCCCGCTCCACCACTTGTCAACTCTGTGACTTTGGGCATTTCTCTGACCACATCTGGAAAATGGGGATGAAGACTGGGAGCCTCACGTGGGACAACCTGATGACCCTGGATCTCCCCCAGTGCTTAGAACAGTGCTCTGCGCATAGTAAGTGCTTAAACACCAACATTATTATTATTATTAACAAGTACCACCATTTATTTTTTTTTATTTCCCCCAGCGTTCAGAACAGTGTTCGGCACATGGTAGGCGCTTAACAAATATCATTATTGTTCTCCTGAGGATTACCTTGTATCTCCCCCCAGGGGTTTAGAACAGTGCTCAGCACATGGTAAGCGCTTCACAAACACCGTAGTTATAGCGTGGCTCACTGGGAAGAGCCTGGGCTTGGGAGTCAGAGGTCATGGATTCGAATTCCGGCTCTGCCACTTGTCAGCTGTGTGACTGTGGGCAAGTCACTTCTCTGGGCCTCAGTTCCCTCATCTGTCAAATGGGGATGAAGACTGTGAACCTCATGTGGGACCACCTGATTCCCCGTATCTCCCCAGCGCTTAGAACAGTGCCCTGCCCATAGTAAGCACTTAAATACCAACATTATCATTTATTATTTCTTAAACGCTTCCTGTGTGCAGAGCACTGTGCTAAGCGCTTGGAGCGTACAATACAGCAATAAAGGGAGTTAATCCCTGCCCACAACGAGCTCGCAGTCTAGAAGGAGGGAGACAGACAGCAATAAAAATAAGCAGACATCATCTTGTTCATTTATTCAGGGGTATTTAATTGAACCTTGATTGTGTGCAGAGCACTGTGACTAAGCGCTTAGTACAGCGCTTTACTCCCAGGAAGCCTAGCCTGTGTGCCTGGCACATAATAATAATAATGTTGCTATTTGTTAAGCGCTTACTATGTGCAGAGCACTGTTCTAAGCGCTGGGGGAGACACAGGGGAATCAGGTTGTCCCACGTGAGGCTCACAGCTAATCCCCATTTTCCAGATGAGGGAACTGAGGCCCACAGAAGTAAGCAGCGTGGCTCAGGGGCAAGAGCCCGGCCTTGGGAGGCAGAGGTCATGGGTTCGAATCCCGGCTCTGCCATTTGGCAGCTGTGTGACTGTGGGCAAGTCACTTCTCTGCTCTGGGCCTCAGTGACCTCATCTCGAAAATGGGGGTGAAGGGCTGTGAGCCTCACGTGGGACAACCTGATGACCCTCCATCTCCCCCCACGCTAAGAACAGTGCTCTGCACAGGGTAAGCACTTAACAAGCACCAACATTATTATTATTTTTAAGTGACTTGCCCAAAGTCACCCAGCTGATAAGAGGTGGAGCTGGAATTAATAATGTTGGTATTTGTTAAGCGCTTACTATGTGCCGAGCGCCATTCTAAGCGCTGGGGGAGACACAGGGGAATCACGTTGTCCCACGTGAGGCTCACAGTTAATCCCCATTTAATAATGTTGGTATTTGTTAAGCGCTTACTATGTGCCGAGCACTGTTCTAAGCGCTGGGGGAGACACAGGGGAATCGGGTTGTCCCACGTGGGGCTCACGGTCTTGATCCCCATTTTACAGATGAGGTAACTGAGGCACAGAGAAGTTAAAACTTACGACCTCTGATTCCCAAGGCCCAGCGCTCTTTCCACTAAGCCACGCTTAACCAAATTCCGTAATTATTATCATTATTACTAAAGGAAGCGCTCGAGCGGGTGTGCAAAGTTTGGGAAGGGGCCGAGGCGGGCAGTTTCTACTCTACTGGGCCTCCAACCAAGCGCTTCGTTGAGTGCGCTCTGCACAACGAAAGTCAGCGATTGGGGCCATTCATCCCCATCGGAAAGCCAGCTCTAATTAGGGGTGTCTTTGCATTCGGTCAGTCAATCAATCGCATTGATTGAGCGCTTACTATGTGCAGAGCACTGGACTAAGCGCTTGACTCTATTTATCGTCATTGTTCTCGTCCGTCCATCTCCCCCGATTAGACCGTGAGCCCGTCAAACGGCAGGGACCGTCTCTATCTGTTGCCGACTTGTTCATCCCAAGCGCTTAGTCCAGTGCTCTGCACATAGTAAGCGCTCAATAAATACTATTGAATGAATGAATGAAAGAATGGACAATTCGGCAACAGATAGAGACGATCCCTGCCCATCGAGGGGCTCACAGTCTCTGCTCCCCCTTCACCTCTCCTCAGCGAAGCCCCCTTTCCCCCCTTTCCCTCTGCTCCTCTCCCTCTCCCTTCCCCTCCCCTCAACCCTGTGCTCATTTCTATATATTATTTATTACCCTATTTTTTTTGTTAATGAGGTGTACATCCCCTGGATTCTATTTATTGCGAATAAGTTGTCTCGTTTTTATCTGTCTCCCCCGATTAGACCGTGAGCCCGTCAAAGGGCAGGGACCGTCTCTATCTGTTACCCATTTGTCCATTCCAAGCGCTTAGTCCGGTGCTCTGCACATAGTAAGCGCTCAATAAATACTATTGAATGAATGAATTGTCCATTCCAAGCGCTTAGTCCAGCGCTCTGCACATAGCGCTCAATAAATAGTATTGAATGAATGAATTGTCCATTCCAAGCGCTTAGTCCAGCGCTCTGCACATAGCGCTCAATAAATAGTATTGAATGAATGAATTGTCCATTCCAAGCGCTTATTACAGTGCTCTGCACATAGTAAGAGCTCAATAAATACTATTGAATGAATTGTCCATTCCAAGCATTTAGTCCAGTGCTCTGCACAGAGTCAGCGCTCACTAAATACTACTGAATGAATTGTCCATTCCAAGCGCTTAGTCCAGTGCTCTGCACAGTCAGCGCTCACTAAATACTACTGAGTGAATGAATTGTCCATTCCAAGCGCTTAGTCCAGCGCTCTGCACAGTCAGCGCTCACTAAATACTATTGAATGAATGAATTGTCCATTCTAAGCATTTAGTGCAGTGCTCTGCACATAGTAAGCGCTCACTAAATACTATTGAATGAATGAATTGTCCATTCCAAGCATTTAGTACATTGCTCTGCACGTAGTAAGCGCTCACTAAATACTATTGAATGAATGAATTGTCCATCCCAAGCGCTTAGTCCAGCGCTCTGCACAAGGTCAGCGCTCAATAAATACTATTGAATGAATGAATTGTCCATGCCAAGCGTTTAGTCCAGCGCTCTGCACAATCAGCGCTCAATAAAGACGCTTGAATGAATGAATTGTCCATTCTAAGCATTTAGTACAGTGCTCTGCACAGAGGCAGCGCTCAATAAATACTATTGAATGAAGGAATTGTCCATTCTAAGCGCTTAGTCCAGCGCTCTGCACAGAGCGCTCAATAAATACTATTGAATGAATGAATTGTCCATTCCAAGCGCTCATTACAGTGCTCTGCACATAGTAAGAGCTCAATAAATACTATTGAATGAATGAAGTGTCCATTCCAAGCGCTTAGTCCAGCGCTCTGCACAAGGTCAGCGCTCAATAAATACCATTGAATGAATGAATTGTCCATTCCAAGCGCTCATTACAGTGCTCTGCACCTAGTAAGAGCTCAATAAATACTATTGAATGAATGAAGTGTCCATTCCAAGCGCTATTACAGTGCTCTGCACATAGTAAGCGCTCACTAAATACTACTGAATGAATGAATTGTCCATTCCAAGCGCTTATTACAGCGCTCTGCACCTAGTAAGCGCTCAATAAATACTATTGAATGGATGAAGCGTCCATTCCAAGCGCTTAGTACAGCGCTCTGCACCTAGTCAGCGCTCAATAAATACTATTGAATGGATGAAGCGTCCATTCCAAGCGCTTATTACAGCGCTCTGCACCTAGTAAGCGCTCAATAAATGCTATTGAATGGATGAAGCGTCCATTCCAAGCGCTTATTACAGCGCCCTGCACCTAGTAAGCGCTCACTAAATACGATTGAATGCATGAATTGTCCATGCCAAGCATTTATTCCAGCGCTCTGCCCAGCGTCAGCGCTCACTAAATACGATTGAATGCCTGCACGGATTTATTCGTTGCGATTAGTTTGGTCTTCAAAAAGGAAAAATAGTTATTTAAGAGAGGAGGACGAAGATTTTTGCGGGATGAAAAAAAATGTTTCCGCCCGGTTTCGAACCGGGGACCTTTCGCGTGTTAGGCGAACGTGATAACCACTACACTACGGAAACTTCCTGATTAGGCCTCTCTCCCTGACGCCCCTCATGTTCGCTCTGTACACTCATTTCTTTCCTTTTAAACATACTGAAAGACATTCCTTCGTCGAAGTAATATAGTTTCAGTAGAACAATATACTGGAAAAAAAAAGACTTTTTATTATATTATAAGAGGAGAAACTAAAAGAGAGGCAGCCCGGAGAGTGACGCTTCAGGAGGGAGGATCGACGGTGCCTACTCTCTGTCTCGGCACCAGGGGAAAGAACCCGGTCGTGGATTCGAATCCCGCCTCGCCCACCTGTCAGCTGTGGGACTGTGGGCAAGTCACTTCGCTTCTCTGGGCCTCAGTGACCTCCTCTGGAAAATGGGGATTAACTGCGAGCCTCACGGGGGCAACCTGATGACCCTGTACCTCCCCCAGCGCTTAGAACAGTGCTCTGCACATAGTAAGCGCTTAATAAATACCAACCTTATTATCAACGGTGCCTACTCCCTCCCTCTGCTCTCTCCCCTTCTGCACCAGTGGAAAGAGCCCGGTCGTGGATTCGAATCCCGCCTCTGCCACTTGGCAGCTGGGGGACTGTGGGCAAGTCACTTCACTTCTCGGTGCCTCAGTTACCTCATCTGTAAAATGGGGATTAAGACTGTGATTAACTCCCTTTATTCCTGTATTGTACGCTCCAGGCGCTTAGCACAGTGCTCTGCCCACAGGAAGCGTTTAATAACAATAATAATAATAATAATGTTGGTATTTGCTAAACGCTTACTATGTGCAAAGCAGTGTTCTTTGATCAGGTGATCAGGGTGTTCCCACAGTCTTCATCCCCATTTGACAGATGAGGGAACTGAGGCCCAGAGAAGTGAAGTGATTTGCCCAAAGTCACACAGCTGACAAGCGGTGGAGCCGGGATTAGAACCCATGACCTCTGACTCCCAAGGCCGGGCTCTTTCCACTGGGCCACACTGCTTCTCGACGTAATAAATAATTATAATAAATAGAATTATAATAAATAAGTTTAATAAAAAATTAGAATAGCTACGGTATTTGCGAAGCGCTTACTATGTGCCGAGCACTGTGAGCCTCACATGGGACAACCTGATTCCCCTGGATCTCCCCCAGCGCTTAGAACAGTGTTCTGCACATAGTAAGCGCTTAACAGATACCAACATCATCAGAGTAAGTGCTCAATAAATACGAATGAATGAATGAATAATAAGCACTTAACAAATACGATTATTATTATTATTCATTCAGTGTGGCTTAGTGGAAAGAGCAAAGGCTTGGGAGTCAGAGGTCTTGGGTTCGAATCCCGGATCCGCCACTTGTCAGCTGTGTGACTTTGGGCCAGTCACTTCACTTCTCTAGGCCTCAGTTCCCTCATCTGTAAAATGGGGATTAAGACTCCATGAGGGACAACCTCATTACCTTGCATCTCTCCCAGTGCTTAGAACAGTGCTTGGCAGCAGAGTAAGCACTTGGCAAATACCATTATCATTATCCAAATTTTACTTTGCCAGCGCTTAGTACAGTGCTCTGCACACAGTAGGCGCTCAATAAATACACTGGAATGAATGAAGGAAGGAAGAATTCAGGTCTGTGCACGTCGAGGTACCGGCAGGTCACCCGTTTGGTTATTTGCCGGGGTAACCCACGACAGTTTCTTTCGAAGCCGAATCCACTTGGGCCAATCTGTTCATTGTGCTCCACAAAAGTGTTGGTATTTGTTAAGCGCTTACCATGTGCCGAGCACTGTTCTAAGCGCTGGGGTAGACACAGGGGGAATCGGGTTGTCCCACGTGGGGCTCACAGTCTTAATCCCCATTTTACAGATGAGGGAACTAAGGCCCCCGAGAAGTGAAGTGACTTGCCCAAAGTCACACAGCTGACAAATGGCTGAGCGGGGATTCGAACCCATGACCTCTGACTCCAAAGCCCATGCTCTTGCCACTGAGCCACGCTGCTTCTCTAAACACACTCACGTTGTGGAAAGCACATTCTCTAAATCTTCTATCACGTCCTACTCAAACCACGAAATGCAAACCCGCACTAAGAATTGTACGAATGTTGCTTTGGCTTGAATTGTCAGCTGTGTGACTTGGGGCAAGTCCCTTCACTTCTCTGTCCCTCAGGTCCCTCATCTGTAAAATGGGGATGAAGCCTGGGAGCCTCACGTGGGACAACCTGATCACCCTGCATCTACCCCGGCACTTAGAGCAGTGCTCTGCACGTAGTAAGCGCTGAACAAATGCCAACATTATTATTATAGTAAGCACTTAACCAATACCAACATTATTATTATTCTCTGGGCCTCAGTGACCTCATCTGTAAAACGGGGATGAAGACTGGGAGCCTCACGTGGGACAACCCGATGTCCCTGTATCTCCTCCAGTACTTAGAAGAGTGCTCTGCACATAGTAAGCGCTTAACCAATACCCACAGTATTATTATTATTGTTGCCCAGAGTCACACAGCTATTTATCTATATTGATGCTATTGATGCCTGCGTACTTCTTTGGCTGTCTGCCTCCCCGCTTCGAGAGTGGGAGCCCCTTGTTGGGTAGGGATGGTCTCTCTTTAGTGCTCAGTTGTACTTTCCAAGTGCTTGGTACAGTGCTCCCCACAGGGTACTAGCTCAATAAATCCTCACCTCCGCCAAACTCACTCTCTTCCCCTCTTCAAAGCCCTACTGAGAGCTCCCCTCCTCCAGGAGGCCTTCCCAGACTGAGCTTCCCCTTTTCCCTCTGCTCCCCTCTGCTAAGTCCCCCTTCCCCCCCTTTCCCTCTGCTCCTCCCCCTCCCTTCCCCTCCCCTCAGCACTGTGCTCATCTGCTCATTTCTATATATTATTTATTACCCTATTTATGTTGTTAATGCGATGTACATCCCCTTGGTTCTATTTATTTGCTGTTGTTTTAATGAGATGTTCATCCCCTGGATTCTATTTATTGCCATCGTTCTGGTCTGTCGGTCTCCCCCGATTAGACCGTAAGCCCGTCAAAGGGCAGGGACCGTCTCTATCTGTTACCCATTTGTCCATTCCAAGCGCTTAGTACGGCGCTTTGCACATAGTAAGCGCTCAATAAATACTATTGAATGAATCAACACGCCTGATTCAACGGTGAGCCCGTCGTTGGGCAGGGATGGTCTCTATCTGTTGCCCAATTGTCCATTCCAAGTGCTTGGTACAGTGCTCTGCACACAGTCAGAGCTCAATAAATATGAATGTGAGTGAGTGAGAGAGTGAGTGAGAGTGAGAGAGAGTGAGTGAGTGAGTTAGTGAGAGTGAGTGAATGTGAGAGAGTGAGTGAGAGAGAGTGAGTGTGAGAGAGAGTGTGTGAGAGTGAGTGAGAGTGAGTGAATGTGAGAGAGTGAGTGTGAGAGTGAGTGAGTGTGAGAGAGTGAGTGAGTGAGTGTGAGAGAGAGTGAGAGAGTGTGAGAGTGAGTGAGAGTGAGTGAGTGTGAGAGAGTGTGAGAGTGAGAGAATGTGAGTGAGTGTGAGAGTGTGAGAGTGAGTGAGTGTGAGAGTGAGTGAGTGTGAGAGAGTGAGAGAGAGTGTGAAGAGTGAGTGAGTGTGAGTGTGAGAGAGAGTGAGAGAGCGAGTGAGTGAGAGTGAGAGAGAGTGAGAGAGCGTGAGAGAGAGTGAGAGAGCGTGAGAGAGAGTGAGTGAGAGTGAGTGAGTGTGAGAGAGAGTGTGAGAGAGAGTGTGAGAGAGAGTGTGAGAGAGAGTGTGAGAGAGAGTGTGAGAGAGAGAGAGTGAGAGAGAGTGTGAGAGAGAGTGTGAGAGAGTGAGTGAGAGAGTGAGAGTGAGTGTGAGAGAGAGAGTGAGAGAGTGAGAGTGAGTGAGTGAGAGTGAGAGTGAGTGAGTGTGAGAGAGTGAGAGAGTGAGTGTGAGAGTGAGTGAGAGAGTGAGAGAGTGAGTGTGAGAGAGAGAGAGTGCGAGAGAGAGTGTGAGAGAGAGAGAGTGCGAGAGTGAGTGTTAGAGAGAGAGAGAGAGAGAAAGTGAGTGAGTGAGTGAGTGAGTGAGTGAGTGAGTGAGTGAGTGAGTGAGTGAGTGAGTGCCCGAAGGCGGAAGGCCTCGGGGAAGGCCGGCCAGGACCGCGAGGCATGCCGGAACTTGTAGTCCCGCGAGGCATGCCGGGACTTGTAGTCCCGCGGCGGCACCGCCCCTCCCCCCGCACGCCGCCGTAGCCCGCGTGGCCTCCGGCCGGAAGTGACGTAGCGGGGCCGGCCGAGGGGAAGGGCCGGCCGAGGGGAAGGGCCGGCCGAGGGGAAGGGCCCGCCGCCCCGCCTCGCAAGATGGCGGAGCGAGGCTGAGGAGAGGCCCGGGAGAGGCCCAGGGGAGGCCCAGGGGAGGCCCAGGGGAGGCCCAGGGGAGGCCCAGGGGAGGCCCAGGAGAGGCCGGGAACGCCGGGACCGACGGGTAAGGAAGGAAGAAAGGAAAAAAGGAAGGGAGGAGGGTTTGGGGGCCTTCGCCAACCCGCCCCTCCCCCCTCATTCCCCATTCATAATAATAATAATGTTGGTATTTGTTAAGCGCTTACTATGTGCCGACCACTGTTCTAAGCGCCGGGGTAGACACAGGGGAATCAGGTTGTCCCCCGTGGGGCTCACCGTCTTCATCCCCATTTTACAGATGAGGTACCTGAGGCCCAGAGAAGTGAAGGGACTTGCCCACAGTCACCCAGCTGACAAGTGGCGGAGCTGGGATTCGAACCCATGACCTCTGACTCCAAAGACTGTGCTCTTTCCACTGAGCCACGCTGCTTCTCTATAATAACAATAATAATGGGGGTATTTGTTAAGCGCTTACCATGTGCAGAGCACTGTGCTTAGCGCTGGGGGGATACAAGGTGATCAGGTTGTCCCACTTGGGGCTCCCAGGCTTCATCCCCATTTTCCAGAGGAGGGAACTGAGGCCCAGAGAAGAAGAAGAATGTTGGTAGTGGTTATGAGCGCTTGCTATGTGCAGAGCACTGTGCTAAGCGCTGGGGGAGATCCAGGGTCATCAGGTTGTCCCACTTGGGGCTCACAGTTAATCCCCATTTTACAGATGAGGTCATGGAGGTCCAGAGAATAATAATAATAATAATAATGTTGGTATTGGTTAATAATAATAATAATAATGTTGGTATTGGTTAATAATAATAATGTTGATATTGGTTAATAATAATAATGTTGGTATTGGTTAATAATAATAATGTTGGTATTGGTTAATAATAATAATGTTGGTATTGGTTAATAATAATGTTGATATTAGTTAATAATGTTGATATTGGCTAATAATAATAATGTTGGTATTGGTTAATAATAATGTTGGTATTGGTTAGTAATAATGTTGGTATTGGTTAATAATAATGTTGGTATTGGTTAATAATAATAATGTTAGTATAGGTTAATAATGTTGGTATTGGTTAATAATAATGTTGATATCGGTTAATAATAATGTTGGTATTGGTTAATAATAATAATAATGTTGGTATTGGTTAATAATAATAGTAATGTTGGTATTGGTTAATAATAATGTTGGTATTGGTTAATAATAATGTTGGTATTGGTTAATAATAATAATAATGTTGGTATTGGTTAATAATAATGTTGGTATTGGTTAATAATAATAATGTTGGTATTGGTTAATAATAATAATAATGTTGGTATTGGTTAATAATAATAATGTTGGTATTGGTTAATAATAATAATGTTGGTATTGGTTAATAATAATGTTGATATTAGTTAATAATGTTGATATTGGCTAATAATAATAATGTTGGTATTGGTTAATAATAATGTTGGTATTGGTTAGTAATAATGTTGGTATTGGTTAATAATAATGTTGGTATTGGTTAATAATAATGTTGGTATTGGTTAATAATAATAATGTTAGTATAGGTTAATAATGTTGGTATTGGTTAATAATAATAATGTTGGTATTGGTTAATAATAATAATGTTGGTATTGGTTAATAATAATAATGTTGGTATTGGTTAATAATAATGTTGGTATTGGTTAATAATAATAATGTTGATATTGGTTAATAATAATGTTGGTATTGGTTAATAATAATGTTGGTATTGGTTAATAATAATAATGTTGGTATTGGTTAATAATAATAATGTTGGTATTGGTTAATAATAATGTTGGTATTGGTTAATAATAATAACCATGTTGGTATTTGTTAAGCACTTGCTACATGCAGAGCACTGTTCTAAGCGCTGGGGGAGATCCAGGGTCATCAGGTTGTCCCACGTGAGGCTCACAGTCTTCATCCCCATTTTACAGATGAGGTCACTGAGGCACAGAGAATAGTAATAATAATGTTGGTATTTAAGCACTTAGTATGTGCAGAGCACTGTTCTAAGCGCTGGGGTAGACACAGGGTCATCAGGTTGTCCCACGTGAGGCTCCCAGTCTTCATTCCCATTTGACAGATGAGGTCACTGAGGCACAGAGAATAGCAATAATAATAATGATGGTATTTGTTAAGCGCTGACTATGTGCGGAGCACTGCTCTAGGCGCTGGGGAGATACGGGGCCATCAGGTTGGCCCACTTGGGGCTCACAGTTAATCCCCATTTTACAGACGAGGGAACTGAGGCACAGAGAATAATAATAATGTTGGTATTTGTTAAGCGCTTACTATGTGCAGAGCACTGTTGTAAGCACTGGGGGAGACGCAGGGTCATCAGGTTGTCCCACGTGAGGCTCACAGTTTTCATCCCCATTTTAATAATAGTAATGTTGGCATTTAAGCGCTTACTATGTGCAGAGGACTGAGGGGGAGAGGGGTGTGATTCTGTAGATGTGAATAATGATAAGAATAATGTTGGTATTTGTTAAGCGCTTACTATGTGCAGAGCACTGTTCTAGGCGCTGGGGAGATGCAGGGTCATCAGGTTGGCCCACGTGAGGCCCACAGTCTTCATCCCCGTTTTCCAGTCGAGGTAACTGAGGCACAGAGACGTTCAGTGACTTGCCCAAGGTCACCCAGCAACCAAGTGTAGGCAGGATGGCAGCCCATGATTGCCAACCCAGGGGAAAAAGGCAAAAAACGGTGGAAAGAGGGGGCTTCAAAACAGAACTACCTACACTGGGACCCTCGTGTGCCGCAGGGTCTGTGGACAAAGTAATAATAATAATAATAATGTCGGTATTTGTTAAGCGCTTCCTATGTGCAGAGCACCGTTCTAAGCGCTGGGGAGATACAGGGTAATCAGGTTGTCCCACGTGAGGCTCACGGTCCTCACCCCCATTTTACAGATGAGGGAACCGAGGCCCAGAGAAGTGAAGTGACTTGCCCAAAGTCACACAGCCGACGAGTGGCCGAGCGGGGATTAGAACCCATGGCCTTTGACCCCCAAGCCCGTGCTCTTTCCACAGGCGTAACCTTCCTTCTCCCCCCACTGGCGCTCAGCGCTCAGAACAGTGCTCGGCACATAGTGAGCTCTTAACAAATGCCATAATTATTATCATTCGAAACCTTATTGAAGGCACACCTCCTCCAGGAAGCCTTCCCCGACTAAGCCCTCCTCTCCCTCCCTGCCTTCCTTCCTGGGCATTCCTTCAGTTGGATTTATTGAGCGCTTACCGTGTACTAAGCGCTGCGAAAGTGCAGTTCGGCAACAGATAGAGACAATCCCTACCCAACAACGGGCTCGCAGTCTAAACAGGGGAGACGGACAGCAAAACAAGTGGACGGGCTTCAGTGCCATCAGAATGGATAAATGAAATCGTAGATATTTCATTCAGCCTCCCTCCCATCCCCCAAAGCACATATGTGTGAAGCTGTCATTCATTTATTTATCTGTCTCTATCAGAGTCTGTCTGTCTCCAGTGTGTGAGCTCGTGGTGGGCGGGAATGTGTCCGGTGTACTCTTCCAAGCACTCAGTACGGTGCTCTGCCCACGGTAAGCGCTCAGTTAATACGATGGGTCCATCGGTCGACCCATTTCCCCCTTCTAGGAGGACGGATATCGGGACACTAGATCTTAAAGAGAAGCAACGTGGCTCAGTGGAAAGAGCACGGACTTTGGAGGCAGGGGTCGTGAGTCCGAATCCCAGCCCTGCCACGTGTCAGCTGGGTGACCGTGGGCAAGCCACTTAACTTCTCTGTGCCTCAGTAACCTCGTCTGTAAAATGGGGATTAAGACCGTGAGCCCCACGTGGGACAACCTGATTCCCCTATGTCTCCCCCAGCACTTAGAACAGTGCTCGGCACACAGTAAGCGCTTAACAAATACTAACGTTATTATTATTATTATTATTAAAGAGGGAGGTGGGCAGGGAGTGTGTCTACCAAATCTGTCGTGCTATCCCAAGCGCTTAGTACAGCGCTCTTCCCGCAGTAAGTGCTCAATAAAGTGCTCAAGTAGTGCCAGACTACTTGTTTTGTTGTGTTCTGTTTGGTTTGGCCATCTGTCTTCCCTGTTCAGCCCGTTATTGGACAGGGATTATCTCCATCTGTCGCCGAACTGTCCATCCCAAGCGCTTCGTCCAGTGCTCTGCCCGTAGTAAGCGCCCAATAAAAGCGATTGAATGAATGGCTGAATAAATACCACCGATGACGATCCAGAGGGAGGTGAAGAACGCTGGCAGAACTAGCAGGAGGCAGCAGAGGAACCGAGAGTGGACGTTCGCCTGCCTCTAGCCGAACCGTATCATCAGCGGTACTTATTGAGCGCTTACCGTGTGCGGAGCACCCAACTGAGCGTCGAGAGAGTAAAATACAATAGAATGGGTAGACGTACCCCCCGCCCACCAGGAGCTTGCAGTCGAGCGGGGGTGGAGAGAGACATTAAAATAGATTACGGGTATGTGCAGAACTGATGGGGGGCTGAGGACGGGCTTAAGGGGGCCAGAAGACAGCGCATAGGTGACACCCAAAGGAGAAGGAGTAGGGGGAACGACCCGACTATATATTATTTATTACTCTATTTATTTTGTTAATGATGGGTATATATCTATGATTCTATTTATCTTGATGATATCGACAGCAGACTACTTGTTTTGTTTCGTTTTGTCGTCCGTCTCCCCGCTTCTAGACCGTGAGCCCGTCGTCGGGCGGGGATCTTCTCTCTCCGTTGCCGAATTGTACGTTCCGAGCGCTTAATACAGTGCTCTGCACAGAGTAAGCGCTCAAGAAATACCACTGAGTGAACGAATGAAAGGCCTCTTGGAAGCGATGTGATTTCTAGTAAGGCTCTGAAGTGGGGAGCGTGGTGGTCTGTCGCATGGGAAGGGAGTTCTAGGCTAGGAGAAGAACCTCCATCTCGTCCGTCTCGCCGCCGACCTCTCGCCCGCGTCCTCCCTCTTCACATCGGACACACATGAGAGACAGCGTGGCTCAGTGGAGAGAGCCCGGGCTTGGGAGTCAGAGGTCACGGGTTCGAATGCCGGCTCTGCCACTTGCTGGGTGACTGTGGGCAAGTCACTTCACTTCTCTGGGCCTCAGTTCCCTCATCTGTCAAATGGGGATTACCTGTGAGCCTCACGTGGGACAACCTGATGACCCTGTATCTACCCCAGCGCTTAGAACGGTGGTCTGCATTGTTATAATTATTATTATAATTGCTCTCCCCCCTCATATCGGGCAGATAATTGCTCTCCCCCCACTTCAAAGCCTTATTGCAGGCCCATCTCCTCCAGGAAGTCCTCCCTGACTGAGCCCTCCTCTCCTCTTCTCCCTCTCCCTTCTCTGCCGCTCATACTTGCTCCTTCCTTCACCCTGTCTCCCCTCCCCAAATATATATGTATCTGTGTATCTATCTGTAATTTATGTATTTATCTATTTATTTGTATTAACGTCCATCTCCCCCTCTAGATTGTGAGCTCACTGTGGGCAGGAAGGGTCTGTTGTTATGGTGTACTCTCCCAAGTGCTTAGTATCTATGATTCCATCTATTTATTTTGATGATGATGATAATTTGGTGTTTGTTAAGCCCTTAGTATGTGCCAAGCACTGTTCTGAGCCCTGGGTGGATACAGGGTGATCGGGTTGTCCCACGTGGGGCTCACAGTCTTCATCCCCATTTTACAGGTGAGGTAACGGAGGCACAGAGAAGTTAAGTGATTTGCCCAAAGTCACACAGCTGACAGGCGGCGGAGTCGGGATTAGAACCCACGGCCTCTGACCCCCGAGCCCGGGCTCTTTCCACTGAGCCATGCCGACAGTATTGACGCCCGACTACTTGTTTCGTTTTGCCGTCCGTCTCCCCCGATCAGGCCGTGAGCCCGTCGTTGGGCAGGGATGGTCTCTGTCTGTTGCCGAATTGTACTTTCCAAGCGCTTAGTACAGTGCTCTGCACATAGTAAAAGCTCAGTAATAATAATAATGTTGGTATTTGTTAAGCGTTTACTGTGTGCCAAGCACTGTCTTAAGCACTGGGGTAGATACGAGGTCATCAGGTTGTCCCACGAGGGGCTCACAGTCTTCATCCCCATTTTACAGAGGAGGGAACGGAGGCACAGAGAAGTGAAGTGACTTGCCCAGAGTCACACAGCTGATCAGTGGCCAGAGGCGGGATTCGAACTCAGGACCTCGGACTCCCAAACCCGGGCTCTCGCCACCGAGCCACGCCGCTTCTCAATAAATACGACTGAAGGAATGCAGTGCTTTGCACACAGTAAGCGCTCAGTAAATGCGATCGAACGAGTGAGGTTGCGGGCCGGCCTGTCAGCGGCCCGTACGCTCTTCCTCCGTCCTTGGAAACCTCCGTGGGTTCATAATAATGGCGGTGTTCGTAAAGTGCTTACGGCGCGCTAAGCTCTGTTCTAAGCGCTAGGGTGGAAATGACCTAATCAGGTCGGACCCAGGCCCTGTCCCACGTGCCGCTCCCGGTCTTAATCCCCATTTTGCAGATGAGGTGGCCGAGGCCCAGAGAGGTGAAGTGACTCGCCCGAGGTCACACAGCAGCCAAGTGGCGGAGCCGGGATTAGAACCCATGATTTTCCGACTCCCAGGATTGGGAAAACCTAACTGTCCATCCCCCAGACTTCCCGAGGGAGCCTTTCCTAACACTACTCGATAACGACCACGTCGGTGTTTGTTAAGCGCTTGCTATGTGCCGAGCGCCGTTCTAAGCGCTGGGGGAGATACAGGGGAATCGGGTTGTCCCACGTGAGGCTCACAGTCTTCACGCCCATTTTACAGTTGAGGTAACTGAGGCACAGAGAAGTGAAGTGACTTGCCCGGAGTCACACGGTTGACAGGTGGCAGAGCCGGGATTAATAATAATGGTGGTACTTGTTCAGGCGCGTACTATGTGCAAGGCGGTGTCCTAAGCGCTGGGGGGATACAAGGTGATCAGGTTGTCCCACATGGGGCGCACAGTTTTCACCCCCATTTGACAGATGAGGTAACTGAGGCCCAGAGAAGATAGGTGACTTGCCCAAAGTCACCCAGCCGACAAGCGGCGGAGCCGGGATTCGAACCCACGACCTCTAACTCCCAAGCCCGGGCTCTGCCCACTGAGCCGCGCCGCTTCTCACGGTCTTCATCCCCATTTGACAGATGAGGGAACTGAGGCCCAGAGAAGTGGAGTGACTGGCCCAGGGTCGCACGGCTGACAAGTGGCGGAGCCGGGATTCGGACCCGTGACCTCTGACTCCAAAGCCCGGGCTCTTTCCCCTGAGCCGCGCTGCTTCTCATTTATCCCTCGCGCGGTGTTTGCGATTCGGGGAGCTCCCTCTGACTTGGCTGGTTACAGAGCTACAGTAGCGGGGCAGCGACCGACCCCCTCAATCAATCGATCTGTGGTATTTATTGATCGCTTACTTTTTTTTATGGTATTTGTTAAGGGCCTATTACGTGCCGGGCGCTGTAGTAAGCGCTGGGTTAGATGCAGGCTGATCAGGTTGGGCACAGTCCATGTCCCACGTGGGGGGCGCACAGTCTTAATCCCCATTTTACAGGTGAGATAAGAGAGGCACAGAGAGGTTATGTGACTTGCCCAAGGGTACACAGCAGAGCGGCAGATTACAATGTGCAGAGCACCGTACTAAGTGCTCGGAAGAGTTCGGTACAGTAGAATTAGTGAAACAGCGTGGCGTAGCGGAAAGAACATGGGCTTGGGAGTCAGAGGTCTCGGGTTCTAATCCCGGCTCACCCACCGATCGGCTGTGTGACTGGCTCAGTGGCAAGAGCCCGGGCTTGGGAGTCAGAGGTCGTGGGTTCTAATCCCGGCTCCGC
The DNA here is from genome assembly GCF_004115215.2 of Ornithorhynchus anatinus. NCBI lineage: Eukaryota > Metazoa > Chordata > Mammalia > Monotremata > Ornithorhynchidae > Ornithorhynchus > Ornithorhynchus anatinus. The sequence goes on from NC_041728.1 coordinate 163,555,671, forward strand.
CGCTTGTCAGCTGGGCGACCCTGGGCAAGTCACTTCACTTCTCTGGGCCTCAGTTCCCTCGTCTGTCAAATGGGGATGAAGACTGTGAGCCCCACGTGGGACGACCTCATCCCCCTTGTATCTTCCCCAGCGCTTCGAACGGCGCTTGGCACTTAGTAAGCCCTTAACAAATACCAACATTATTATTATTGTTATTATTTGACCTCTCTGTGCCTCGGTTACCTCATCTGAAAAATGGGGATGAAGACCGTGAGCCCCACGTGGGACAACCTGATGACCTCGTATCGACCCCAGCGCTTAGAACAGCGCTCGGCGCATGGTCGGCGCTTAAATTAACGGACGCGTTGGGCGCTGCTAACAGGTTTAGAGGACAAGCTCACAGATGATGTTTAAACCGTTGCGTTAAAGGCTACCTATTCATTCAGTCGTATCGATTGAGCGCTTACTATGTGCAGAGCACTGTACCAAGCGCTCGGAATGGACAGTTCGGCAACAGATAGAGACCGTCCCTGCCCACTGAAGGGCTTACAGTCTAATCCTAGGAACCTTCCAGCCGTCGGCCCTGGTCGGTTGACAGTGTGGAGCCCCGAACTCTTTTCCCTTTCAATTATCGATCGATCTGCTCGTCTTTCCTCGCCTCCTTTTGATTAGGAGTCCGCGGGTTTGAATTTTGGAAGGGAACGGGAGTGAGCGATGCAGAAAGGTGGAGGGCAGGAAGAATAAGGCGGGTGGGAAGGAGTAGACGATGAAGAGATGGATCCCTGGAAGAGGAGGAGGAACGCAAACCAGTCGACTAGAGAGGAGGCCGCGGACTCGTACGGTAGCGACACGGATTATGAAAATTATGGCCCGAAGATCTCGCCTTATTCGATCCGTATGAAAGACCGATCGAGGCTGGGTTTGAAGCCGTCCTGCTTGCTACGCGTTCCAGAGTTTAGCCCATCAGCGGTGACTTCTAGCTCCGAACGATTGTGTTTATTGAGCGTGCATTTTGGCAGAGCGCTGAACTGAGCGCTCGGGAGGGTGCAGTCTAAGGAAGCCGCCAGAATACGTCCTGCCCGCAAGGAGCGTGGAGTCTTGATGCCGGTGGGGGTCTCCTGACGGAAATGACCAGTGGGCCTTGATTCTGATGCTTTAGCGACAGTAAGCGCACAACAGAATGAATTGTACCGATGGCGGTTTGTCGCTGCTGTTCGCACTCTGCTCAGCGGGTTCCCGCTGGGGCCCGGAATGCACCAAACGAGCAGGGGCGCAGATTGTGCGCAGAGCTTCTTCCCGTGTATGGCTGAAATGACCTACCCTGGTCTCCCTCCTCCTTCCATTCATTCATTCAATAGTATTTATTGAGCGCTTACTACGTGCAGAGCACTGTACTAAGCGCTTGGAATGGACAGATCGGTAACAGAGACAGTGCCTGCCCTCTGACGGGCTCACAGTCTAATCGGGGGAGACGGACAGAGAAGAACGATAGCAATAAATAGAATCGAGGGGATGAACATCTCATTAAGACAATAGCAAATAAATAGAATCAAGGCGATGTACATCTCATTGACGAAATAAACAGGGTAATGAAAATATTTTAGCCTGTGAACCCCACGTGGGACAGGGACGGGGTCCAACCCGATTAACGTGAATCTCTTCCAGCGATTAGAATCGTATCTGGCACATAGTAAGCCCTTCACAAGTGTCACGATTACTAAATTCAATATAGTAGTGTCTGTCCCGCTAGACTCTAAGCCTGTGGGCAGGGACCGCGTCCGTTTATTGTTGTGTTTTACTCTCCCAAGCGCTTCGTACAGTGCTTTGCACCCAGTAAGTACTCAATAAGTATGAATAAATGAGAGCAGATCTCTAAATAGAAACACAGTGTGGGTACTGGGGCTGGCTCACCGTAGTCTCAATAATGTTGGTGTTTGTTAAGCGCTTACTACGTGCAGAGCACCGGTCTAAGCGCCGGGGTAGGCACAGGGGAATCAGGTTGTCCCCCCACGTGGGGCTCACGGTCTTCATCCCCATTTTACAGGTGAGGCAACTGAGGCACAGACAAGTGAAGTGACTTGCTCACGGTCACCCAGCTGACAAGTGGCAGAGCTGGGATTCGAGCTCACGACCCCTGACTCCAAAGCCCGCGCTCTTTCCACCGAGCCACGCTGCTCCTCTAACCACCCGGTTCCCTTTCTGATCACCCGAACCAAACCCTTCGCTTTGCCGGCTCCGAAGGCCGCGAGGGTTAAAACGAACGAGTCTCTGGAGCGTGGACGTCTCCCGTTCTTTCTGTTCGTTAACGCTCATCACCTCCACGTCTGGCGGCTCTTGTTAAAAGACTGATCCGTAGTCACTGTAAGCGTTGATAGGATATAAGCGGGAGTGAAAGTGAGCAAGGCAGCTACTTACCTCTGTGACTCCTAAATCTGAATCCAGTCTCCGTCCTCCGCAGGCTGTCCGTCGTCCCTCTCCCCGGCTCACCGCCGCATCCTTTGTAGAGCGCGCCGCTGGTGGTGGAAATCTAAGACATCAGGTCCACCCGAACCCTTCCACGCTTTAACTCTGCCCTTGCCAGTTGTTCCGGACATTTAACTCCTTCCTCAAACCCCTTGCCCCCCTGCCTCCACCATCCCCGGCCCCTATCGATTCTGTTTATTCTTGATCCTGTGTATTTGCTATTGTTTTAATGAGATGTCCGTCCCCTCGATCCTATTTATCGCTATCGTCCTCGTCTGTCCGTCTCCCCCGATTGGACCGTGAGCCCGTCCAAGGGCAGGGACCGTCTCTATCTGTTACCGACCTGTCCATTCCAAGCGCTTAGTACGGCGCTCTGCACGTAGTAAGCGCTCAATAAGTACTAGTGAATGAATGAATAATGAGCTGGTTACCTACTTTATTGAGAACATTCATTCATCCAGTCGTCGTTATTAAGCCCTTATCGGGTGCAGAGAACTGTTCTAAGCGCTTGGAAAATACAGTTCGGCAACAAACGGAGACAACCCCTACCCACCAACGGGCGAGAACATTGAAACCGTCAGGCGGGATCACCCCCCCAAATCTCCCCTGTCCCTCCCCTGCTCCTTTTTCCACTCTCCCATCTTTCCCAGCAGTATCTCAAGAGGTCTCCTGCCTTCTCTCAAATCCGTTCCCTCCACCCGCACCTCCGACCCCGTCCCTTCTCACCTTATCAAGACACTTGCGGCCCCTCCACCCCCCGGTCTTCCCTCCCTGACCACCATCTTCAACCGTTCCCTCTCCAGTGGGTTCTTCCCCGCCGCTTTCAAACATGGTCACGTCTCCCCGTCCTAGAAAAAAACCCTTCCTTGACCCCAGGCTCCCTCCAGTTATTGCCCCCTCCGATTCATTCGTTCCATAGTATTTACCGAGCGCTTATTATGCGCAGAACACTGTACTAAGCGCTTGGAATGGACAGTTCGGCAGCAGATAGAGACAGTCCCTGCCCCTTGAGGGACTCACAGTCTAATCGGGGGAGGCAGGCGGACAGCAAGAGGTCGACGGTGAGATTCATTCGGTAGTATTTATTGAGAGCTTACTGTGTGCAGAGCACTGTACTAAGCGCTTGGAATGGACAGTCCGGCAGCAGATAGAGACGATCCCTGCCCACCGACGGGGCCTCCAGTCTAATCGGGGGAGTCGGACGGACAAAAACAATAGCAGTAAACGGAATCAAGGGGATGTACATCTCATTAACAACATAAATAGGGTAATAAAGATATATACAAATGAGCGGAGGAGCACAGTGCTGAGGGGAGGGGGAGGAGCAGAGGGAAAGGGGGGAAACGGGGCTTAGCAGGGGGGAGGGGAGGGGGGGCAGAGAGGCAGCAGAGGGAAAAGGGGAAGCTCAGATCGAGGTACAGTGAAAAAGTTAGCATTTGAGGAGTGAAGTGTGCGGGCTGCACTGTAGTTGGAGAGTAGCGTGGTAAGGTAAGAGGGGACAAGGTGACTGACTGCTTTAAAGCCGACGGCGAGGAGTTTGTGTTTGATAGTGTGTGACTGTGGGCAAGTCACTTCACTTCTCTGTGCCTCAGTTACCTCCTCTGTAAAATGGGGATTAAGACTGTGAGCCCCACGTGGGGCCACCTGATTCCCCCGGGACTACCCCTGCGCTTAGAACAGTGCTCTGCACATAGTAAGCGCTTAACAAATACCAACATTATTGTTATTATTATTATAGTGAGGTGGCCGGGCAACCACCGGAGGTTCTTGAGGAGGGAGGGGGATCGTGGCCTGAATGTATTTGCAGAGAAATGACCCGGGCAGCAGAGTGAAGTATGGACTGGAGTGGGGAGAGACAGGAACCTTCTCTCCTCTAATGCCCACCTACTCACTGTACCTCGATCTTACCTATCTCGCCTCTAACCTCTCGCCCGCATCCTGCCTCTGGCTTGGAACACCCTCCTTCTTCACATCCGACAGACGATGACTCTCCCCACCTTCAAAGCCGTACCGAATGCGCATCCCCTCCAAGAGACCTTCCCTGACCAAGCCCTCATCCTCTTTTCTCCAGCTCCCTTCCGCGTCAGCCTGGCACTGCTCCCTTTATTCACCGTCGTCAGACCCCCGGCACTTAGGTCACATCTGTAATTTATTTATCGTGGTGTCTGCCCCCCCCCTCCGGACTGGAAGCTTGTCGTGGGCAGGGAATAAGTCCGTTATATTACCATATTATAGTAATGTTGGTATTTGTTAAGCGCTTACTATGTGCGGAGCACTGTTCTAGGGTAATCGGGTCATCCCACGTGAGGCTCACAGTTAATCCCCATTTTACAGATGAGGTCGCTGAGGCCCAGAGAAGTTCAGTGACTCGCCCACAGTCGCACAGCTGACAAGCGGCAGAGCCGGGAGTCGAACCCATGACCTCTGACTCCGAAGCCCAGGCTCTTTCCACTGGGCCACGCTGCTTCCAATATAATACGATTATTATATATATATTATAATCCTCCCTAGTGTTTATCGGCGCTTGGCAGATGGTAAGCGCTTAACAGATACCGTCGTTATTAGTGCTGTGTTCTTCACACGATAAGCGCTCGATAAATAGGATTGATTTATTCATCAGGCCACCGGGACATCGGTAGAAGAGAAGCAGCGTGGCTTAGTTGGAAAGAGCCCGGGCTCGGGAGTCAGAGGTCGTGGGTTCTAATCCCGACTCCGCCGCTTGTCGGCTGGGTGACCTCGGGCAAGTCACTTCACTGCTCTGGGCCTCAGTTCCCTCATCTGTAAAATGGGGATGAAGACTGTGAGCCCCACGGGGGACAACCTGATGACCTGGTATCTCCCCCAGCGCTCAGAACAGTGCGTGGCCCATAGTAAGTGCTTAACAAATGCCATCGTTATTTTTCTCATTACGTCCCCAGGCTTCTCGAGCTCAAATCTCTCTCCCATCCCAAATCCTCTGTCTCCCATCCGCCTTGAGGACATCGTCGTCCTCTCCGTCTTTGAAACCCGCATCGTTGGCGGCTAGCCTCGATTCCTCTGTTTCTACCCCCATGTTCAATTTGTCGCCGGATTCGTCCAGTTTTTCCTCCACAGCGTTTCCAGCATCCACCCCCTTCATCTTCACCCAAGTGGCCACCGTGGCGGTTCTGGGCCCTTCAGTCAACGAATCAGTGGTATTTATTAATAACGGTGGCATTTAAGCGCTCGCTACGCGTCAAGCACTGTACCGAGCGCTGGGGTAGATACGAGATAATCAGGGGTCACGATCTGTAAATCCGTCAATATAAGTAGACGGAAGAACAGGTATCGAGTCTTCGAAGCTCTTTGGAAATCTCATCTACCCAAGAACCTTTTCCTGATGAATTTTTAATCCCCTGTTAATGTCCCTCTGTTGCTTCAGCCCACCTGCCCCGCCTAAGCGCTTAAGTGTGAGAACTTACCTCTCCTAGCAGCCTTGATTTTTATTCAAACGCAAGTAGGTTCGCTTCACATTCTACCTTTAAGATTAACAAATTACCCTCCTGTAGCCCTTATGCATATATCTTATATGACCTGTGTCTTCAGCAGTCTCCTCTTCCGCCTTCCTCCAGTCTGTAGTTTTAGTGTCTGCCGGCCCCGATCGATCGTGAACTCCTCGAAAGCAGCGAATGCCAGCGATGGACCGATTCAGGGAGAAAGTAAAGGAGCGATGGATAACATCCTCTTTATCCACCGCCGCGTGTGGGCTGGGGCAGAGGTGCGGGCCCGATCTGAGTTTCCGCCAGGCCGAAATGGCGATGAGAGTGACAGCGGCCGACCGAACTGGGGCCTCCTCTCCTGTTTCTGTGTGGTCAGAGCGGCTGTGGGTCATACCCAAGCAGGATCTGCGCTCCAGGCAACCACAAACCCCGTTTTAATAATAATAATGTTGGTATCTGTTAAGCGCTTGCTATGTGCAGAGCACCGTTCTAAGCACTGGGGGAGATACAGGGTGATCGGGTCGTCCCACGTGAGGCGCACAGTTGATCCCCATTTTACAGATGAGGGAACTGAGGCCCAGAGAAGTCAAGTGACTCGCCCACAGTCACGCAACTGCCGAGTGGCACAGCCGGGATTCAAACCCGTGACCTCTGACTCCCGAGCCCGGGCTCTCTCCACTGAGCTACGCTGCTTCTCTAAAAGAACGTCGGTATTTGTTAAGCGCTTACCGTGTGCGGAGCACTTTTCTAAGCGCTGGGGTAGATGCAGGGTCATCGGGTCGTCCCACGTGAGGCTCGCAATCTTAATCCCCGTTTTACAGGTGAGGTAACTGAGGCACAGTCACATAGCAGACAGGTGGTGGAGCCGGGATTAGAACCCAGATCCTTCTGACTCCCAAGCCCTTGCTCTATCCACTAGGCCATGCCGCTTTTTCTGTCGGATAAAGAGTCGTCCGCGAATGAGAGGCCCAGAAACCCCTCGAAAGCACGTTCCGGGGGACCCGCACGAGCGTTCCGGATTTTATCCGTGTTTTCAGATTTTGGGGGGGGCACAAAATAGATAAATGCTGATACTTTTCAAAGGTCCGTATAGCACTAAAAAAATCTTCTAGTCACTGCATTTTTCTGCCCCCCAAATGAAAACCGAGGCTCTGGAATGAGCGCTGCCATTTTGAGAAGTGATTTTAATATGAGCGAGCAATTTGAATTTGCCGAGGGCGCGCGGTCGTTCAAAATAAGAAAAAAGGAAAGCTGGAATAAATACCCATAAGCACATTCTGGTTGCCTTGATTTAGTTTGGGGGTAGCCGTGCAAAAATTAAAGCAGTTCTGTGGTGAGAAGGGGGGCTGCCCTTATTTACTTACGGCATTGGGTAAGCACTTATTAGGTGCCAGGCCCCGTGCTAAGTGTCTGGGTAGATGGAGACTAATCAGATTGGCAGCGGTCCATGTCCCACAGTGGGATTACAGCTTTAGTCCCCATTTTACAGCTGAGGTAACTGAGACACAGAGAAGTGAAGTGACCTGGCCAAGGTCACACAGTAGACAAGTGGCAGAGCAGGGATTAGAACCCTGCTCTTCCAACTAGCCCACTCTTCTTCCCCCCCACTGTCTTTTCGCTCTTGCCGTGACTTGCTCACCTCCTCCTCCTGAGAGCTCACCTCCTCCGAGAGGCCTTCCCAGGCTGAGCTTCCCCTTTTCCCTCTGCTGCCTCTCTGCCCCCCCCTCACCTCCCCTCAGCTAAGCCCCCTTTCCTCCCCTTTCCCTCTCCTCCTCCCCCTCTCCCTTCCCCTCCCCTCAGCCCTGTGCTCGTCCGCTCATTTGTATATATCTTTATTCCCCTATTTATTTTGTCAATGAGATGTCCATCCCCTCGATTCTATTCACTGCTATTGTTCTTGTCCGTCCGTCTCCCCCGATTAGACTGTGAACCCGTCAGTGGGCAGGGACTGTCTCTCTCTGTTGCCGAATTGGACATTCCAAGCGCTTAGTACGGTGCTCTGCACACAGCAGGCGCTCAATAAATGCTACTGAATGAATGACTCGGAGCCTCACAGTCATCGGTGACGCCAAACCATGATACCTGGCCAAGCATTTTAAAAGAGTGTGGCGTAAGGATCATCGTCGTCATTAATGTTACTCATCGAGCACTTACCGTGTTCGGAGGACTGTGCTAAACGCGTGGGAGAGTAAGGTACAAGACGCATTCTCCGCCCGCAACGAGTTTGCAGTCTAGAGGGGGAAACGGGCACTGATATAAGGAAGGATCTTCTTAAGTAGTGAATTGTATCGCTCCAGGTTTTCTCCGTGACTGTTAACCTGCATCTTTTGCCTGTCTCAGAACCACATCAAGACCTGCCCGGAACCAAAATGCAGTATTCCCACCATTGCGAGCATCTTCTGGAGAGACTGAACAAACAACGAGAGGCAGGTTTCCTCTGTGACTGCACCGTAGTCATCGGCGACTTCCAGTTTAAAGCTCACCGGAATGTCCTTGCTTCTTTCAGTGAGTATTTTGGTGCTATCTACAGAGACACTTCTGAAAACGATATTTTTCTGGATCAAAGTCAGGTGAAGGCCGACGGATTTCAAAAACTGTTGGAGTTCATTTACACGGGAAATTTAAACCTCGACAGGTAAAGTGCACGTTTCTGGGGCTTCCTTTTTTTTTTTTTTTTTTAAAAAACCGAATAAGCATTCGATGGGGGTCGATGATACTGCTGTCTGCTCTCCCATTGGTTTTCCTTGTGAAATTAGAGTTCTTTGCGATCAACCAATCAGTCGATCCGTCAGCTGTTTTCCCGAGCACTTACTGCGTGCAGAACGCTGTACTGAGCGCTTGGGAGAGTACGGGTAACGGAGCTGGTAGACGCGTTCCCCGTCCACGTAGCGCTGATGATCTAGACGGGGAGACCGACGTTAATGTGGATTAAATTACGGATACGTACGTGAGCGCCGTGGGGCTGAGAGTGGGGTGAGAAAGGGTGGAGATCCAAGTGCGGGGGGGACGCGGAAGGGGCTGGGACGAGAGGAGATGAGGGCTTAGTCATTAAGAGATGAGGGAATAGTCTCCCGGTATTTCTGTGAAGAAGCAAATTTCGTCATTTTTCCAAGTACGCGTGCCGAATCGGCGCACCCGCCTTCATCCCGTCCCCTGAGCCGTGCCGGTCTTCGTATCAATCAGTAAATCAGTGGTATTTATTGAGTGCTTACGGTGTGCAGAGCGTCGTCATCGGTGGTCATCCTCTCCCTACTGAGAGCTCACCTCCTCCGAGAGGCCTTCCCGGACTGAGCTTCTCCTTTTCCCTCTGCTGCCTCTCTACCCCCCCTTCACCTCCCCTCGGCTAAACCCCCTTTCCCTCTGCTCCTCCCCCTCTCCCTTCCCCTCCCCTCAGCCCTGTGCTCGTCCGCTCATTTGTCTATATTTTTATTACCCTATTCATTTTGTTAATGAGCTGTACATCCCCTTGATTCTGTTTACTGCTACTGTTTTAACGGGATGTCCATCCCCTTGATTCTATTTATTGCTATTGTTTTTGTCTGTCCGTCTCCCCCAGTTAGACCGTGAGCCCGTCGACGGGCAGGGATTGTGTCTACCTGTTGCCGAATTGTCCATTCCAAGCGCTTAGTACAGTGCTCTGCACATAGTAAGGGCTCAATAAATACTGTTGAATGAATGAATGGTGTTTGTCGACCGTCTGCTCTGTGCAGAGTACTCAACAAAGCGCTTGGAAAAACACGGTACAGCCGAGTTGGTGGACGCGAGCCCTACCCACAAGGATCCTACAGTCTACGGAGGATACCTTTGTGGTGACCAGACCGCCTGGGGCTCGGGTCGTGTCGAGGGGGAGGTCCTCTGAGCCCCACACGCGTGTCAGACCATTCGGGGATCCACCTGCCCGAGTGGCCCTGGGATAAAAACGCTCCGTTGTCTTCATGCCGTTGAAGGAGATACCCAGAGAGGGTAGAATTGAGCTTCATCGTGAAGATAATCCGTCATCTTCTCACTCTAGGCTTCGAGGCTCTCCGTCACCTCGCCCCCTCCTACGTCTCCCCCCTTCTCTCTTTCCAGCGCCCACCCCGCAGCTCCGCCCCTCCGCCGCCCACCTCCTCGCCGTCCCCCGTTCTCGCCCGTCCCGCCGTCGACCCCCGGGCCGCGTCCCCCCGCGGTCCCGGAACGCCCTCCCTCCTCACCTCCGCCAAACTCATTCTCTTCCCCTCTTCAAAGCCCTACTGACAGCTCACCTCTTCCGAGAGGCCTTCCCAGACTGAGCTCCCCTTTTCCCTCTGCTCCCTCTACCCCCCCCCTTCACCTCTCTGCACCTTAACCCTCTTCCCCCCTTTCCCTCTGCTCCTCCCCCTCTCCCTTCCCCTCCCCTCGGCACTGTACTCGTCCGCTCGACTGTATGTATTTTCATTACCCTATTTATTTTGTTAATGAAACGTACATCACCTTAATTCTGTTTATTTGCTATTGTTTTAATCAGATGTTCGCCCCCTAGATTCTATTTATCGCCGTCGGTCTCGTCGGTCCATCTCCCCCGATTAGACCGCGAGCCCGTCAAAGGGCAGGGACCGTCTCTATCTGTTACCGATTTGTCCATTCCAAGCGCTTAGTACGGTGCTCTGCACATAGTAAGCGCTCAATAAATGCTCTTGCATGAAACTTTGTGTTCCGAAACCCCACTGCTAGTCATCGCTCAGGGCCACGGTGCAGTCCGTGCCAGGGGGACACCGTCGCTCGGAGCCCTCTCTCGGCCTCGGAGCCCGAGGAAAAGTTTTAATTAAGGGCCCCGAGGAAAAGTTACCTCGTGGTCTCTCTTTCCTGGTCCGGAGAAACGCGCACCGCCCAGCGTCTCGCGTCGCTGTTTTCTGGGATGTCCGGTTACCAGTTGTGCTTATTCACTGACGTCGTTTTCCGTCCCTGAGAATAGAAGCCGGACTCCCTCTTCTACCTGTGCGGTATTATTTATTTTCAGTTGTGAAAGGTTTGCTTTGACCAGAATATTGTCATCTAGCCTTGTTTCCTTACAGTTGGAATGTTAAAGAGATCCATCAGGCTGCTGACTATCTCAAAGTGGAGGAGGTGGTTACTAAATGTAAAATAAAGATGGAAGACTTTGCTTTTATTGCTAATCCCTCTTCTACAGAGATATCTAGTATTACTGGGAATATCGAGTTGAACCAACAGACTTGTCTCCTCACCCTTCGAGATTATAACAACCGGGAAAAATCGGAAGCCGCTTCTCCGGCCGCCGTTCAGACGCACTCAAAAAAAGCGGCTTTAGAGAAGAAGGCCCCTCCCGCTAAAAAGAGGAAGAAGACTTTTAACGCCCAGAAAAGCACGCAGAGTAAAACGGTGCAGTACCCGAGTGATATCTTAGATAATCCGTCGGTTGAAATGTTCCTAGATGCGAATAAATCGGCTTCGCGAGAAGCCGACCGAGCTCCCCCGGGAGATGATCGTCCCGATTTTCAGTTGGCCCCGGTGGTGGAAGACGACGCGTTTTCAACTCAAGATATCATTGTGCAGACTATCACGGTGAAACAGAAAAAGGGGAAATCTCAGTCCGGCTGTACCTTGAAAGAACACTGCATGTCTCACGTAGCCAGTGCCAAGAGTCCTTACGAGCTGGAGAGCCTAGGAGAAGAAGATCAGCAGTACCCTAAGGCCAAGCCGGTGTGCAACACTTGCGGGAAAGTGTTTTCGGAGGCCAGCAGTCTCCGGCGACACATGAGGATTCACAAAGGAGTCAAACCTTACGTCTGTCAACTGTGCGGAAAGGCGTTTACCCAGTGTAACCAGCTGAAAACTCACGTCCGAACCCACACGGGTAAGATCCGGGCGGGCGAGGAGCCCTCAGAGGGCCGCAGGCCGACCGGAAGGCTTCTGATGAAGTGTCTCCCCGGCGCGGCCCTGACTGGGTGTCGGCGGGGCGCGCGTCATTCTGCCGGTCTTTTCTTTCTTCTCTCCGTCCTTGCGGCCTTTTTGAGAAGGGGAGCAGGAGGCGGGAGTTGGGCTTTTCGGAACTGTGGGTGGAGTCTTCCGCCGGGAAGGAGGGGTGAGCTCGGCCCTCGAGTCCCCCGAGAATTGCGCCTGATCCGTGGTTGGTGGAATTCGTAGTGAATGTATAACCGGCCACCGGAACGTAGTGAACGCGCTGCTCTGTCCGAAGGGGTCGTCGTAAAACTGTTTCGTGCCCATCCTCCCGACCATTTAAGCAGCGGGGCTCAGTGGAAAGAGCCCGGGCCCGGGAGTCAGAGGGCATGGGTTCGAATCCCGGCTCTGCCGCTCGTCAGCTGTGTGACCGTGGGCGAGTCACTTCACTTCTCTCTGCCTCAGCTACCTCATCGGTTAAACGGGGATTAGCTGTGAGCCTCACGTGGGGCAATCTGATGACCCTGTATCTACCCCAGTGCTTAGAACAGTGCTCTGCGCGTAGTAAGCGCTTTAACGGATACCAGCATTATTATTTAAGGGGCAGGCGCCGTTAACCCGTGGAGAAGTGCGGACAGAGGAAGGAATTACGTCGACCCCGCTGTGGGTGGACGTACTCTCTTGCCTTGCCAACGCTTCTCTCAGTATGGCGGACCCTTTGTCCCTTCCCGACTTCGTGCCCTCCTCTAGAATAATCGATCCTTGCCCGTCGAGGCCTCCCTTTGCCTTCTTCCGTCATCCTTATTTCGTATGAGAAGCAGCGTGGGTTATGAGAAGCAGCGTGGCTCAGTGGAAGGAGCCCGGGCTTGGGAGTCAGGGGACGTGGGTTCTAATCCCGGCTCCGCCTCTTGTCTGCTGTGTGACCTTGGGCAAGTCACGTAACTTCTCTGTGCCGCAGTTACCCCCTGTGGAAAATGGGGATTAAATGGGGATTAAGACAGCGAGCCCCACGTGGGGCAACCTGATCACCTTATGTCTATCTGTCCCAGCGCTTAGAACGGTGCTTGGCACCTAGTAAGCGCTTCCAACAGATACCATTATTATTACTACTTTTATTTGACACTGCCGATAAGTATCCGCCAGTGGTGTTTTCGGTGATAAACGTGTTTATGTGTTTAGGCTGAATCTTTCGTTCGCTTCATTTTAAGTTTAGAAGTACAGTTCTGTGCTTCATTCCACATGGGCGTCAGAAGGACCTGGGTTCTGATCCTGGCTCCGCCACTTGTCTGCCCCGTGACCTTGGGCGACTTTTCTGTCCCTCGGTTCCCTCGTCTGTAAAATGGGGATTAAGACCGTGAGCCCCTTCTGGGAGAGGGAACCGTGTCCGACCTGATTAGCTCGTATCTGCCCCGGTGCTTAGAGCGGTGCTTGGCACCTAGTAGATGCTTCACAAGTGCCATCGTTATTCATTCAGTCATATTAAGAGTGATAATAATGTTGGTATTTGTTAAGGGCTTACTAAGTGCAGAGCACTGTTCTCAGCGCTGGGGTAGATACAGGGTAATCAGGTTGTCCCACGTGGGGCTCGCGGTCTTCATCCCCATTTTTACAGATGAGGGAACTGAGGCTCAGAGCAGTGACGTTACTGGCCCACGGTCACCCAGCTGACAAGCGGCAGAGCCGGGATTCGAACCCGTGACCCCTGACTCCCAAGCCGGCGCTCCTTCCACGGAGCTACGCTGCTTCTCTAAGGGCGGAAGAGCAAAGGGAGCAAGTCAGAGTGACGCGGAAGGGCGTGGGAGATGAGGAAAAGTGGGCTTAGTCTGGGAAGGCTTCTTGGAAGAGGTGGGCCTTCAGCAAGACTTTGAAGAGGGGGGGGCAGTGATTGTTATTATTACGGTTTCAGTGGTAAATCCGGAGAACGGCATCCTATTGTCTGCCTAGAGCTTTAGTCAGTCAGTTCACATTATTTCATTTTTAAGAGTTTTTTTAAGCAGTACCGTGTGTCAAGCACCCTTCTAAACCCTGGGTTAGATGCAGATAAATCAGGTCGGACACAGTCCCTGCCCCACGTGGGGCTCAGAGTCCAAGCAGGAGGGCGAACAGTTACTGAATCCCCGTTTTTGCTGCGGAGGAAACTGAGGCCCGGAGAAGTTAAGTGATCCGCTCAGGGTTCCACAGCAAGCAGACGGAGCCGGGATTAGAACCCAGGTCCCCCGGCCTCTGGGCCCGTGCACTTTCCACTGGGCCACACCGCTTCCCGGCAATACTCAGGGTGGAAGAGGAACCCGAAGATGAATTCCTTTAACAAAGTGGTGTGGGTTAAGCAACCGAAAGACTGAACCTCCCCTCGAGAAATGTCCGTTTTCTCCCGCAGGTGAAAAGCCATACAAATGCGAACTCTGCGACAAAGGCTTTGCTCAGAAATGTCAGCTGGTTTTCCACAGTCGCATGCATCACGGGGAGGAGAAACCATATAAATGTGATGTGTGTAATCTGCAGTTTGCAACTTCTAGCAATCTGAAGATCCATTCCAGGTAAGGGAAAAAAAAACAAACCCAAGAGAAATGTGTCCGGGTTACCTCCTCCCCGCTCCCTTCCGCGGCCTTCTCGCGCTTGGATTTGCAACCTTTGTCCCCCGATTAGACTGTGCGCCCGTCAGAGGACAGGGACTGTCTCTACCTGTTAGCGATTTGTACGTTCCAAGCGCTCAGTACAGTGCTCTGCACGTAGTAAGCGCTCAACAGATACCATTGAATGAATGAATCCCCCACGGCACTCGGGTCCATAACCGTAATTTATTTCCGTTGACGTCTGTATCCCCCCTCTAGGGACCGTAAGCTCGGTGTGGGCAGGGAACGTGTCTCCCAACGCTTCTATATTTGTTGTCTCCCAAACTCTCAGCCCAGTGCTCCGCACACAGTAAGCACTCAGTAAATCCGACCGATTGATTGACTTCCCTCTCACGGCCCCCTCACCACCGCACTAGAACAAAAGCCGTGTAGCCGACCTCGCCTCGGAAGCCCTACGCGAAGCCGAGGGTTTTCGTCGCTCTCTCGGAACCTAAGCTGTCATCAGGTTCGTTCACTCAGGCGTATTTATTGAGCGCTTACTATGTGCAGAGCACTGTACTGAGCGCTTGGAATGCACAGTTCGGCAACAGATGATACCCAGGCAGCCCAGCGTGTGATTAACCCAAAAGACCAGCGCGGCGAACAGCAGACTGCAAGACGGAGTGGGACATGGGGGGATCGTCTCCATCTGTTGCCGAATCGAATATTCCAAGCGCTCAGTACAGTGTTCTGCACATAGTAAGCGCTCAATAAATACTATTGAACGAATGGAACATTAAGACACCGCACCGGGTTTAAAGATCTAAAAGGCCGTCGTAGTGTCCACTTTTGTGGCTGTGAGACGTGGAACACCACGGAAGACGGATGCAACTTTTAGCGCAGGTTCACCGGCACCAGCTTTGCCATTTGTCCGCTGTGTAATAATAATAGTAGTATTCTTAGTATTTGTTAAGCGCTTGCTATGTGCCGAGCACTGTTCCAAGCGCCGGGGTAGATCCAAGATCGTCAGGTTGTCCCACGTGATAATAATAATAGTAATAATGTTGGTATTTGTGAAGTGCTTACTATGTGCCGAGCACTGTTCTCAGCGCTGGGGGAGATACAAGGTAATCGGGTTGTCTCACGTAGGCTGTCTCAGAGTCATCCCCATTTGACAGATGAGGTAACTGAGGCACCGAGAAGCTAAGCGTCTGGCCCAAGGTCACACAGCTGACCTGCGGCGGGGGCTGGATTGGAACCCATGACCTCTGACTCCCAAGCCCATGCTCCTTCCACCGAGCCCCGCTGCTTCTAGGACTCACAGTCTTCGCCTCCTCGATTCTGGTTGTCGTGATTATGTCGTCTTTGTCCGTCTCCCCCGATTAGACTGTGAGCCCATAGTTGAGCAGGAATTGTCTCTATCTGTTGCCGTATTGTACATTCCAGGCGCCTAGTACGGGGCTTTGCACACAGTAAGCGCTCAACAAATACGGTTGAGTGAATGAATAATGATAGTATTCGTTAAGCGCTTACTATGTGCCAGGCACTCTGCTAAGCGCTGGGATGGATACAGGCAAATCAGGTTGGACCCAGTCCCCGTCCCACGTGGGGCTCACAGTCTCCGTCCCCATTTTACAGACGAGGTGCCTGAGGCCCGGGGAAGTGCAGCGACCCGGCCAAGGTCACACGGCAGTCAAGCGGCAGAGCCGGGACTAGAACCCATGACCTTCTGACCGTCGGGCCCGGGCCCGCTCCACGACGCCGCGCCGCTTCAGCGCTCTGATGCGGACTCGCTCGTCGATCGAGCGGTCGTATTTACTGAGTGTTTACAGCGCGCAGAGCGGGAACTGGGCAACAGAGTTGGTGACTGATGGCGGGAGAAATTTGCCAGCAGTGAGGTCCCGAAGAAGAGGCAGTGTGACCCGAAGGGTCACAGCGGCACAGCCTCACTGAGGGGCAGCGTGGCGTAGTGGATAGAGCACGGAAGGGCATAGGTTCGAATCCCGGCTCCGCCCCCTGACTCCGTCGTGACCTCGGGCGAGCCACTTCACTCCCCTCAGTTCCCTCGTCTGTAAAATGGGGCTTGAGACCGTGAGCTCCCCCGTGGGACAGGGACTGTGCCCGATCCAACTTGCTTGCATCAACCTCAGCGCTTAGTAATAATAATAATAATGTTGGCATTTAAGGGCTTACCATGTGCAGAGCACTGTTCTAAGCGCGCGGGGAGGTACAGGGTCGTCGGGTCGTCCCACGTGAGGCTCACAGTTGATCCCCGTTTCACAGACGAGGGAACTGAGGCCCGGAGAAGTGAAGTGACTCGCCCACGGTCACACAGCTGACAAGCGGCCGAGCCGGGAGTCGAACCCCCGACCCCCGACTCCGAGGCCCAGGCTCTTTCCACTGAGCCACGCTGCTTCTCTTACGGTACAGTGCCCGGCACATAGCGAGCGCTCGACATACCACAGTTCTTGTAAATCATCACTGAGCGGGACCGGCGAGAGAGGATACAGAACGGCAGCTGGGGTCGATACGAGGCGATCGGATTGGAAACGGGCCCCCGTCCCACACGGGGCTCACGCTCTCAATCCCCGTTTTACAGACGAGGGAGCCGAGGCCCAGAGAAGCCAAGTGACTTGCCCAGGGTCACACAGCCGACATGGGATCAGAACCCAGGTCCTCCCGACTCCCAGGCCCCCACTCGGTCAACTAAGCCACGCTGCTTGCCCGTCGACCCATTTCCTTGAGCTGAGACGCAATGAAGATGGGGCGTTGCAGGAGTTGGGCTCGAGAGCCGAAGCCGGCCCTCGCCCGTTTAGACCGGGAGCCCGTCGGGGGGCAGGCATCGCCTCTGTCTGTTGCCGAATTGTACATTTCAAGCGCTTAGTACGGTGCTCTGCACAGAGTGAGCGCTCGATACAAGGCGAGTGAATGAGTGAGCGAAGGGGAGAGAGCCACCGGTGCTGCATGGATCTGCGCGTCAGTGCAGTCAGCGTCGCCCGTTGGTCAGTCTCTTTTAGCCTCATTCACTCACTCGCGTGGGGTCTTCCAAAACGAAGATCAGCTGTTTTTAATCGATCCGAAGGACCGGACTGGGACCGAGCCCTGCTTGCCCCCGTAAAATCGTAAAATCTTAGCCAAATTACCGTCAGCTCTTTGGAGCCTCATTCTTTCCGTAAAATAATGCCTTCTCCCCACCCTTAAAGGGTTTTGAAGATCAACGAGATAGGATGAAGGGAAGTCTATTACCACATCTGCGGCTCAAATTAAGTAGATTACGGGGGCCGTTAACATCCCGTCTGCCGTCAAGAACGTGGGTCGCCGTGACCCCAGGGGGAAGACACCGATCGAATCGGAGCGTTCTTTCCGGGCCCGCTATTACCCACCCGATTTGCGGTGACAAGACTGGTATTTCTGAGTGAAAGAGAACGTCTCCCGGAACGCAGCGTGAAACTCTCCGGTACTTGGCGGTATTACGCCCGATGGGCTAGTGCGACGACTCGTACGATAAATTAGCCGTGTGATCTAAGCTGTCCAGATGGCTCAGTTCATCCCTGGGCCCTACCCCCCGATCCCGTTAGGCGGGACCGGAAAGGATCTGTGAGAATTCTTTTCTCCCAAGGAGAGTATGAAGACGTTTAAACGATTGCGTCTTGGAAAGGAACACGCTTGGCGTGGTCGTTTCCTAACGGAATGATGAATGAGAATCGCCTTTCCCTGCCAGGGTAGCTCTTGCCAGAAAGACATTTGACGGTCTTGCACGGAAAACTGTCCGTACGGATATCTTGGTAAACGTTTTCACCCGCTGATCGCCGAGGGTCCCCGAGCGATCCCTGCCCGATAACTCCTGGAGGGAATTTCGAGCGGCAGCGGGGAGGGGAAAAGGCCTGTGAACGCTAACTGCCCTCAGACTGAATCATAGATACGTCACACAGATGGAGACGTTTGCTTTTAATTTGTCTCACGCCGAGTGGGAGGGCGGAGGGTTAGATCCCCGTCGTACAGATGAGGTGACTGCGGCGCAGAGGAGCGGAGCGGCTTGCCCGGGGTCGCACGGCAGGCATCGTCTCCGTTGCCGAATTGTCCGTTCCAAGCGCTTAGCGCGGTGCCCTGCGCACAGTAAGGGCTCAAGAAATACGACTGAACGAACGAATGGTGGGGCCGGGGTCGGAATCCGGGTCCTCCGGCCGTCGGGCCCCTGCCCTGTCCACTGCGGCCCCCGCTCTTGTCGGAGACGCGGGGCTGCCCTGGGCCGTTGCCCACGGGCCCGACGGTTCGTAAGGTTTCCGCCCTGGACTGTTGCCTTGGGCTCCGCCTTCAACCGGCTCGGCGCGGCGATGGGAGATGCGGAGATGCCCCTCGAAGATGGAGCCTCTCTTTTGTGTTGCCGTTCCCAGGGGACTCGGCTGCTCCTCTCCCCTTTACCTTCAATCGGGTGTCGGAGAACTGAGGATCCGGGCGGACGGCCGGATCCGCGCCTGACTTCAATAATAATAATAATAATAATAATGATGTTGGTATTGGTTAAGCGCTTGCTACGTGCAGAACACCGTTCTGAGCGCTGGGCTAGACACAGGGTAATCAGGTCGTCCCACGTGAGGCGCACAGTTAATCCCCAGTTTACAGATGAGGTCACTGAGGCCCAGAGAAGTGAAGTGACTCGCCCACAGTCACACAGCTGCCAAGTGGCAGAGCTGGGATTCGAACCCATGACCTCTGACTCCCCAGCCTGGGCTCCTTCCACTGAGCCACACTATAATGTAAGTACCTGTTAAGCGCTTACGGTGTGCAGAGCACAGTTCGCAGAGCACAGTTCTGAGCGCTGGGGTAGATACAGGGTAATCAGATTGTCCCACGTGGGGCTCACATTTTTTAATCCCCATTTTACAGATGAGGGAACTGAGGCACGGAGAGGTGAAGTGACTCGCCCACAGTCACACAGCTGACGAGTGGCAGAGCAGGGATTCGAACCCATGATCTCTGACTCCCGAGCCCTTTCTCTTTCCGCTGAGCCACGCCGCTTCCCTTTATTTGTTTGGAGATGTCTGAGGGTGCCATCTGCAAAGCTCGGTCTGCCTCAGAGCTTCTCCCCCCCGCCACCGACGGCATCCCCGCCTCGGTCCGGCTCCCTTTCCGACCTTCGCCGCCGAAAGCCGCCCCGTCGGGTGGAGCGAATGGAACCCGGTGGATCGGCAGGCCGCCGGCAGGCCGCCTCCACGCGCGGAGATTTCCTCCCCTTCCCCGAGAGGCCCCGCATCTTCAGTCACCCTCCCCGCCGTTCTTGTCGGAGGGGAGGTACGGTCCGCCGGCGTTGGCCCGGACGGAAGGAGACGTCGGCGTTTCTCACCGGCTCTCGTCAGATCGGGGAGCGGAGCGATCGGCACTGCCGCGGGGGGCATCAGCCGCTCCCTTTCGACGTGTGTATTTATATCTCTAATTCCTTTTATATCGATGCTGTTGACGCCCGTGTACTGGTTTTGATGTCCGTCTCTCCGCTTCTAGACGGTGAGCCCGTTAGGGGCGGGGATCGTCGCTCTCTGTTGTTGAATTATACTTTCCGAGCGCTTCGTACAGCGCTCTGCACACGGTGAGCGCTCAGTAATGAATGAATGAGGGGAAGGAAGGGCGGGCCGACTTCCCTTCTGAGTCGGAGAGCCCCCGGCTCAGATCGCATCTCTCCAGATGTTTCCAGTGGAGCCCCGTCCTCTTTCGTGGAAGAGAGATGTTCTGCGCGGATGGTGGACCAAGCGAAAGAAGGCTCTTTTCCCTGTCCTGAGAGATCGGTCCATAATCGGTGGTATTCACCGAGCACTTAACTACGGGCAGGGCACTGTACTGAATGCTTGGGAGAGTATGAGCAGAGGATGTGTCTTTGAATTCTGTTGAATTATACTCTCCCAATCGCTCAGTTCAGTGCTCTGCACACAGGGAGTGCTCGGTAAATACCGTCGAAGGATTGCAATATAACAGGGCTGATAAGGTTTGGGTTAGATGGTTTGTTTTTTTGTACGCGTGAGAGCGTTTTAGGCCGAGCTCGGCTCATTATGGGCGGCGATCGTATCCACCAACTCTCTCGTAGTGGACTCTCCCAAGCGCTTAATACGGCGCCCGGCACGCAGAGAAGGCGCTCCGTAAATGCCGCTGATTAATGGACGATGATTATAGCGTTTGAGCGTTTATCGTGTCGGGCACTGGACCGAGCGCGGGGGGGTCAGTCGATATCAGGTCAGAGACGGCCCTCGTCCCACGTGGGGCTCACGTTCTCAGAGGGAGGGAGAGCAGAAATCTCATCCCCGTTTTAGAGATGAGCAGTGAATAATAATAATAACGGTGGTATTTGTTAAGTGCTTACTGTGCGCCGAGCACTTTACTAAGCGCCGGGGTGGAGACGAGCCAATCAGGTGGGACCCAGTCCCCGTCCCATGGGGCTCCCAGCCTCAATCCCCATTTTACAGGTGAGGTAACTGAGGCACCGTGAAGTGATTTGCCCAAGGTCACCCAGCAGACACGTGGCAGAGCCGGGATTAGAACCCGTGACCTCCGACTCCCAGGCCCCTGCTCTGTCGCCGCCGCCGTGCCGCTTCTCCAAAAATAATGATCATTTATTATTAGACTGGGAGCCCGTCATCGGGCAGGGATCGTCTCTATCTGTTGCCGAATTGGCCATTCCAAGCGCTTAGTACAGTGCTCTGCACAGAGTAAGCGCTCAATAAATACTGTTGAATAAACGAAAAATAGTAATCATGGTATTTGTTAAGCCCTTACTATGTGCCAGGCACGGTACTAAGCGCTGGGGTGAATACAGGCAGCTGGCACAAGGCAGCACAGCAGGCCAGCGGCAGAGCCGGGATTAGAACCCAGGTCCTCCCAGGCCCGGGGTGGAGATTCCGTTGCCGGCAATCGCAGCAGCCGTTGGACGGGGTCGGAGGCCGGGGGCGAGTCGGTGTCGGCCTGGGCTCTCCGCGACGATTCTTCACTAGCCACTGTGGAAGCAGCGTGGCTCGGTGGAAAGAGCACGGGTTTAGGAGTCAGAGGTCGTGGGTTCTGATCCCGGCTCCGCCACCTGTCAGCTGTGTGACTTTGGGCAAGTCTCTTCCCTTCTCGGTGCCTCAAGTTCCCTCATCTGTAAAACGGGGATTAAGACTGGGACAACCTGATGACCCCGTGTCTCCCCCAGCGCTTAGAACGGCGCTCGGCACATAGTAAGCGCTTAACAAATACCAACGTTATCATCATCTCAGCTTTCGAACCTTCCCTCGGTCACCCCTCTAGACTCTTTACTCCTTGTAGGAAGGGGAGAGTTTGGTAATTCTGTGGTATCGTGCTCCCTCAACCACTTAGTATAGTCCTCGGCACTTAGCGCTCAATAAATGCGATCGATTATTTAGAAATGCGTGCTGGCGAAACAACTTCCTTAGATGCAGATTAAATAAAGTTGCACCCGGAATGTTATTTAGAAGAGAATCCCCCGTGTAGCCGTGACCTGTCGTTTATTTAATTTACAGTTGTAAAAGGGTGTACGTTTTCGCTGACAGGAAACACAGTGGAGAGAAGCCATATGTCTGTGATAGGTGTGGACAGAGATTTGCTCAGGCGAGCACACTGACCTATCACGTCCGCCGCCATACGGGAGAAAAACCTTACGTATGCGATACCTGTGGGAAGGCATTTGCGGTCTCTAGTTCTCTTATAACTCACTCCAGAAAGCATACAGGTAAGAATTTCATTCGAGGAGGCGGTGGCTGGAAAAGCTGGGGTGGACAAGAGGCAGAGGCTCGCGTGGCCTAATAAGATAGAAGGGGGCAAGAATGGGTCGGGATTTGAAACAGGAGGACGTTTCTGAAGGGAGAGAGTTCATTATCACAGGCCACAAACTAGGAGGGCAGGAAGAGGTGCGGCTTCCCGGAAAACTCTTAATCCCGTTGAGATTTAGAGTCCGAGCGGAATCGTTAGAGTAAAAAAAAAATCAGCCTGTTTAAAAATATCACGACACCGACGCGGTGGGTGAAATCACTGTCTATCGAAAGGCCTGTAAAATGATCCGTATTAGGAAGGTTAGGCGTCAGATTTGACTACGCCTAATGTAGCATTAGAATTGCAACAGGTTGAGTCTTGTAAACTGTATTGAAAACTGTAAACTGTATTGAAAAACAGAATCCAATCTGCGGTTGTGGTTTTTGTCTTCTAGATTTGTTTTAATAGAATTGAAACTCCGAGTCTGGCTAGTTCCTTTAAATTGGTAGGATTAACACAACCCGTTCCTACGTTGGTGTGGATTTTGAAGCCATTTTAAAGTCACAATGAGTAGCACCTTGGAAAGGATAGAAAAGGTTTGCATTTTTTGTTAGGGGGAAAGGGATATTAGAAACGAATTTGTTTCCTTAGAACATAGTAGTGAGTGAAAAGGAGCAATACGATAGAAGTTAGTGACGTCAACAAATTCTTCAGGTTTTAATTCTTCTCGAAAGTAGATTTTAATTGAATTATTGCTCTAGAATAGTTCATTTTAGTTATATGTAATTTATAAAATTCAATTATACTGGTATAGTACACCACCTCGCTATCTTTTATTTTCCATCTAGGTGAAAAACCATACATATGTGGTATTTGTGGGAAAAGTTTTATTTCCTCAGGAGAGCTCAACAAACACTTTCGATCCCATACAGGTCTGTGTTTAGGGAGATTATTCTATGGTTTTTATTCTCTCTTTCTAATTTCTTTATGTCTAAGTCTTGACCTTGAAAACATTCCAAACTATGAAGCACGTGAAGACGTGACTAGTAGTAACAGTTTTCACGTGGGAATATTAACTCGTTTTATTTCCTCTACATTCTCGTGTGCTCTGGATTTTGGTGTTTTATTGCACAGATTGGGTAGCGTGGAGGCTGGGCTACGTGTAGATCTGTGGATTGTACTGTGGAGTCCAAATGTTTCTAAATATACGGACCTAACAACTCAAGTACAGTTTAAAAAAGGAATAGATGTCACTGCAAGGATGTTGGTCAGCGTTAGTGTCATCCTCAGTTACACGAAGTACAGGGAAGAAAATGCTGAGAAAATCTCCCCCCAGATCTTATAAGACTCGGAATTCTTTTCCACCGATTTGTTCATTTCTACCGTGGCCTTTGACCGTGTCGGAGAACGTGAAAATTCGTTTCTACTGTGGCCTCTGAACATGTCGGAAAACGTGAAAATTTGCGACTCCAAAAAATTGGCGCTTGGTACTGTCGTAGTCTCAGCGGAAAATAGTTGTGAAGAGAAAACAAGTAGTACCTTTGCAGTTTGAAAGCAAGACACGCTTGCCCCGGAAACTCAGGGTGCGAACTGAAATCGGGCTGCTTCAAGTAAAACTGTTCCTTTCGGTGTTTCAGCCCGATCCTGTGACACTGTTTATAAGTCCACCGTGGCATTCGAATCGTTACGCGGGTAGTGATAAGTAAGTTAGATTTCACGGAGCTATCTTTGCCCATTTAGTGTTGTAAATATTTTGGTGATGGCTTTTGTCAACAGAAAATATTCAGCTACCTGATTTTTTTTCAGGTGAAAGACCGTTTATCTGTGAATTGTGTGGAAATTCCTACACGGATATAAAAAATTTAAAGAAGCACAAAACAAAGGTTCATACTGGTGAGTGTTGGAAATTGGCTTTGCTCAGATTGGGTTTCAGTACACCTGCAAGTCCGCTGTGGTTACGTTGCCCGGAGAGATTCTGTGGCCTGTCCAGAAAGAGAAGCATCGGGAAGGAGGGTGGGGGTGGGACTCGGAGGACGGGGACCCTCATCCCGGCCCCACCGCTTGCCTGCTGTGTGACCTCGGGCGAGTCATTTATTAGACTGTGAGCCCGTCACTGGGCAGGGATGGTCTCTATCTGTTGCCGAATTGTATAGTCCAAGCGCTTAGTACAGTGCTCTGCGCATAGTAAGCGTTCAATCGATACTGTTGAATGAATGAATTTAACTTCTCTGTGCCCCCGTTCCCTCATCTGCAAAATGGGGATTCAGTACTCGTTCTCCCTCCTTCGTTGTCTGGGAAGTCCCACGTGGGACCCGATTATCCTGTAATAATAATAATAATAATAATAATGGTATTTGTTAAGCGCTTACTATGTGCCAAGCTCTGTTCGAAGCGCTGGGGTAGATAGATACGAGGTGATCAGGTTGTCCCATGATCAGGTTGTCCCACATGGGGCCCACAGACTTAATCCCCATTTTACAGATGAGGTGACTGAGGCACAGAGAAGTGAAGTGACTTGCCCAAAGTCACACAGCCGACAGGTGTGGGATTGGAAACGCGCAAGCCCGCGCTCTTTTCACCGAGTCACGCTGCTTCTGCTTCTTGTACCTACCCCAGTGCTTAGTTCGGTGTTGGGCACACAGTAACCACGTAACAGATTCCACATTTATAATAACGGTGGTATTTGTTAAGCGCTTACTATGTGCCAAGCACTGTTCTAAGCACTGGGGGGGGGGGATACAGGATGATCAGATTGTCCCACATGGGGCTCACAGTTTTAATTCCCATTTTACAGCTGAGGCAGGGACTCCATGGGGAAGAGCAAGGACAAGCAGCTCTTTTGCGGGTGGTAACAGGTATCCTAGAGTTACCGAGGCAGCGTGGCGGAGTGGAAAGAGCCCGGGCTTGGGAGTCACAGGTCGTGGGTTCTAATCCCGGCTCTGCCGCTTGCCAGCTGTGTGGCCTTGGGCAAGTCACTTAACCTCTCTGGGCCTCAGTTCCCTCATCTGTAAAATGGGGATGAAGACC
Organism: Ornithorhynchus anatinus; assembly: GCF_004115215.2. Lineage (NCBI taxonomy): Eukaryota > Metazoa > Chordata > Mammalia > Monotremata > Ornithorhynchidae > Ornithorhynchus > Ornithorhynchus anatinus. Next base: position 163,580,758 of record NC_041728.1, read on the forward strand.
GTGAGCCCCACGGGGGACAACCCGATCCCCTTGAATCTCCCCCGGCGCTTAGAACGGTGCTCGGCACGTAGTAAGCGCTTGACAAATACCAGCGTTATCAGACAGGGTGAAGGGAGGTCTGCAGGGTTGAATTGGTTGCCCAAAGACTACCCGAGGGAGTCGGTTGCCAAAGGGGCCTTGATCAAAAGAGATAAGCAATCGGTGGTATTTATTGAGTGCGGAGCACTGTTGTAAACACTTAGAGAGTTGAGACAACAGGGTTAAGAGACACGATTCCTGCCCTCAAGGATCGTAGTCTAGCGAGTTGGGGAAAAGCCACCCGACTGCAGATGGAGAGCAGGGCGTTAGATGCGTCCGTGGAGTCGCGATGGGCCGGAGACGGCTCCACAGCGTCGGACGAGACAGGAAAAGCCACTGCTGTGACGCAGTAGCCCGTCTGATGGGTCAAACCTGACGACAGGTTGAACGGTCCTACGGAATCTCCTTTTTCAAATAACCCAATGCCGTCCTAGACACTGTCCGGCTAATATTAACAGGATTTGTGTGCATTCGGGCCAGGAGGACTGGGGAGCTTAGTTTTGAGCTGGTGCAGACGGCCCATTTTTTCCTGGAATTGCATTCTTGATCTATTCCCTCGGTGGCTCGAGGATGGCTTAACACTTTCTCATCTCACCGTATTGTCACCTTCTCTGGTCTGGGGACTTGCCTCAAACCCCTGTTTCTCCCCTTCCTCCCTCTCCCACTCTCCGGACAGCAGCAGGATTAAGGGTGGGTATGACAAAGCCCGCTGGTGGCGGTTCTCGTGACAGGATTCCGCGGTTCGGCCACCGGCCGTGAGAAAAGACGTCGCGTCCTTCGTAGTGGATCAAGCAGATGATCTGCCCGTATTCTGTTTCAAACAGAGGCAGCGAGGCTGTCTGCAAGAGGAGTGTGACATTCGTCTCGGTGGTTTGGGGTGTCCTCTCCCAATTACCCGTCGCTGGATTTTTTTTTTAATGTTCGGCTAGCGGGCCGTAATTCCAAACCATCAGTTTCGCCTCTTAGTTTTAGATTGGTCTTGGGCCAATTGAGGCCACTGGGAGATTCCTTTCACATATAGGCCCCGCCTCACATACACAAGGAGCGGTTTGTGGGTCACTGGCTGGGCACGACCGCTGTGCTTCTGGAAGGGTAGAAGGGTGACCGTACCTTCCCCCAACTGGCGGGAGGTGCGTTTCAATCGAAGGATAAGGGCTCATTCTTTTCTTCCAGGGTCAGAAAAAATTCAGGATTCCAACTTGGCGGATGGTACTTTCGACGGGCGGGATTCCCTGCAAAAGAGCCCTTTGTCGGAACCTGCGGATGTGAAACCTTCCGATATGACTCTACCGCTGACTCTTCCCCTGGGGCCCGAAGACCATCAGATGCTACTGCCGGTCACCGACAGTCAATCCCCTTCGTCGGAAACGTTGTTGAGGTCAACCGTGAATGGATATTCAGAGCCTCAGTTTATTTTTTTGCAGCAGTTATACTGACTCCTTGGGGAATATGGACTTACTAAGGCAAATTCTGCTAATAAACATAAATATATCTGGTAAGGAAAATATAATCATGCCAAATAATTCATAAAATTAGAATTACTTTTTTCATTCAGCCGAGTAAAAGCGCCCGATGATGCATCTCCTGAAGTGCGGCTTTTGTTGGTTTGTTTGGTTTCTTTTTTTGTTTTTGGTTTGTTTTTCTTTCAAGTCTGGGCTGTACCCAGTTTATCTTGGAATGTACTTAAAGATTAGAGAAAAACCAGTAATGTTTTCAATGATAAATTCCTTTTAATTCCTGTATTTTAGAACCACCTACGATGTTTTGGCAGAATTTGGGTCATATTATCATGTGAGGCAATTTTCCCCTCATTTTCCATTTTTGCGTAAATAAAAATCTGCATCAGCACAGAAGTGTAACTGGCGTAAGCTTCCGGTGTGGGTGGAGCCGACCCGAGGGACCCGCGGCCGTCTATCCTCAGGAGGGTCGTAGCTAGACCGGTTCCTGGTTCAGAGAACCTTGGGGAAAGCCCAAGGGCTGCTAGGGATTTCGGGCGAAATTGAGAAAGATGCACCCCCTCTTTGGCGGAGAGGGGTCCTAGACCAACCCGGGAAGAGAGTCTCAGGACACGGCCGGCCCGGACCAGATCTGGGATCCCCGTGACTTGTCCTTGATTGGCTTTTTTTTTTTTTTTTTAATGACATTTGTTAAGCGCTTACTGTGTGCCAGGCGTTGTACCAAGCGCTGGGGTAGATGCAGACTAATCAGGTTGGGCACGGTCCGTGTCCATTTTGGGGCTCACGCAGTCTTCATCCCCATTTTACAGATGAGGTAACTGAGGCACAGAGAAGTGAAGTGACTTGCCCGAAGTTAGTTGTACTTAATGAGCGCTTACTGTGTGCAGAGCACTGTACTAAGCGCATGGGAGAGTACACTGTAACAATATACCAGGCACATTCCTTGCCCACAGTGTGCTTGCAGTCTAAAGGTGGGGGCCAAGGAAGCTTGGGGGTGGGGGTCATAATAATACTATTGAACAATAATAATAATAATGTTGGTATTTGTTAAGCGCTTACTAGGTGCCAAGAACTGTTCTAAGCGCTGGGGAGATACAGGGTAATCACGTTGTCCCACGTGGGGCTCACAGTCTTCATTTTACGGATGAGGTCACTGAGGCACTGAGAAGTCAAGTGACTTGCCCAAGGACACACAGCTGACGAGTGGCAGAGCTGGGATTCGAACTCATTCATTCATTCATTCATTCAATAGTATTTATTGAGCGCTTACTCTGTGCAGAGCACTGTACTAAGCGCTTGGAATGAACAAATCGGCAACAGATAGAGACAATCCCCGCCGTCTGACGGGCTCACGGTCCGATCGGGGGAGACGGACGGACGAGAACGACGGCGATTGATAGAGTCGAGGGGAAGAACGTCTCGTAAAAACCGATGGCGACTAAATAGAATCGAGGCGACGTACATTTCGTTAACAGAATAAATAGGGTGACGGAAATAGATACAGTCGAGCGGACGAGTACGGTGCCGAGGGGAGGGGAAGGGAGAGGGGGAGGAGCGGAGGGAGATGGGGGGGAAAAGAGGGTTTAGCTGTGGAGAGGTGAAGGGGGCGCGGCAGAGGGAGTCGAGGGAGAAGAGGAGCTCAGTCTGGGAAGGCCTCTTGGAGGAGGTGAGTTTTAACTCACGACCTCTGACTCCTAAGCCCGTGCTCTTTCCACTAAGCCACACACAGCAGACAAGCGGTGGATCCGGGATTAGAACCCAAGTCCTTCGGACTCCCAGGCCTGTGTTCTGTTCACTGGGCCCCACAACCTCTTGCTTTAGGGTAATTTAGCTTCCATTTTCACAAACAGGAAAACGCCCAAGAACGTTTTGCAGACTGACCCAGTTAGTAGGTTTGCCTAAGGAAAAGCAGCCCGTCACAGGTCAAGAATAAAGGATAAGGAATTTTGCTAGAGAAAAGTACACAGAGCCTGTCGGTCTTGAGCAACTGTTGTAAACTTATTAGAGTGAATTAAAAAAAAAAAAAAACCCAGCCCAACAGAAAAAAACTTCAGTCCATAACTGTAATTTAAGGAAGACAGATAAAAGTTAGTCACTCTCAGACATGATCTTACATAGAAGAAGGCCCTCTCCTATATTAGGAAAGAGCATTTACCCAAACTATCTATGTCAGTTCTTAAGGAAACAAAATTCCAAAAATCATTCCACTTGATTTAAGTTGTTGTGCTTTTTATCAAAGCTCTTGCCTACAGTAACGAATACAGAAACTTGGGATCACGTGGTTTATTTTCTTCCAACCTTCTCAAACCCCTCTGCTTTTCAACTTCTTTTTGCCAGATTTTGTTAGTATTGACGGTTTAAGATATATTCCTTTCTGTTTCTGGTCCCGGTGACCAGAAAGTGAAACAGGAGCCCTGGTTATGATGGGGTTCGGTCTCCTAGTGTGTATCAGAGAAACCATTACCCAATTTCACAACACCTTAAGTGCTTCTCAGTATGTTCTTAGTAAACTGCCCCCAGGGAGACTCGTCTGAGTTAGGATTTGGATTTATCATCTCAGAATCGACTCAGGAACCAGAGAGAAACCATGGGAAGATGTGCTTAAACCTGGAAATGCAAAGCGAGATTTTAACGTCTGTAGTTTTTGGTGAACTCAGCAGATTGAAATGGATTCTAAATACTTTTTTTTAAACCTGAAGGACACACGTCGTCTTTGGAGAGTTAGGTCCAAAGACAAATTGCAGTAGGTAGCGGTGGATTCACAGCACCGTTTAGCCGAGCAACAGAATTACTCTTAGAAAAATGAATTCTTTGAAATTGCCGCACTGATGTCTCACAAATTCTGTGCAAACTGTTTTTCTCATTCTTTGCTTGATCATCACAGTAATCAGCCAACTGCCGCTAAGGCTTTTGGCGTGTTATGAATTTATATAGTTCTGCCTTGTGGGCTCTTCCCTTGCCCTTCCGATCGCTCTCTTCATTCACCGGTTTGTTTTCCTGATCACCTGGTTCATCTGCTTCTTAGCGCAGTGGGCTTTTTTCTTCCTCGTTCTGTCCTTTTAAATTATAAAATCCTTGCCCTTCCGTGTTTTTCGTCCTCTTTTCCAGCTACGTGCAGAGAGCGTGAAAACGTAGCTCTCTTTTCTGTGAGTCTCCTCTCTGTAGCCATCGAAGAAAGACGACATTCCTTTTCACCCCGTTCTCCCGAGCATTCCTCTGGCACTTGGCTCCATTTTGATATCCGCATATGATTTAGTTGCACGCAATCCCATTCCTAACGTTGATGCGAGACACTGGCCGGAGGAACTCTTACGTGAGAGTGTGAGTGTGCCGGATTTACAGTAGTGACCCATAATTTGTTTTTTCCTCCTCTCCCTTTCCTTTCTGCAATCGCTCAAGGATTCTTTGCCCAAGGGGAATCTATGACCGAACCGTCCACCCCAAAGAGATGGCCTTGAATTATGACAGACTCGTCTCCTGTGACCAGAAATAATTAAACTCTCAATTGATTTTTTTCTGACCAAATCTCTAGCAGAGCTCTCCAGATAAGTACAGCGTTAGTAGTTCATTTCATGTTGTGTCGTCTGATCGAAAGACATCTTCACCCTTCCTCCAGCTCACACAGGCATGCAGAGTTTGGTAAATTCATCTTTAACTACGTTAATCACTGTGATATAGCACTGCGTGATGAGGAAAGGTTGTCTGTTCATTTTTCCATTCTGAATTAATACATCCAATGGCAAACCAACTGTCAAATGCTCAGAACAGAGTTTTGCACAAAATAAGTGCTCAGAGAATACTGCTGATGGATTGATTGAAGACCATATGTGGAGGTAGAAAACGGTTTCTCTGTGAATTCGTTCCAGATGTTCGTATACTGTTAGTACATTCGGTTATTTATTACCATAGTCTTACTGGTCCGTAGATTTATACAAAGAACCGTTGTAGAATTGAAATTACTTTCTTCGGTGAAACATTCAATTTTCCTCCTATCAAGAGCTAATTCTTAAACGATTAGGAAATGATTTTTAATATTTTCAAAGAAATTGATTCTTATAGTCTTCCTATAGGTTATTTCAATAGTACGTGCCTCAGATTCCTTTAGGGTCACACTAATTCTCTAGAGTTTGTGAAAATGCCTGCAGATTAAATACCATTTCCCTTTCACTGATCATATAGCATATTGTAACTTTTAATATATTCTAACACTTTTTGGTGTAATTCCTCTTAAGAGTGTAAAAGATCTATGTTTCATGTAACTCTCCACTGACTGCTTCTGAATTTTTAGATATGTGACACGAATATTCGTAAGGTAAAAGTCAGATTTTTACAGAACACTTTTTAGGCTCAATACCCCTTACGGATCATTTACAGATTTTTCTCGCACGTACTGGAGTTTCTAACGGTAGCCTGTTGACTTCTTGGTATGCACGTTCTCATCCGGAGGGTCACGAGGTGATTATTCTGTCGTAGGCATTGAGCACATCAGGAAAAAAGTGTAAACAAAGGTCTCTGCCGTATAGCGTTTTCCTTAATCTCATGAAATGCATGCTAAAATCGGTCTGTCTATAGAACTAGGACCAGGTTTTAATAATAATAATAATAATAATGTTGGTATTTGTTAAGCGCTTACTATGTGCAGAGCACTGTTCTAAGCGCTGGGGGAGATACGTACGGGGTCATCGGGTTGTCCCACGTGAGGCTCACAATCTTAATCCCCATTTTTACAGATGAGGGAACTGAGGCCCAGAGAAGTGAAGTGACTTGCCCACAGTCACCCAGCTGCCAAGCGGCAGAGCCGGGATTCGAACCCACGATTTCTGACGCCCAAGCCCGGGCTCTTTCCACTGAGCAACACTGCTTCTCTGTTTTGTAATAAAGTGAGTGATTGCACATGGACAGGAGAGGGAATGTGAACTTTAGTAGAAGGCAGATGGCAGTGGTTATTTTTTCGCTGTAGGCGATTTCTGGAATAAGACGCTTAGGCTAAAAACCATCCAGCGACTCTTCGATTCTCGGCTTTCAAAAGGTATAGCAGGTTTGATTTCTCGTTCCTGGTGTTTCGAAAGTCCTGCCAGCCAGAAGAGGGAACACGGTGTCGGGTGACCCTTACGACAGCTTCTGCCAAATTGCGACTTTTTTAAGTTAGAAACAAAAGCCCTTGTCCCGTGAGAACGTCTGGACCGAAAATGGCAGAATGGGAGAACTTCCAGTTCAATTCAGATCTCTAGGCGCAGTTATATTTCAATTTAATTAATGTCCAATTCCCGGTTCCGAAACCTAAAGGTAATTCGGACGACTTAGGTGGGAGGGAGAGGTGTCCCCAAACCATGGAGTTGCTTCAAGGATTGGAAAAAGCTAACTTTAATCAAGATTGACAGAATTGGTATAAATATTCGCCTGGAAGAGAAAAGACCAATAAGTGGCATTATAAGAAGGATCATTTGTTCTTTAGCACACGGCGAGCAACCGCTCTTCTTTCCGCCGAAAGTAAAACGTGAGAGAGCGGGTATATGTGCATGTTTCGGCATGTATAAAGTGACTGTATTTTCTGCGGCTCAAGAGAAGCTCGGCAGGGCTTCTAGAGAGTGGGGTCAACGGTCCGAGAGTGCGGGGGGGAAAACCAGTGGCAGAATAATAGTAATAATAACTGCGGAATTCGTTAAGTGCTTCCTACGTGCCAATCCCCGGGTAAGCACCGGAGCAGGTACGAGAACGTCAGATCAGATATAGTCGCCGTTCCACACCGGGCCCTCAGGCTAAGAGAAAGGCACAGTAGAGAAGCAGCGTGGCTCAGTGGAAAGAACCCGGGCTTGGGAGACAGAGGTCACGGGTTCGAATCCAGGCTCTGCCACGTGTCTTCTCCGTGCCTCAGTTCCCTCATCTGTAAAATGGGTATCAACCGCGAGCCTCACGTGGGACAACCCGATGACCCCGTATCTCGTTCAGCGCTTAGAGCAGTGCTCTGCACGTAGTAAGCGCTTAACAAATACCAACAGTAGAAGGGCTCGGTGTGGGCGGGGAACCTGTCTTTTTTACTGTTATACTGTGCTCTCCTAAGCGGTCGGCACAGTGCTCTGCACAGAGTAAGCGCTCCATAAACACTATTGAATGACTGAATGCTCTGCACACGGTAAGCACGCAATAAATACGATCGACTGACATTCATCTTGTAGGTAGCTCGGGTCAGAGCGGACAAAGCCCGGGGAATAATAATAATGATTATGGTATTTGTTAAGCGCTTACTAGGTGCCGGGCACGGTACCGAGCGCCTGGGTGGGTACAGGCAAATCAGGTTGGACGCAGTCCCCGTTCCCCGAGGGGCTCACGGTCCCGATCCCCATTTTACAGACGAGCAGACCGAGGCTCGGAGAAGCGAAGCGATTTGCCCCAGCTCACCCAGCGGGCAAGTGGGGGAGCCAGGATCGGAACCCAGGATTTCCTAACTTCCAGGCCCGTGCCGTAGCCACTCAGCACGGCGACCGTGACCTCGGCAGGGGCAGGGGATTGAAATTTGCAGCCTTTCCCGTCAGTGTAGCCGTCGTTCCCTTTGCCAGTGGCGTCTTCCGGTGCGGACGCTACCTCCAGTGAGCCTGCTCCGCCTCGGGCTCCCTGCCATCTCCGTGGCGGCCCAGGCGCTAAGTGGGATCTTTAGGGACCGGTTAGGCTCGGGAACCTGATGGCCTCAAACGGATTCCCGAGGACCTCCGGACACGAACGACGCAGGTTGTAGAGGTGATGGGCGAATCGTTTTCCGCTAACGAGGCTGCCTGACACAAGCTGGGGTTCAGATGGAGGTTTGCGTCTTTTCCCGGGAAAATATGGAATGAGGCGTCCAAAAGGTCTCAGGTTAATCCGGCCAAATGCCTTCCCGTGGATTTCGTTTGCCTCAGTAGGATCCCAGACCGTTGCAAACGGCAAGGCTCCGTCAAATGGTGAGTTTTCCGCATTTTTCGGAAGCTGCGGATTTTTTCCTGGGCTCATTTCTTGGCCATCTGTAAGATCTTTTCGGAAGACTAGTGAAAGGCGTCCTCTTCGTTATTATAATAATCGTGGTCTTTGTAAAGTGCTTACTGTGTGTCGAGCACTGTTCCGAGTGACGGGGTCCAGGTTGGACACGGCCCCTGGCCCACGTGGGGCTCACAGTCCAAGTAGGAGGGGAACAAGTATTGAATCCCCATTTTGCGGAAGAGGGAACCGAAGCACAGAGGAGGTAAGCGACACGCCCGAAGTCACACGGCAGGCGAGTGGCAGAGTTGGGATTAGAACCCAGGTCCTGATTCCCAGGCCCGTTCTCTTTCCGCTTAGGCCATGCTTTTCTTAAGTCTTAATTAATAATGTTGGTATTTGTTAAGGGCTTACTATGTGCAGAACACTGTTCTAAGCGCTGGGGGGGGGGGGTTATAGGGTCATCAGGTCGTCCCACGGGAGGCTCACAGTCTTCATCCCCATTTTACAGACGAGGGAACTGAGGCCCGGAGGAGTGAAGTGACTTGCCCAAAGTCACACAGCTGACAAGCGGCCGAGCCGGGATTTGAACCCATGACCTCTGATTCCCAAGCCCGGGCTCTTTCCACTGAGCCACGCTGCTTCTCTAAGGCAATTACTGTGTTCTAGAATCAGCGCCCCAGTAAAGCTTTGCTCTGCCTTTAATCAGTGCCTTTCTTAGCCTGCGGAAAGGAAAAAAGAAAAAAAAATCGTACGGTAGCTGGTTTTCTTCCCTTTCCACCGAGATTAGAAAAGATAATGCCCTTCCGTGGGTGAGATTCTGATGAGCCACAAGGAAGAACTTTCTAACGGTTTGAGTGGTTCGCCGCTAGAAGTGAAAAGTAAAAGCAGATCGTGGAATCTAGTTCTCTGACTGAATTCTGAACTCGAAAGGCCTTTTTTGGGGCTGTTTGTCGAATAACTAAAGAAGGTCTAAGGGCTAGAGCACGGGCCTGAAATGTCAGAAGGACCCGGATTCTCATCCCCGATCCCCCACTTGTCCGCAGCGTGGCCTAGAGCAAGTCGCTTCACTTCTCCGTGCCTCAGTTACCTCATCTGGAAAATGGGGATGAAGACTGTGAGCCCCGTGGACAGCACGGGGACTGTATCCCGACATCCCGATTAGCTCGTGTCTATCTCGGTGCATAACACCGAGAGAAGCAGCGTGGCTCAGTGGAAAGAGCCCGGGCTTTGGAGTCAGAGGTCATGGGTTCGAATCCCGGCTCGGCCACTTGTCAGCTGTGTGACTTTGGGCAAGTCACTTCACTTCTCGGGGCCTCAGTTACCTCATCTGTCAAAGGGGGGTGAAGACCGTGAGCCCCGCGTGGGACAACCTGATTCCCCTGTGTCTACCCCGGCGCTTAGACCAGTGCTCGGCACATAGTAAGCGCTTAACAGATACCAACATTGTTATTAGCAGAGCCTGGCACGTAGTAGGCGTTTCACAAATACCATAAAAAGCGTTGTTAGCAAGTCTACGTGATACCTAGATAATACACCTGGATTGTGTTTCTCTTTATAGTCTTTAGAGACAACATAAGAACCATTTTACCGATCACCCCGACTACCTACCTTCTGACTACTCCTAGGTCACGGATACACGATACCGTCTTCGGCACCGCTTTTCTTTTTTAATGGTATTCGTTAAGTTCTTGCTACGCACCAAGTCACCGTACTAAGCGCTGGAATAGATCAAAACGGATCAGGTTGGACATAGAGGTCGTGGGTTCTAACCCTACCCCAGCGCTTAGAACAGTGCTCTGCACAGAGTAAGCGCTTAACAAATACCAGCATTATTATTATCCTGCCCCCGCCGCGTGTCAGCTGCGTGACCTTGGGCAAGTCACTTAGCTTCCCTGTGCCTCAGTTACCTCATCTGTCAAATGGGGATGACTCTTGAGCCCTAGGTGAGACAACCTGATCACCTTGTATCTACGCCAGCGCTTAGAACAGTGCTCGGCACATAGTAAGCGCTTAACAAATACCAACGTTATTATTATTATTATACGGGCTTCACATCGTAATCCCCAGTTACAGATGAGGTGGTTAGGCACGGAGAAGTTAAGTGACTTGGCCAGGGTCACCCAGCGGACAAGTGGCGGAGCAGGGGTTAGAACCAAAGGGACCTTTGACTAGTCACTTAACTTTTCTGTGCCTCAACGACCTCATCTGTAAAATGGGGATCAAGACTGTGAGCCCCACAGGGGACATCGACAGGGTCCAACCTGATTAGTTTTGTATCTATCATTGTGCGTAGTGCCTGGGACATAGCGATTAAAAAGGACCATAAAAATAAACCCAAAAAAGCCCTATTTCCAACTAGCACACGATCTAACTGACACTCGTGATAAGGCCCTTCTGAAGAATATTATCATCTTCATTATGCAATTTCACAATTTAGGACCGTGCTTTCAGAATGGAATACAAACTTCTGACTGTCCTAATCAAGCTTCTTAACACTGGGGAAGAATAATAGCAATGATGGTGTTCGTCAAGCACTTACTACGTGACAAGCACTGTTCTAAGCGTTGGGGTGGATACAATAATAATAGCGGTGGCATTTGTTAAGCGCTTACGACGTGCAAAGCACTGTTCTAAGCGCTGCGGAGGATGCAAAGGTGATCAGGTCGTCCCACGTGGGGCTCACGGTCTTAATGGCCATTTTACAGTTGAGGTAACTGAGGCCCAGAGAAGTAAAGTGACCTGCCCAACCTCACACAGTAGGGAAGTGGCGGAGGCAGGATTAGAACCCATAACCTTCCGGCTCCCAGGCCCGTGCTCTGGGAAGCAGCGTGGCTCAGTGGAAAGAGCCCGGGCTTGGGAGTCAGAGGTCATGGGATCGAATCCTCGCTCTGCCACTCTTCATTCATTCATTCAATAGTATTTATTGAGCGCGTACTCTGTGCAGAGCACCGTACTAAGCGCTTGGGATGAACAAGTCGGCAACAGATAGAGACGGTCCCCGCCGTCTGACGGGCTCACGGTCCGATCGGGGGAGACGGACGGACGAGAACGACGGCGATAGATAGAGTCGAGGGGAAGAACGTCTCGTAAAAACCGATGGCGACTAAATAGAATCGAGGCGACGTACAATTCGTTAACAGAATAAATAGGGTGACGAAAATAGATACAGTCGAGCGGACGAGTACGGTGCCGTGGGGATGGGAAGGGAGAGGGGGAGGAGCGGAGGGAAAAGGGGAAAAAGAGGGTTAAGCTGCGGAGAGGTGAAGGGGGGGTGGCAGAGGGAGTAGAGGGAGAAGAGGAGCTCAGTCAGGGAAGGCCTCTCGGAGGAGGTGAGTTTTAAGTAGGGTTTCGAAGAGGGGAAGAGAATCAGTTTGGCGGAGGTGAGGAGGGAGGGCGTTCCGGGACCGCGGGGGGACGCGGCCCGGGGGTCGACGGCGGGACGGGCGAGACCGAGGGGCGGCGAGGAGGTGGGCGGCGGAGGAGCGGAGCGTGCGGGGTGGGCGGTGGAAAGAGAGAAGGGAGGAGAGGTAGGAAGGGGCGAGGTGACGGACAGCCTCGAAGCCTAGAGTGAGGAGTTTTTCGATGGGCAACCGCTGGAGTTGTTTAAGAAGGGGAGTGACAGGCCCAGGTCGTTTCTGCGGGAAGATGAGCCGGGCGGCGGAGCGAAGAATAGACCGGAGCGGGGCGAGAGAGGAGGAAGGGAGGTCGGAGAGAAGGCCGACACGGTAGTCTAGCCGGGATACAACGAGAGCCCGTAACGGTAAGGTAGCCGTCTGGGTGGAGAGGAGAGGGCGGATCTTGGCGATATCGTAGAGGTGAGACCGGCGGGTCTCGGTAACGGACGGATAGGATGCGTGGGGTGAACGAGAGAGACGAGTCAAGGATGACACTGAGATCGCGGGCCCGAGAGACGGGAAAGATGGTCGTGCCGTCGACGGTGATAGAGAAGTCTGGGAGAGGACCGGGTTTGGGAGGGAAGATGAGGCAGCTGGGTGACTGTGGGCAAGTCACTTCACTTCTCTGGGCCTCAGTTACCTCATCTGTAAAATGGAGATGAAGACTGTGAGCCCCACGCGGGAGAACCTGATCACCCTGTATCTACCCCAGCGCTTAGAACAGTGCTCTGCACATAGTACGCGCTTAACAAATGCCAACGTTATCCACTCTCCCACGCTGCTTCGAAACAAAACAGGTGAGACCAGGTCAAAACGATTTTAAAAAGGTTTCACAGATGCCGAGCTGTTGGCGTCATGGCAAAACCTGCGTTAGACGCCGGGCCGTCAATTTCTCCAAAACTGGGTGTCCAGTAATAATGCTTCTTAATGCCGTGGGAGAGCTCAGAAAGGTAAACGTGCCCGTCCACTACATACGGTTCCACATCGGTATGCTCCAGTTTCAGTCGGCCCGTTTCAATTAGGTCTGAAAATGCCTAGGATTTTAAACAAAAGGTCATTTTTAGAACTGTGGCAGGAAGATGCCCGTCTTTGGTTTTCTACCACAAGTGGCGTGTTGTAATTTGAGCATTTTCATTACAAGGGTCATGCCTAAGAGAGCTATTCAATTATTTTCAGAACATTCCAAGTGACATTAATGTCCAGTAAAGTTGTGAGCCCCTCAATAATAATGCTGGCATTTGTTAAGCTCTTCCTATGTGCAGAGCACTGTTCTAAGCTCTGCGGTAGATACAGGGTAATCAGGTCGTCCCACGTGAGGCTCACGGTCGTAATCCCCATTTTACAGATGAGGTAACTGAGGCCCAGAGAAGTGAAGTGACTTGCCCACAGTCACACAGCTAAGTGGCAGAGTCGGGATTCGAACCCACGACCTCTGACTCCCAAGCCCGGGCTCTTTCCACTGAGCCACGCTGCACAGCGTGTGTCTCATGCTCATCTGCCTACTCTTTCCCAGGGCTCTGCCCACATAAACTGCTTAATAAACACTATTACTACTAAAGTCAATACTAATTATGGTATCTGTTAAGCACTTACTGTGTGCGAAACCCTGGACTAAGCGCTGGGTGGATACAAGCCAGGTGGGTTGCACACGTGAGGCTCGAACTCTCAATCCCCGTTTTCCAGGTGAGGTGACGGAGGCACAGAGAAGTGAAGTGGCTTGCCCGAGGTCGCACAGCGGACAAGAGGCAGGGCCGCGATCAGAACCCGTGACCTTCGGACTCCCAGGCCCGGGCTCTATCTGCCGCGCCGTGCCATTTCTAGCCACTGAGCTGCCGCGCCTTAAAATTCTGTATGTTTATTTTTAAATATAATATCTTAATCTTGATTTTCTTCCATGATCTTCTTATCCCTTTCATTTTTAACAGTGGGCCGGCAACTCTGCGGTGCTAATTTACATAAGCGACCGTGCCGTTACATATTACGTTGACCTCGGTACCCGAGATCTTTCTAAGAATCTCCCTATTTATTCTTTAGAATGTAATGGCCAGACCAATTTAAAAAACGGGGGGAAAAAGTCTTCCTAAGGTTTGAGCCATTGTCAGAGAAGCAACGTGGCTCAGCGGAAAGAGCCCGGGCTGGGGAGTCAGAGATCATGGGTTCAAATCCCGGCTCCGCCGCTTGTCAGCTGGGTGACTGTGGGCAAGTCACTTCACTTCTCTGTGCCTCAGTTACCTCATCTCTAAACGGCCATTAAGACCGTGAGCCCGGCGTGGGACAACCTGATCACTTTGTAACCTCCCCAGCGCTTAGAACGGTGCTTTGCACATAGTAAGCGCTTAACAAATGCCATCATTATTAGTTATTACTTAGCGTTTGAAGACCCTAAACATAATTTTCAGCGTGGTGGGTTACCTAAAGAACAACATTGATATCCCCAAGAGGGTCTGGGCGCCTCTGTGGCTGAGCAAATGGTGTTTAGTGATTAAGGCTTTCATTAATTCTTTGCCTTTTCTTGGTGGGATTTTCCAGGGAGTGTTTTAGTAAATTTTGATGATGTTAGCTTCTAATATTTCTCTTCTTTTTTTTTTAACCTATAAAGGTAATTGGTTGCTTTGAATATCATCTTTTTCTTATGTCCTAAAGTACAAGAACAACAAGCACTAGTACAAATTAAGGTTTATTATACAAGCCAGTGGAGCTCCCCGGACCCACCGCACTTAAAAACATATCAGTAGTCCATTTATTTATATTGTCTGTCTCCCACTTTAGTAAACTCACTGTGGGCGGGGAGTGTGCCTATCACCTCTGTTATATTGTACTCTCCCAAGGGCTTAGTACAGTGCTCTGCACATAGTAAGCACTCAGTCAATACGACGGGTTCGTTGAAAGGGTAGTATTTGGGATTCCCCAGATTTTAATGTTTTCTTACGGTCGTCTGTAGACCGTTACCCAGCGTGTCTTGCGTATGACAATTTTTGGAGCAGCTGCGATTTCGGATCAGCGGGGAGTCTCTAGCATGAAATGGATCATTATTCTCCACAGCGTGTAGTTCCGTGCCAAGATTATAGATATCAGCAAAAATGTATGGATAATAATAATGTTGGTATTCGTTAAGCGCTTACCATGTGCAGGGCACTGTTCTAAGCGCTGGGGTAGATACAGGGTCATCAGGTTGTTCCACGTGAGACTCACAGTTAATCCCCATTTTGCAGATGAGGGAACTGAGGCACAGAGAAGTTAAGTGACTTGCCCACAGTCACACAGCTGACAAGTGGCAGAGTCGGGATAGACAATGTGATCACAGAACTCTAAAATTTTTGCAGCCTAAGAGAACAGTACTATGTGAAATTATGCCCAGATTTGGAAATCTGGCAGTGTGAAAACCGCATATTCAATTCAAATCTGTTTTGGGGGTGCGGGTCAGAATTTTTCATTAAGATGAAACGATCTCGGACAGAGAAAATGCTTACCAAACAGGTAGCTTCATCAAGTGCGTTTCCCCATATGTAGATATTGGAAAGTGTGTGATTTGTTTTCATTGCTTTTGAAAGCGCTCCTAGGCCTTTTCCACTGATTTGGTTGCCAACCACTGCTAAGCTAAAGGGAAAGAGAATATGAATCACACAAGAAACTAAGGGTTCTCCCACAGTTCAGTAATTCATGACTTAACGATCACGTGACTCAGGTGTTTAAATCTTTTCAAATGTTAGTCTTCAAAATGCTTCAAAATTATTAGCCGTAGATAGGAACATTTCCTTATTTGAAGTTAGAATGTCTCTAAGTGTATTCGGACTGTGAGTTCGTTACGGGCAGGGAACGTCTCTGCTAATTCTGTTGTACTCTCCCAATCGCTTAGTACAGTGCTGGGCACATAGGAAGCGCTCAACAAAAACTGACGGATTGATTTAGGGTGGCGATGTGGCCTAGTAGAAAGAGCTGCGGGGCTAAGAGTCGAGGCACCAGCTTTGCCATTTGCCTGCTGTGTAATAATAATATTGTTGGTATCTGTTAAGCGCTTACTATGTGCCAAGCACTGTTCTAAGCGCCGGGGTAGATACGAGATGATCGGGTTGCCCCACGTGGGGCTCACAGTCTTCACCCCCTTGATTCTGTTTACCGTGATCTCGTTGTCTTGTTTTTGTCCGTCCGTCTCCCCCGATTAGACCGCGAGCCCGTCGTTGGGCAGGGACTGTCTCTATCTGTTGCCGAATTGTACGTTCCAAGCGCTTAGTCCAGTGCTCTGCACATAGTAAGCGCTCAATAAATACTGTCGAGTGAAAGAATGAGCCCCCATTTTACAGATGAAGTCTGAGGCCCAGAGAAGTGAAGTGACTTGCCCGAGGTCACACAGCTGACGAGCGGCGGATCCGGGATTAGAACCCACGACCTCCGACTCCCGAGCCCGTCCTTGTCTGTAAAATGGAAATTGAGTATTTCCCCTCCCTCGGAGACTGAGCCACACGTGGGACAAGAGATGGTGTCTAATTTGATTATCTTATTTCTACCTAGGACTTAAGCACGGTGCTTGGACTGGAAGCTCGTTGAGGACGGGGAATGTTTCGGGTTATTGTTATGTTGTACTCTCCCAAGCGCTCAGCGCACAGTAAGCGCTCAATAAATGTGATTGAATGGATGAATGAATGGTGCTTAGTAAGTGAGAAGCGCTGTGGCCTAGTGGAAAGAGCACAGGCCTGGTAGTCATGGAACCTGGGTTCATTCATTCAGTCATATTTACTGAGCGCTTATCGAGTGCAGGGCACTGTACTAAGCTCTTGGAGAGTATAACGGGGTAACAAACAGAGACAATTCCTACCCAACAACACGGTCCAGAAGAGGGGAGACAGACAAGAAAACAAAGCAAGGCAAGTAGACAGGCATCAATAGCATCAATATAAATAAATAGAATTCCTAATGTGGCTGTGCCCCTTCATTCATTCAATAGTATTTATTGAGCGCTTACTATGTGCAGAGCACTGTACTAAGCGCTTGGAATGTGCAATTCGGCAACAGATAGAGAGCATCACCGCCCACTGACGGGCTCACAGTCTAATCGGGGCAGACGGACGGACGAAAACAAGACAACGTAATCACGATAAATAGAATCAAGGGGATGGGCACCTCATTAACAAAATAAATAGGGTGATAAAATATAGACAGACGAGCACAGTGCTGAGGGGTGCCCCTTGCCTCTTGTGTGACCTTGGGCACGTCACTTAAATTCTCCCTGCCTCAGTTTCCTCACCTGTAAAATGGAGAGTATCTGTTTTCCCTCCTGTTTAGATTGAGAGTCCCATGTGGGACGGGGACTGTGGCCAACTTAAATAGCTTGTACCTACCCCATCACTCAGTACAGTGCTAGGCTCATAGTAAGCACTTAAGAAAGCCCACAGTCATCATTTCAAATGGGGGTTCAATCAATTCATTCCATCATTTATTGAGCGCTTACCCTGTGCGGAGCACTGTGCTAAGCGCTTGGGAGAGTCCTGAACAATAATAAACATACACATTCCCTGCCCACAACAAGCTTCTATCTAATAATAATAATAATAATGATGTTGGTATTTATGCGCTTACTATGTGCAGAGCACTGCTCTAAGCGCTGGGGGGAGATACAGGGGAATCAGCTTGTCCCACGTGAGGTTCACAGTCTTAAACCCCTTTTACAGATGAGGTAACTGAGGCCCAGAGAAGTTAAGTGACTTGCCCACCGTCACACAGCTGACAAGTGGCAGAGCTGGGATTCGAACCCATGACCTCTGACTCCCAAGCCCGGGCTCTTTCCACTGAGCCACGCCGCTTCTTTAGCCACGCTGCTACAGCTCTTTCTACGTAGTGCAGCGCCCCTCCGATTCCAGACTTTTGAAATTTATTTCCCAGGACAAATAGAGTGAAAGTATTCCGACTCGCTCACTTCAAAAATTTTGCTATTTTGTAATTAGCTAAGCCGTGCTCTTCTTTGGTTTGCAAGCGGTATTCCTTTGGAGGAGGTAGGGTCTTTTGGAGCATCACGATAAACATTCTACTAGCTAAAGGAATTTTCTGGTACATTTTCAAGAATGAATCTGAACAAACTCCGTAGTTGTCCATATTCCTTTAGAAAGCTTTTTCGCTGTAAGATCAAATGGAAAACACCACCACACTTTCATTCTGCAGGGCAATCAGTCTGTTAGGAGAAATTATGACTTGGCCAAACAATAATGAAACCAAATCCCAGTAGTTGCTCTTTAAGTCAAGGGAAAAACCCCCCACATTTCATGAGTACAACTTGAAAAAAGCACCGAAAGTATACCGACGCTTTAAGATTCCTGTTCTTGAAGGCAAGGGCTTCGCTCAGATAAATAGCTCCGTCGTCTTCTATTCGATTTGAAGAAAGATCGATAACTTCCAGGGTTCTATTCCTTTTCAGTAGCTCTCCCAAAAACTTCATGCCATCACGAGTTATCTGGTTACTGAAAGAGATTTAGATGCCGAAAGGGAAAAGAATCAGTATTTCTCCATCGTTTCGAAAATGTTTTGTGGGGAAGTAGTCTTGGAATGTGGAAGAAGGCGATGGGAAACCACTTCTGCATCTCTACCAAGAAAACTCCACGGATACACGTACCCGAACGACTTTATGGCCGAAGATTCATTCGGTAGTATTTACTGAGCGCTTACTATGTGCAGAGCACTGGACTAAGCGCTTGGAACGGACAATTGGGCAACAGATAGAGACCGTCCCTGCCCAGTGACGGGCTCACGGCCTAAACGGGGGAGACAGGCGGCAGAGCAAAACAAGACAACATCATCAAGATAAATAGAATCAAGGAGATGTACATCTATTTAACAAAATAACTACCATCTCTACTCAGATGACACGCGGATCTACCTCTCCGCCCCTGTCCTCTCCCCCTCCCTTCGGGCTCGCATCTCCTCCCGCCTCCGGGACGTCTCCGCCTGGATGTCGGCCCGCCACCTAAAACTCGACGTGAGCGAGACCGAGCTCCTCATCTTCCCTCCCAAACCCGGTCCTCTCCCAGACTTCTCTATCACCGTGGATGGCACGACCGTCCTTCCCGTCTCTCGGGCCCGCGATCTCGGTGTCATCCTTGACTCGTCTCTCTCGTTCACCCCACGCATCTTATCCGTTACCGAGACCTGCCGGTTTCGCCTCTACGATATCGCCAAGATCCGCCCTTTCCTCTCCACCCAGACGGCTACCTTACCGCTACGGGCTCTCGTTATATCCCGGCTAGACGACCGTGTCGGCCTTCTCTCCGACCTCCCTTCCTCCTCTCTCGCCCCGCTCCGGTCTATTCTTCACTCCGCCGCCCGGCTCATCTTCCCGCAGAAACGATCCGGGCATGTCACTCCCCTTCTTAGACAACTCCAGTGGTCGCCTATCGACCTCCGCTCCAAACAAAAACTCCTCACTCTAGGCTTCGAGGCTCTCCGTCACCTCGCCCCTTCCTACCTCTCCTCCCTTCTCTCTTTCCACCGCCTACCCCGCACGCTCCGCTCCTCCGCCGCCCACCTCCTCGCCGTCCCCCGGTCTCGCCCGTCCCGCCGTCGACCCCCGGGCCGCGTCCCCCCGCGGTCCCGGAACGCCCTCCCTCCTCACCTCCGCCAAACTGATTCTCTTCCCCTCTTCGAAACCCTATTTAAAACTCACCTCCTCCGAGAGGCCTTCCCAGACTGAGCTCCCCTTCTCCCTCTACTCCCTCTACCACCCCCCCCCTCACCTCTCCGCAGCTTAACCCTCTTTTCCCCCCATTTCCCTCTGCTCCTCCCCCTCTCCCTTCCCATCCCCTCGGCACCGTACTCGTCCGCTCGACTGTATATATCTTCGTCACCCTATTTATTCTGTTAATGAATTGTACATCGCCTTGATTCTATTTAGTTGCCATCGGTTCTTACGAGATGTTCTTCCCCTCGACTCTATCGCCATCGTTCTCGTCTGTCCGTCTCCCCCGATCAGACCGTAAGCCCGTCAAACGGCAGGGACTGGCTCTCTCTGTTACAGATTTGTACGTTCCAAGCGCTTAGTACAGTGCTCTGCACATAGTAAGCGCTCAATAAATACTATTGAATGAATGAATGAATGAAATAGGGGAATAAATAATATATCCAAACGAGCACAGTGCTGAGGGGAGGGGAAGGGGGAAGAGCAGCGGGTGCGAGGGGGGGAAGATGGGAGATTCTGAAGAGAGGGTGTCCGTAGAGTCGCTTTGGGTCCGAAACGACGCATTTGAAGAAATAGTCATAGTGGTTTCATCTTGGATGGGCGCTTTTTTCCTCCTCGTTACTCATCTCCTCACCCCTCTCCAGCTCCCACTTCCACATCCTCCTCTTCCTTTACCATCTTCCTGGAGGGGGTCTTGCAGCTGCTCTTAAAATCCAATCCTTCTAGGATTCTAATGCCTCCCACTTCTCCAAACAATCCAACTTATTGCTATCTTCACCCTCTCTCCCCACTAGCTCCTTCCCCTTTGTCTTCGAACATGCTCAAGTCTTCTCCATTCCCCCCACCCCCAAAAATTCTTTTGTCCCCACTGCACCCTCCATCTATCATTCCAGCACAGTGCTTGGCACATAGTAAGAGCTTAATGAGTACCGTGATTACTATTCTTACTATTATTATTTCTTCCCCTTCTTATCCAAGCAGCGTGGCTCAGTGGAAAGAGCCCGGACTTGGGAGTCAGAGGTCATGGGTTCGAATGCCGGCTCTGCCACTGTGTGACTGTGGGCAAGTCACTTAACTTCTCCGTGCCTCAGTGACCTCATCTGGAAAATGGGGATTAACTGTGAGCCTCACGTGGGACAACCTGATTACCCATTTTCTGCCCCGGCGCGTAGAACGGTGCTTTGCACATAGTAAACGCTTAACAAATACCATTATTAATATTATTATAGTAAGTGCCTAATGAGTACCATGATTACTATTGTTACGATTATCATTTCCTCCCGTTCTTATCCAAACTCCGTGAAGAGTTTATATACGTTATCTTCATTTCTTCTACACCACTTTTCTTCTCAATCTTCTTCCATCGACTAAGGTTCTGCTCACCAGAGTCTCTCAAATGGCCTCCTTTTGGCCAAGTTGAATGGCCCTGAATTTTGTCCCCATCTCCCTTGACCACGACTGCCCTCAACACTGTGATCACTCCCTTCACATAGACATCCTCCGGCCTTGGTTTCCCCTCAATACTCTCTTGGTTCTCTTTCCACCTCTCTGATGGCTCTCAGTCTTCTTTGCTGACTCTCTTCCTCTTTTCACGCTTTAACTGTGAGTGCCCCACCAGGCTCTTTGCTAGATTCTTCTTTTTACACTTCTAACTTTACATTTATTCTCTTGGGGAGCTCATTGCTCACATGGTTGAAATACATTCATTCAACTGTATTTTTTGAGCGCTGAGTGTGTGCAGGGCACTGTACTAAGCACTTGAAAAGTACAATTCGGCAACAGAGTCCATCCCTACCCAACAACGGGCTGACGGTCTAGAAGGGGGGAGACAGACAACAAATCAAAACAAGTAGACAGGCATCAATAGCATCAAAATAGTCCTACTGAGAGCTCCCCTCCTCCAGGAGGCCTTCCCAGACTGAGCCCCCCTTTCCCTCTGCTCCTCCTCCCCTCCCCGTTCCCCCTACTTCCTCCCTCTGCTCTACCCCCTTTCCCCTCCCCACAGTACTTGTGTTTATTTGTACCTATTTATTACTCTATTTTATTAATGATGTGTAAAATAATGTCGGTATTTGTTAAGCGCTTACTATGTGCAGAGCAGTGTTCTAAGCGCTGGGGGAGATACAGGGTCTTCCGATTGCCCCACGTGAGGCTCACAGTCTTCATCCCCGTTTTCCAGACGAGGGAACTGAGGCCCAGAGAAGTGAAGTGCCTTGCCCACAGTCACCCAGCTGCCAAGTGGCAGAGGCGGGATTTGAACCCGTGACCTCTGACTCCCAAGCCCGGGCTCTCTCCACTGAGCCCCACTGCTAAGCACTTAACCGTAAAAAATGAACTTACTCCTCTTTATCCCAATACAGTCAGCATCAACAGTATCTCCGTTCGAGAAACTCAGGACCGTGGTGTATCTTTGCAGGTTTTGACTTCCCGGTGTTTCTTCATCTTTTCCCCGCTCTCACCGTCCTCCTAATCCAACAAGCCCTCCTCCTTCCTCCTCCTGCTTCCTCCTTCCTCATTCCTCCTTCCTCCTCCTTCCTCGTCCCTCCTCCTCCCTCCTCCTCCTTCTTAATAATAATGTTGGTATTAAGCGCTCACTATGTGCAGAGCACCGTTCTAAGCGCTGGGGTAGATACAGGGTCGCCGGGTTGTCCCACTTGGGGGGCTCACAGTCTTAATCCCCATTTTACAGATGAAGGAACTGAGGCACAGAGAAGTGAAGCGACCTGCCCAGAGTCACCCAGCTGACAAGCGGCGGAGCCGGGATTAGAACCCACGACCTCTGACTCCCGAGCCCGGGCTCTTGCCGCTGAGCCCCGCTGCTTCTCGTGTTGCGTTGAGCTTTCTGTGGGGGAATCGTACTCTAAAATGTGTCGAATAGATGGTCTCGAAAAGGTCATCGAAACCCCTCACCAGCTGAGGTCCAGGTATCGAAGACTGCGGTTTAAATATAACGCGTCACACAACCGTTCCATCCCAAAGTTCTTCATGCCGTGCTTGCACATGTGCAGTTCAAGAAGATTGGAGTTTTCTTTTAACATATGGCTGACGTGGACGGTGGTCTCTTCCTAGAAGACGAGACTTCAGTTTATTCGGATGGAAACTCAACGTAAAAATCTTATCGATTGAAACAACTCTGTGTCCCCTTGTTGCGATGGTTTTCAAACTTGCATCGACTGACCTCCTTCTCCAAGACTCCAGCACCTGCTGGGCCCTTTGTTTCCTCTCCGCAAAAATACTGGAGTGGCATGTAGAGAAACCGCAGGGCTCAGTGGAAAGAGCCCGGGCTCGGGAGTCAAAGGTCATGGGTTCGAATCCCCGGCTCTGCCTCTTGTCAGCCGTGTGACCCTGGGCAAGTCATTTCACTTCTCTGGGCCTCAGTTACCTCATCTGGAAACTGGGCATTAAGACTGTGAGCCCCATGTGGGACCACCTGATCACCTTGTATCCTTTCCAGCGCTTAGAACAGTGCTTTGCCCATAGTAAGCGCTTAACAAATGCCATCATCATTATTATTATTATTGTTATGTTCCTGGTTCTGGAGAAACAGAGTGGCTCAGTGGAAAGAGCCCGGGCTTGGGAGTCAGAGGTCACGGGTTCTAATGCCGTCTCTGCCACTTTATCGGCTGTGTGACTTTGGGCAAGTCACTTCACTTCACTGGGCCTCAGTTCCCTCATCTGGAAAATGGGGATGAAGACTGTGAGCCCCACGTGGGACAATCTGATCAGCTTGTTATCTCCCCCAGCGCTTAGAACAGTGCTGGGCACATAGTAAAGGCTTAACAAATACCATCGTTATTATTGTTATTCTGATAAAAGGACAGTGGCTTCTTTTTTTGACAGTCAAATTTAACCCGTCCCTACAGAAAATTCTGCTCAGCTATTGTGGCTTCATGTAGACAGCACAAGACGAGAAGGCGGCTTGGCCACTGGCTTGCTGTGTGACCTTGAAGAAGTCACTTAACCTCTCTAGGCTTTGGTTTACTCACCTGTAAAATGGGAATTCATTCATCCATTCAGTCAAATTTATTAAGTACTTACTGTGTGCAGAGCACTGTACTAAGCACTTGGGAAAGTACAATACAGCCATAAAGAGTGACAATCCCAACTGCCCACAATTCGGGAGTGGGGGCGACGGATGAGATGAGGAGCAGCGTGGCTTGGCGGAAAGAGCCCGGGTTTGGGAGTCAGGGGTCACGGGTTCTAATCCCGGCTCCGCCACCTATCAGCTGTGTGCCTTAGGGCAAGTCACTTAACTAATAATGATAGTGTTGGCATTTGTTAAGTGCTTACTATGTGCAAAGTACTGTTCTAAGCGCCGGGGGGGATACAAGTTAATCAGGTTGTCCCGCATGAAGCTCACAGTTTTAATCCCCATTTTGCAGATGAGGTAACTGAGGCACAGAGATGTGAAGTGACTTGCCCAGAGTCACACAGCTGCCCCGTGGCGGAGCCAGGATTTGAACCCATGACCTCTGACTCCCAAGCCTGGGCTCTTTCCACTGAGCCAACCCTGCTTCTCTGTGCCTTAGTGACCCCATCTGGAAAATGAGGATTGAGGCTGTGAGCCCCACGTGGGACAACGTGATTACCTTGCATCGACCCCAGCGCTCAGAACAGTGCTTGGCACATAGTGAGCGCTTAACAAATACCGTCACGATTATTATTATAAGATAGACTGTAAGACCTTTGTAGGACGGAGACTGTATATGATCTGATGACCTTGTATTCAGTCATTCGTTAATTTAATCGTATTTATTGAGCGCTTACTGTGTGCAAAGCACTGTACTAAGCACTTGGGAGAGTCCAATACAACAACAGATACATGCTCTGCCTACATCGAGCTAACAGCCTAGAGGGGGAGACAGACATTAACATACAATGTGAGAAGCAGCTTGGCTCAGTGGAAAGAGCCCGGGGTTTGGAGTCAGAGGTCATGGGTTTGAATCCCGGCTCCGCCGCTTGTCAGCTGTGTGACTGTGGGCGAGTCACTTCACTTCTCTGTGCCTCAGTTATCCCATCTGTAAAATGGGGATTAAGACTGTGAACGCCACGTGGGACAACCTGATTCCCCTGTGTCTACCCCAGCGCTTAGAACAGTGCTCGGCACATAGTAAGCACGTAACAAATACCAATGTTATTATTACAATTCTGTTGCTGAACAGAATTACAGTTCTGTTGCCGAATTGTCCATTCCAAGCGCTTAGTACAGTGCCGTGCACACAGTAGGCGCTCAATAAATACTACTGAATGAATGAATACCCAAATAAATAAATTACTGATAATTAGATGGGGGCTTCGGGGCTGGGAGGGAGGAATGAAGGGAACAAGTCAGGGCTACGCAGAGGGAGTGGGAGAAGAGAAGAGTTTAGTCAGGGAAACCTTCTTAGAGGAGATGTCCCTTCACTAAAGCTTCGAAAGGAGGGAAAGCAAAAATTATCTGTCTGATATGTGGAGGAAGGAAATTCCGGGCCAGAGGTAGGATGTATCTACCTCCGTGTCTAGCATATACCAAGCCCTTATTAATATTAATACTACTATTATTATTAAAATAATAATAACCCAGGAGGATCTGGGTTCTAATCCTGGCTTCTCTCCCTGTCTGCTCCGCACCCTTGGGCAAATCACTTAACTTCTCCTGGCCTCTGTGAAATGGGGATTAAGGCTGTGAGCCCCATGTGGGACCTGGACTACGACCAAATGGGTAAATCTGTATCTACCCCAGCGCTCAGTACAGTAAGCTCGTTGTGGGCAGGGAATGTGTCCGTTTGTATTATTAATAACGTTGGTATTCGTTAAGCGCTTACTATGTGCCGAGCACTGTTCTAAGCCCTGGGGTAGATGCAGGGTAATCAGGTTGTCCCACGTGGGGCTCACAGTGTTAATCCCCATTTTACAGATGAGGGAACTGAGGCACCGAGAAGTTAAGTGACTTGCCCACCCAGCTGACAGGTGGCGGAGCCGGGATTAGAACCCACGACCTCTGTCTCCTAAGACCACGCTCTTTTCACTAAGCCATGCTACTTCTCAGAAAACTAACTGACAAAAAAAAACCACACATACATGAACATAAAACTAACTGTTGACTAATTTACAGTACATACCTCTTGGCTGTAGAGGATAGGACGATTTAAGTTTATCCCCTTGATTGCTTGGTTTTGAATTAGTACTGTTGCTAATGCAATCAAGCTTTGTGTACCCTGAAAATGAGAAAATTATTAAAAAAAATTACACAATATATAATCAAGCTCCCAGAAACGTATCTGTGAGAGTCCTTTAGCAGAAGACATATTTTGAAAGGATGAAAAATGCTAATTCAAAAATTAAACATATAAAACATGCTAGCATTAGAACAGACGCATTTGTCATTATCTTATCAGTGTTCCCAAAGGACTAATCTTGCTCAAATGCTAAATAATACTGTGTTATTTTATTAGCTATAAACTCTTCCACTGCTACTAGCTATATATATATATATAGCCATATCTATATATCTATGTCTCTCTCTCTATACATATATACATGTACACCCACACAAAAAAATCTATATCTCAATTAATGAATTTATTTAGTGCTTACTATGTGCAGAGCACTGTTCTAAGCACTCGGGAGAGTACGATACAAAAGAATTAGCCCACGTTCCCTGCCCATAATGAGCATGCAGTCTAGAGGGGCAGCACGGCTCAGTGGAAAGAGCATGGGCTGGGGAGTCAGAGGTCATGGGTTCAAATCCCAGCTCTGCTGCTTGTCAGCTGTGTGACTTTGGGCAAGTCACTTCACTTCTCTGTGCCTCAGTTACCTCAACTGTAAAATGGGCATTAAGACTGTCAGCCCCACGTGGGATGACCTAATCACCTTGTATTCCCCCCCTCCCAGCGCTTAGAACAGTGCTTGGCACATAGAAGCGCTTAACAAATGCCATCATAATAGAGGGGAAGACAAACATCAATATGAATGAAGAAGTACTTTATCATCATTTATCTACTGTATTATATATCTACATACACACATATCTGATCTGGGAGTGTGAGGATGATGCTTGCTACTGAATAAGAAGAATGGCATTCATTAAGTACATACTCTGTGATCAGCACTGGGTTAGATAAAAAGTAATCAGATCAGACACAGTTTGTCTAAGAAAGAAGGAGAGATAAGGGAATTGTGGTTCAAAGAGGTTTGAAGACTAACGTAAGGAAAGATCCACAGAAGCCAGTGTCAGAGCTGGGGCTAGAGTCCAAATCACCCACCATGCTGCCCCTCTACAGGGCAGTTTTCAAATTTCAGAGATGAGGAAGATGAGGCCCCAAAATGATCAATATTAGCAATTCAGTGGCTTCCCATCCTTGACAATCTTGCTTCTGTCTCGTTCCATAGGCAGGGAAGGCCCAAGGTTCCCGAGAGTGGCATCCCTCACCTCCCACACTTCCCTTCCGGGGTCCGTACCGTCCTCTCACTCACACTTCTGGATTCGGGAAGCGACATGGCCTTGCGGAAAGAGCCCGGGCCCGGGAGTCAGAGGACCTGGATTCTAATCCCAGCTCCGCCGTTTGTTGCGTGACAGTAAGTCCCTTGGATAACCCCGATATCTCAGTTACGTCCTCTGTAAAATGGTGATTCTAGCTGGGAGCCCAGGAGGGACGTGGACTGTGTCCAACCTGATTATCTTGTATCTACCTCAGCTGTTTGTACAAAGCCTAGCACATAGTAAGCGCTTAACAAATACCATTGAAACAAAAACAAAAGCTAGAGTTTGGTGGGAGTTGAGAGCTGATAAATGGAGTTAGTAAGGAGTTGGAAAGCCACCGCGTGGTTGAGGCAGAGCCAGATGCTCCCTAAATCTGGCAGATTTGGATGTGTTCGAATGTTTCCAGGTTCCCACACGGCTACTGTGGGCAGGTCACTTAACTTCTCTGTGCCTCAGTTACCTCATCTGTAAAATGGGGATTAACTGTGAGCCTCACGTGGGACAACCTGATTACCCTGTATCTACCCCAGCGCTTAGAACGGTGCTCTGCACATAGTAAGCGCTTAGTAAATACCATTATTATTACTCCATTTTGGGCCGGGGCGTGCTGCGTGGTAGCCAGGGCGCTCCCCAGGAAGACCGCTGTGCCAGCATCTCTTCCTTCCCCTCGTAGCCTATTCGTCGACGCTTACTTGACTTGCCTGATGAGATGTAACGTCACTACAGGTATTGATATAGTCTTTTTAGAAATGTGTACTCACCAGATCGCAGTCTCCCAAATCTAATTTCTCCAGCGTTGAGTTAATTTGCAGCATTTCCGCAAAATGCATTCCACCCTTATTGTCAATCTTGTTTCCAGTCATTCTCAGGTATTTGAGAGTTTGGTTCTCCTAAGTAGGAAGATTTCTGTGCTCAGATTCTCAAAGATCAACATGGTAACAGTCCTCTCGAAATAATCTGGACTGGGATTCTATCCGACCTCTTGCCATTAGTTCATCAATAGTATTTATTGAATGCCTACTGGGTGAAGAGCGCTGTACTAAGTGCTTGGGAGAGTACTGTCGTTAGTAGACACAATCCCTGCCCCCAGGAGTTTGCCATCTAGCAGGAGAGACAAGTGCAAAAATAATTTGCGATAATAGGAAGGGGAAATGGCTATGTATAGGGTTTAAGTGATTTTGTAGTAGGGTATGTAAATTGACATGTAGAGAAGTGCTGCAGGTGGTCGTGAGTTCACAAATACATAGTTTGTGCAGAATTGCAGGAGCAGTAATTGGTGAGGATACACTGCAAAGAAAAAAATACAGAATTGGTTCACTTGCCATCTCTCCCACCTCCCACCCTTGCTTGATCTTGATAGCCCCCACCCCTTCAAATCCACCAGGGCCACTGCTCTTCCTACCTTCAAAGCCCTCCTGAAATAATAATAATAATAATGTTGGTATTTGTTAAGCGCTAACTAGGTGCAGAGCACTGTTCTAAGCACTGGGGGAGAGACAGGGTATCAGAGTCAGTGTCAGAGATCATGGGTTCTAATCCCAGCTCCGCCACTTGTCAGCTGTGTGACTTTGGGCAAGTCACTTAACTTCTCTGTGCCTCATTTACCTCATCCGTAAAACGGGGATGAAGACTGGGAGCCCCATGAGGGACAACCTGATCACCTTGTATCCCCCCAACTCTTAGAACAGTGCTTTGCACATAGTAAGCGCTTAACAAATACCAACATCATTACAGGGTAATCAGGTTGTCCCACGTGAGGCTCACAGTCTTCATCCCCATTTTACAGATGAGGTAACCGAGGCACAGAAAAGTTAAGTGACTTGCCCACAGCCACATAGCTGACTGTGAAATCACATCTCCTGCACCAGGCCTTCCCTAATTGATGTTTCTTCTCCGTACAATAGACATCCCCTCCCATCCAACCGAACTTGTACATCTACATAGCATTCATGCACTCGCTGCTAGAAGCATTTCTTGTACGTTCGGTCCATTTTATACCCTCTACCATAAGCTCTCTTTAGACTGTAAGTTGGCTGCGGGCAGGGAACGTGTCTGTTGCTTAGTACAGTGCTCTGCCCACAGTAAGTGCTCAATAAATATGGTTGATTAAATCACTTGCCTAAATAACCATTTCTCCTTTCTCCTCTATCTTAATTCGTCTTCCTCCCTGATTAGACCATAAATTCCTTGAGGGCAGGTCTCCTGCTGACCTCTCCAAGCACTTCGTAGAGTTCTCTGCCCACAGCGGATGCTCGATAAATACTTTGTTTGAGCTATTGATCGCTACGTGAAATATGTGGAAATTATAACTGATAACTCTAGACTGTAAGCTTGCTGTGGGCAGAGAATGTATCACCCACCTCTGTTGTATTGTCCATTCCCAAGCACTTAGTACAGTGGTCTACAGACAGTAAACGCTCAGTAATTACAATTGACCGACTGACTTAGATAATCCAAAATCAGGCTAAGGGTCTACCCGAAAGAGCAGTGGAGGTGAGAACATCCTTAAGAAGGTGAAATTTCAGCATTTCAAGCTTCAGGAGTGAGAGACGACATTCACCATTTTGCCCGGCTCCTCTTCTCCCCTCCTTGATTGCCACTGCTCTCTGCCACTGGTGACGGCTCCTATGTCCCCCACTCAGGGAGGATGGGATGAAGATACTTAATAATAACAACTTTGGTACTTGTTTAAATGCCTACTGTGTGCCAAGCACTATTCTAAGCACTGGGGTTGATACAAATTAATCAGGTTGGACATAGTCCCCGTCCCACATGGGGCTCACACCCTTAATCCCCAGTTTACAGATGATGTAATAGGGGCTCAGAGAAATGAAGTGACTTGCCCAAGGTCACTTAGCAACGTGTGGTAGAGTTGGGACTAGACGCAGGTTTAGAAGCAGCGTGGCTTCGTGGAAAGAGCACAGGCCTGGGAGTCAGAGGACGTGGGTTCTAATCCGGGCTCCGTCATTTGTCTGCTGTGTGACATTGGGAAAGCCACTTGACTTCTCTGTGCCTCAGGTACCTCATCTGTGAAAGGGGGATCAAGACGGTCCTCATGGGGACGACCTGATTACCTTGTATCTACCCCAGAGCTTAGAACGGTACATAGTAAGCACTTAACAAATACCATAATAATAATAGTAATCGAGGTAGCAGAGCAATGTTTAGGCTGAAATAGGGAGAGAGAGGAGGCAGGGAGGTCAGCAAGGAGACTGATGCGGTAATCAAGGCGGGAGAGGATAAATACGATTGATAGGATAAGTGCTTGAATTAATGTTTTAGTAGTGTGGATGGAGAGGAAAGGGTGGATTTAGCAGGATTTGGCGACAGATTGAATATGTGGTTTGAATGAGGGAAAGAAGTTGAGGACAATGCCAAGGTTACAGGCTTGTGAGACACTGAGGATGATGGTGTTATCTACAGTTATTGGAATGTCAAGGGGAGGACAGCGTTTGGGTAGGAAGATAAGGAGTTCTGTTTTGGACACGTTTAGTTTGAGTTGCCGGCGGAACATCCAAGTAGAGATATCTTGGAGGTAGGAGGAAATATGAGACTGAAGAGAAGGAGAGAGAAGAGGGCTGGAGATGCAGATTTGGGAATCAGCCACATAAAGATGGTAGTTGAAGCCATGGGAGGGACTGTGTGTGACGATGGAGAATAGAAAGGAACCCAAAACTGAGCCTTGAGGAACTCGTACAGTTTAGAGGTGGGAGGGAGAAGAGGAGCCCACAAAAAGGACTGGGATTAAGCAGCCAGCGAGATAGGAGGAGAACCAGGAGAGGACAATATCAGTGAAGCCAAGGTTGGATAAAGTTTCCAGGAGAAGGGGGTGGTCAACAGTGTCAAAGGCAGATGATAGGTCTGGGAGGATAGGGTGGAGTAGAGGCTGTTGGATTTGGCAAGAAGAAGATCACTGGGGACCTGTGAGGGCAGTAACTATGGAGTGAAGGAAGTGGAAGTCAGATTGGAAGGGGCCAAACAGAAAATTGGAGGAGAAGAAGTGGAGGAAGTGGGTGAAGACAACCTGTTCAAGGAGTATGGAGGGGAATGGTAGCAGAGAGATGAGGCTGGAGGGATCCGTGGGATCGAGGGAGGGTTTTTTAGGATAGAGGAGACACGAGCTTGTTTGCAATTAGAGGGAAAAAAGCCACTGGAGAGTGATCAGTTGAAGATGGTGGTCAGGGAGGGAAGAAAGGAGGTCAAGCGTTTTGATGAGGTGCGAAGGGATGATGTGGGGGGGGGGGGGGCGGGTCAGATGGAGGGGGTGGATTTTAAAAGGATTAAAATGCCAAAGCATTCATTCATTCCTTCAGACATATTTATTGAGCGCTTACTGTGTGCAGAGCACTGTACTAAGCGCTTGGAATGTACAATTCGGCAACAGATAGAGACAATCTCTCCCCAACAATGGGCTCACAGACTAAAAGGAGGAGACAGACGGCAAAACAAGTAGTCAGACATCAATTATCATCAATTATCAAACATATCAAAGTACGATAATTTTGCAAATGTTGAGAATATACTGTACTTACATGTAAGGCTTTAGCTATCAACTCTGCGCCATTGGTGCCAATATCGTTAAACATAAGATTCAAGTAATCGAGAGCAGGAGTCTCCTATTATTGAGAAAATAAAAAAGGATCTGTAAATTATTTTTGGATCAGGTTAGGAAGATTTTTCCTTTTAAGAGAATGGAAAAAAACCTTTGTTGACACTTTTAACTCGACCTATATTAAAATACATTTAAATAAAACTTTTTAGAGAAGAAATCTGTCACATCCAAATATAGCTGCCTTCTGAATGAAATAGGCAACTTCTGTTTTAAATTTGAGGAAAAAAGCTTTGAATTTTGATTCGGGTTTACTACTTGTATTCGTTATGAACTGCAATAAGCTTGAAAACAGTGGTACCATAAGAAAATTACTAAAGGAAGTACACTTAAAAAGCTTCAGGACAAAACATGTAATTGAAGTGATTATGTGGATCTGGGATTAAAGGAACTGTATAAAACCAGTGTCCTCCGGGGATTCTAATGGCATCCTTGAAAAAGTGTGGCATTACTTTAGCAAAAGTAAAAACATTTTGGAAATGAAAACACCTGAAGTAGTTTGGCAACATGTTCAGCTCCAGCATCAGTTAGCCGGTTGTATCGGACATCCAGACCTGAAATACACACAAATTAATTCATGACCAAAAATTCTCACATAAAACTGAGAAGCAGCGTGGCTTAGGGGAAAGAGCACGGGCTTTGGAGTCAGGGCTCATGAGTTCGAATCCCGGCTCTGCCACTTGTCGGCTGCGTGACTTTGGGCAAGTCACTTCACTTCTCTGTGCCTCAGTCCCTTCATCTGTAAAATGAGGATTGAGACTGGGAGCCCCAAGTGGGACAGGGACGACGTCCAACCCGATAACAAATACCATCATTATTAGTGTTATTATTTGCTTGTTTCCAGCCCAGTGCTTACAACAGTGCCTGGCACATAGTAAGCGCTTAACACCTAGTAAGCGCTTAACAAATACCATTAATAACTAATTTATGAAGGAAACTGTATGGAAATCAATCAGTCGCATTTATTGAGTGCTTACTATGTGCAAGGCACCGTACTAAGTGCTTGGGAGACTACAACAAAACAATATAACAGACACATTCATTCAATCGTATTTATTGAGAGCTTGCTATGTGCAGAGCACTGTACTAAACGCTTGGAACGTACAGTTCGGCAACAGATAGAGACAATCCCTGCCCAACAACGGGCGCACAGCGAGCAGAACAACCCATGGAATGATATTCTTAGATAGGGTTTCTTTAAAGAACACACAGGGAGCAGGATTTGTACCTTTAATTAACGAGTTATTTTTTAAAACACAAGCGAGGACTTCAAAATCATCATCTGTTACCCTCTGAACGGCCACCAAGCGGTTATTCCCGGCTATTTTTAGTGTGATTCCACACGTCGATCTGTTATCATAGAGAAATATTTTAAAACAAAGATGAATAAATACCTCAATAAATGAATGGAAACGGAATAAATGCTCAGCAAAAAAGGAGTGTCCTAATCTTGCTTGATTGAGCGTTTACTCTGTGTAGAGCACTGTACTAAGTACTTGGGAAAGTAGAGAATTTCAGAGTTGGTAGACGCGTTCCCTGCCCACAAGGAGCTTAAAGGTGTAGAGGGAGAGACAAAAATAAATTACGACTATCTACGTAAGTGTTGTGGAGCTGATGGTGGGTGTGAATACAGGCTACAAATCTAGATGCACGGGTGACGCAGAAGGGAGAAGGAGTAAGGGAAATGAGGGTTTAGTTGGGAAAGGTCTCTCGCAGAGGTGGTTTTAATAAGGCTTTGAAAGTGGGGAGAGGGATGGCCTGTCGGAAATGAAGAAGGAGGGAGTTCCAGGCCAGTGACTTGGGGAAGTTGCATCTAAACAGAATAAGCATTGGTAGCCTTTTTTGGAACCAGGAATTTTAAGTTTCACAATTAAAGGATGTCATAAGTTCTTTAAAGAATCGTCTTATCTAAAGATTCAAATAATGGCTACTCTGCAACTCCGGTCCTTTTAACTCTCCCTCATTTTCCCTGTAACTCTCAGGGAAATTAGCTTTCCGAATTTATACAGGATGAGTTTAAGAAAACGTCACGGGTGGTTGTGGTTTTAGTATTTACTTACTTTTGATTTTCTATGTCCGCTTCTTCGAGCACATGCATAATATAAGGGTTGTTTTTCCGTTGCATTTGGAAACACACATCAAAATAGTGATCCTTCAGACTTGGTGATTCATCCATACCTCTTCAAAACTTAATAGAATTTATTCTCCACTTGGCACGACCAATTTTCAGAAAAAAACAGCAACTGTCAACAGGAAAGGTATATTGTTGCTGCTTCTTGGAACTGGAATTATTTGCCCAATAATATCTTTGAAATTTCAACAGTCTGGGAGCATGGCAACACAAATTTCCTTAAGGAAAAGGTGTTGCTTTAATCCAAAAACTTCTTGTTTGACTGTTAGACTATAGCATCGACCTTCTCTCTCGTCTTTCTACCTTCTACCTTTTCCCCTTTTCCCTCTGCTCCTCCACCTCTCCCTTCCCATCCCCACAGCACTGTACTCGTCCGCTCAACTGTATATATTTTCGTTACCCTATTTATTTTGTTAATGAATTGTACATCGCCTCGATTCTATTTAGTTGCCATCGGTTTTTACGAGATGTTCTTCCCCTTGACTCTGTTTATTGCCATCGTTCTCGTCTGTCCGTCTCCCCCGATCAGACCGTGAGCCCGTCAAACGGCAGGGACCGTCTCTATCTGTTGCCGACTTGTTCATCCCAAGCGCTTAGTACAGTGCTCTGCACATAGTAAGCGCTCAATAAATACTATTGAATGAATGAATGAATTCAATGTCTCCTCCACTTCAGTTTATACTCTACAGTCCTTCATAAATCATCTTCTTGCAGAGTTTCTTAGCACATACCTATCCACTCCTCAAAAACCTCACAGGGTTTCTCTGCATCAAGCGGAAAGTGTCCACCAGCTCTCCCTATCTTTTCTATCAACTCTTTACCCACCTGTGCTCCGAGACTGACACAAGATAATGGAGATAGGAAAATAAGAATGTTAAGTTGGATAAGTTAATAGATGAGAAGTTAAATAGCAGAGTCCTTAAGTCTAAATGTATTCAAGTGTACTATGGCTCAGTGAATCCCGTAATGATTGTTATTAAAGTGCCATGGGTGCCTGTGAATGGATAAGTGCTGAAAAAGTCGGATATGACCTAAAGGAACGATTGCTATTTGGGGACGGTCTCTTGGAGGACCTGAGATTTCAGGAGGGCTTTGAAGAAGAGAAGAGGAGTAGCCCAACAGATTTGAAAAGAGACGGAGTTTGAGGCTGGAGAAAGGATCCTCCAGCTGCACAAGGCATCAGAGGGGATTGAGTGAAGAGCCAGGTGCAATAAAAAGATTAGTTTTGGAGCAATGAAGAGTGCAAGTTGGGTGGTAATGGGAGAAGAGGGCTGAGGAAATTGTTTTAAAGCCAAAAGTCAGGAATTTTGCCAAATGAGGGGAGGAACGGGTAAGCGGTGGAGGTTTCCGATGTGTTGAGAGGCATGTGCAGAACACAGTTTTAGAAAAATAACCCAGGCAGCATTCATTTAATCATATTTATTGAGCACTTACTATGTGCAGAGCACTGTACTAAGCACTTGGAATGTACAATTCGGCAACAGATAGAGACAATCCCCGCCCAATAAAGGTAAGGAGTAGAGAAAGAGAAACTGGAGACCGGGAGACCAAAGAGGAGGCTGATATGTGGATGGCCAGGTGGAAATAGGAATTGTGAGAGTGACTTAGAGATGAGAGGGTGGGGCTAGCTAGCTACCTAGCTAGCATTAGTGGTAATAGTTTGTATTCAGCACTTACCGTGAGCGGTCTGCTAATTCTGTTGTACTCTCTCAAGGGCTTAATACTGTCCTCTGCACATAAGCGCTCAGTAAATACCATGGATTGATTCGATTTTGGAGTCATAAAGCTGTCTGCCGAAACCTTGAGAGCGGACGAGCTCCCCGAAAGAATGAGTGTGAGCTGAGGGGAGGAGGCGGTCCAGAGCAGTCTTTGAGGGACACCCAAACAAGAGGCAGAAAAATAGCCAGCCACAGAATAAGAAAATACATTCATTCATTCGATCGTATTTATTAAGTGCTTACTGTGTGGAGGCCATTGTACTAAGTGCTTGGGAACGTACAATACAACAATAAAGAGTGACAATCCCTGCCCACAGCGAGCTCAAGTCTAGAGTGGGGGAGACAGACATCAATACAAATGAATAAGATTAGAGATATGTACATAAGGGCTGTGGGGCTGGGAGAGAGGGGAAGGCAAAGGGAGTAAGTCAGGGTGAAGTGGAAGGGAGTGGGAGATGAGGAAAAGTGGGGCTTAGTTTGGGAAGGTCTCTTGGAGGAGATGGGACTTCAGTAAGGCTTTGAAGATGGGGAGAGTGATTGTCTGGTGGGTTTGGGGAGGGAGGACGTTCCAGGCCGGAGGTAGGACTTGGGCCAGGGGTCGGCGGCGAGACGGGTGAGATGGAGGCCCAGGGAGAAGGTCAGTACCAGAGGAGCGAAGTGTGCGGGCTGGGTTGTAAGAAGGAGAAAAGCAAGGTGAGGTAGGAGGGGGTGAGGTGATGGACTGCTTTGAAGCCAGTGAGTTCTCTAGATACACTGGGGTATCCAGGAGGTGAGAAGTAAAATTCCAGCCTGTAGAAGATGGCACATACAAGATGACACTTGCATATTCACGAGCAGTATTCTGCAGAGGTGAGTCCAAGTTCACTTCTGATCTGGCTCAGCACTTGGACAAAGCAGTCCAGAGTCAAGGCTGGGGCAGCAGCACAGGGGAAAAAATTCTCACCCGTTTAGATTGTTTGCAGCATACATGAAGGCGGAGAGATGGACTGTTACTGGCCTGGCTTTGAGACCTTGGACTAGTCACTTAACCTCGCTGGGCCTTGCTTTCTATATCTCTCAAAACGGGGATAACACCTAGTTTCCTTTCCTTTTAGATTGTGAGTCCCACGTGGGGCAGAAACGGCCTGATCTGATTATCCGGAGCTACCTCAGCACCGGGGTACAGAATGCGCACTTAATAAAAACCATATTTATTGTTAGATGACAAAGGGCTACTAGAAGGATGACCACTGTCAGCACTCAAGAATACCAGACACCTCTTTGATAATAATAGTGATAATAATTGTGGAATTTGCTATGTGCTTACTAAGTGCCAGGCATTGTACTAAACGCTGTAAATTGGGTTGGACACAATCTCTGTCCCACATGGAGCTCACAGTCTTCATCCCCATTTTACAGAGGAGGCAACTGAGACACCGAGAAGTAAAGTGAAGGGCCCAAGGTCACGCAGCAGACAAGTGGTGGATTAGAACCCGTGACCTCTGACTGCCAGGCCCTTGCTCTATCCACTACACCATGCTGCTTCTCTGTCAGTCCCCCACTTCCATTCCCCACTACATACTCTACTGGACAGAACAGATAGTAAGCGCTCAATAAATACAAATGATTGAAAATAAACACGACTGATTGAAAAGAGCAGCTGAAATCCAAATTACTAGGTGGGTTTAGTGCCCGATGAGCTGCACGGGGTTCTGTGATCAGCGTAGCTCAGTGGAAAGAGCCCGGGCTTGGGAGTCAGAGGTCGTGGGTTCGAATCCCAGCTCCGCCACTTGCCAGCTGTGTGACTTTGGGCAAGTCACTTCACTTCTCTGTGCCTCGGTTACCTCATCTGTAAAATGGGGATTAAAACTGTGAGCCCCATGTGGGATAACCTGATCCCCCCAGCGCATAGAACGGTGCTTTGCACATAGTAAGCGCTTAACAAATACCACCGTTATTATTATTATTAGATGCGGCCTATCTAGATTTCAAGAGGGGAAATACATCCCACTTAACCATGGAATTCATTCAATCGTATTTATTGAGAGCTCACTGTGTGCTGAGCACTATACGAAGCGCGTGGGAGAGTACAACCCAACAATGCAACAGACCCATTCCCTGCCCAAAACGAGCCTAGAGGTGGTTTCACCCGCTCAGTCGCCACCAGCTTAATTCACTTGCCTTACAAAAGCAGTTTGGGCCAGACTCCAAACATCCTTATCTAGCATCGTAAGCACTACCCCAACCCTTCTGCCCTGTCGCAAGCAAGAACACCCCCCTCGCTGCCGAAATCCTCGTATTCCCACACGTGCGCCCCTTCGGTTATACAGAATACGTTTGTAGTCCAAGCAACCTACCCTTTCAGGCACTGAAAACACAAACCCCGTGTCTCTGTCCCCGAGCCACTCGTGCCTGTCACGCACCCGCTAGGCCCCGTTCTGGAGAGGGGTGGAAGGCAGCCAGGCCGGGGCCCGGGAAGGGCTCCTCGAGCAGGCCAACCCCTCGCTTTGCAGCCGTTACCAGGCCTCGGCAACTCCCAGGGGACATTGATGCCCGCCTGGGGATGGGAGGAGCGGGGCCCGCGTCAGCCGTGCCAAGGGGCAGCGTCACAGTTACCTGCTTCGGGGGCCGTCCAGATTTAGGGAACCTCTCACCGCCTAGGCTGCCGTCGCTCCTCCGAGGCCTGACCGGGCAGCGGTGTCGGTCGCCTAGGTGACGGTGGCGCAGGAGTTGGGGTTGCCATGGAGACCTACCCGCACTCCCTCTTGGGTGCACCCCGGGTTCCAGCGCGAAGACCTCTCTAACACGTGCAGGCCTGCGCTGGGGAGCTGGGGGCCGGGGATCCAGAGGCCCGGGGGAGGGCGAGGCGTCTCCCCAGCTCCCTGCAGATGCCCTGCGGACGCCCTCCCCTCTCCCGAGATGAGGACCGGCCTAGTGTCTGAGCAGTAGCAGGTTTGAGATCCCACTGCTCACACTCCCCTAATCTTCCTGCTGCTCCCTTACTCGTGAAAAGCAGCGTGGCCCAGTGGATAGCAAACGGGCCTGGGAATCAGAAGGTCGTGGGTTCTAATCCCTACTGAGGACTCACCTCCTCCAAGAGGCCTTCCCGGACTGAGCTACCCCTTTTCCCTCTGCTCCCTCTCCGCTCCCCCTCCGCCCTCTGCTACTCTCCCTTCCCCCCTTCACCTCCCCTTAGCTAAGCCCCTTTCCCTCTGCTCCTCCCCCTCTCCCTTCTCCTCCCCCCAGCACTGTGCTCATTTGAATATATTTTTATTACCCTATTTATTTTGCTAATGAGGTGTACGTCCCTTTGATTCTATCTATCGTGATTACGTTGTCTTGTTTTTGTCCGTCCGTCTCCCCCGCTTAGACTGTGAGCCGTCACTGGGCCGGGATGGTCTCTATCTGTTGCCGAATTGTACATTCCAAGGGCTTAGTACAGTGCTCTGCACATAGTAAGCGCTCAATAAATACTATTGAATGAATGAATAATCCCAACTCCGCCACTCGTCTGCGCCGTGACTTTGGGCAAGTCACTTCACTTCTCTGGGCCTCAGTTCCCTCATCTGTAAAATGGGGAGTAAGACTGGGAGCCCGACGTGGGACAGGGACGATGTCCAACCCGATTTGCTCGTATTCACCCCAGTGCTTAGTACAGTGCCTGACATATAGTAAACACTTAACAAATACCATTGTTATTGGTATTAGGAGTCCCAATCTGACAATCCAGGATTGCAGAGGGCAAGCTGGACCTCACAGCACGTACCCAAATTTAGGTTACATTTAACAACTCCAACTAACGATGAATAACAATAAATAAGAGAAACAGTGTGGCCTATCGGGAAGAACACAGGACGGGGGTCAGAAGACGTAACTTTTAATCCCTGCCTATCCACCATTTTAGTGGCTAGAGCATGGGCCTGGGAGTTAGGAGGACCAGGGTTCTAATCCCACATATCTGCTCCGTGACTTAACTTCTCTGGGCCTCAATTACCTCATCTGTAAAATGGGGATTAAGAGTGTGAGCCCCATGTGGGACGGGGACCGTGTCCAACCCGATTAACTTGTATCTACCCCGGTGTTTAGAATAGTGCTTGGCATATAGTAAGCACTTAGTAAGAACCATAACAAGAAACATTTTCAGGTTGCCTGTCTTTGGGCAAAAAACTTAACACTCTGCTTCAGTTTCCATAGCTATAAACTGGGGATCAAGTACCTGCTTTTCTGCCCGCTTAATAATTTTGTTGGTATTTGTTAAGCACTTACTATGTGCAGAGCACTGTTCTAAGCAATGGGGTAGATACAGGGTAATCCATCAGGTTGTCCCACGTGAGGCTCACAGTCTTAATCCCCATTTAGGAGATGAGGTAAATGAGGCACAGTGAAGTGACTTGCCCACAGTCACACAGCTAACAAGTGGCAGAGCCGGGATTCGAACCCATGTCCTCTGACTCCCAAGCCCGGGCTCTTTCCACTGAACCATGCTGCTTAGTCTGTGAGCCCCTTGTGGGACTAGGTTTGTGCCCCATCTGCTTTTCTAGATGGGATCAACATCAGTGCTTTTTTTTAAAATGGTGTTTTTTAAGTATTTGCTATATTCCAGGCACCGCACTAAGTGCTGGGGTGGATACAAACTAATCAGGTTGGATACAATCCATATCCCATATGGGGCCCACAGTCTTAATCCCCATTTTACAGGTTAGGGAACAGGCACAGAGAAATGAAGTGACTTGCCCAGGAGCAGAGTAGGATTAGACCCAGGTCCTCTGACTCCCAGCCCCGTAGTCGTTCCGTTGAGTCACACTGTGCCTCAGTGGTTTCCACAGAATGAACACTTAACAAATACCATTATTATTATCACCAATATGCCTCTGTTAGAAGGAAAAAGGGGTGGAGAAAAGGTACAAGAAGGACTTGAACAATCTACTAGTCTCACAAATCGAATTCTGTGACATTTTGTGTTTCTAGGATTTCATTCAGTTGATCTAACTTGAAGTTTTTCTGCCAGTAGGAAGGTGACTCATTTTCTCTTCTTCAAATGGCCTTAAGGATATTGGATAATTGGGGCTTATCATCCCACCGACAGAATGTTGGCGGGTCCGTCGAAAGACGCAGGCAAGTTCTCCAGCGTGAAAGATCAATTGCAACTTCCACAGAAAATTCCAAACAGTGAAGAATCGGAGAAGAAAGACACACCACTGGACTTGGCCGCCGACAGGACCCTTTTTATAGATTTTGCAAATCGGCAGCTCACCGCTATTCCATCACAGATTTTAGAAATGAAAGAATTAGAAGAAGTACATTTGGAAAAGAATCTGATTGAAACCATTTCAACAGACATTTGCCATCTCAAAAATGTGAAAGTTCTCTACTTGAATGATAACAACATAGAGGCCCTTTGCGAAGAGCTCGGAGAACTGAGAAATCTGCTGTGTCTGGATCTGAGCAGCAATCCACTTAACAGCAGTTCGCTACACGTCATCAGCCAGTTTCGAGCCCTCCGAGAGCTCAGGCTCTATAAGGTAAGCTTGGATGAGTTGCCAGCTCAGATCTGTAAAAACCTCCATCACCTGGAGCTGCTGGGCTTGTCATTCAATAACCTAAGCTTCCTGCCCAAGGAAATAGTGAATCACACCCAGCTAAAAGAGATCTATCTGCAGAACAATAAATTTGAGAGCTTCCCCCGTGATCTCTGTTTGCTTTTCAACTTGGAAATCATAGATTTGGAACAGAACCGAATCAACGCTATCCCTGAAGACATTGGATCCCTGACCAGATTGATGAAATTCTTTATGGCTTCTAACCACTTGCTATCAGTTCCTGACTCGGTATCTCACTGTAAGAAAATGACAGTGCTTGACGTTTCGTACAATTGCCTCCGTAGCCTTCCTCAGAATTTCCAGGAGCTTACAGAGATGACTGAAGTTGGACTTTCGGGTAACTATTTGGAAAAAATGCCCCGTCAGGTTTGCAAGTGGACATCACTTCAGCTTCTCTACATGAACAACAACGGCTTGAGAACTTTACGTCGTTCTTTTAAAAGACTGACAAGTGTTAGGTTTTTAGATTTAAGTCAGAATGTTTTTGATTGTTTTCCCGAGGAGATCTGTGTTTTGAAAAATCTGGAAATATTGTCACTGGATGACAATAAAATATGCCAGGTACTGATTTACTTCTTCAAGATCATTTTAATACGTAAAGTGCTGCCTATCCCTTTAAATTTCTCCTGTTGATCTGTTGAACAACCTTGGTCCATTCTTTCTTTTATGGTATTTGTTAAGCGCTCACTATGTGCCAGGCACCGTAGTAAGCGTTGGGGTAGATGCAAGCTAAGCGGGATGGACGCCGTCCATGTCCCACGTGGGGCTCACAGCATTAACGCTCATTTTACAGACTAAGGTAACGAGGCACAGAGAAGTTAAGTGACTTGCCCAAGGTGACAATTTCCATAAATAGAGGGTACAGCAGGAAATGCATGAGTAAGATAGGGTCTGGAACCAGGGAATAGTCCGGGATAAATATCAAGATAAATCACATTAAATATACATATGGACATATATGCTAGGGATCGGTATAAATACCTAAGTGCATTGATAGGTGGCTGTTGAATTGAGAATAATAATAATAATAATGATGTTATTGGTTAAACGCCTATTATGTGCCAAGCACTGTTCCTAAGTGCTGGGATAGATACAAGGTTATCAGGTTGTCCAACCTGGGGCTCCCAGTTTTACAAGCCAAGTCAGCTGAGTGACTTTGGGCAAGTCACTTCACTTCTCTGTGCCTCAGTTACCTCATCTGGAAAATGGGGATGAAGACAGTGAGACCCACGTGGGACAGGGACTGTGTCCACACCGATTTGCTTGCAATAATAATAATAATGATGGTATTTGTTAAGCGCTTACTATGTGCCAAGCACTGTTCTAAGTGCTGGGGCAGATTCAAGGTCATCAGGTTGTCCCACGTGGGGCTCACAGACTTAATCCCCCTTTTATAGATGAGGTCAGTGAGGCACAGAGAAGTGAAATGACTTCCACTGCTAATTTTTTCACTCTAGGTTTAGCTTAAGGTAAAATTACCGGAGTTAAAAGCCTGTAGAGAGGGATATTATGACACTGGACCTTGTCGAAAGAAAGAAAGAAAGCGGTGATCAAAGGGGCAGGGAGTGAAGGCAGCATCAGTGGAAGTGGTACCACATAATAATGCTGGTATTTGTTAAGCGCTTACTATGTGCAAAACATTGTTCTAATCGCTCGGGGGGATACAAGGTGATCAGGTTGTCCCACATGGAGCTCACAGTCTTCATCCCCATTTTACAGTTGAGGTAACCGAGGCACAGAGAAGTGAAGTGACTTGCCCAAAGTCATACAGCGGACAAACAGCGGAGCTGTGATTCGAACCCATGACCTCTGACTCCCAAACCTGGGCTCTTTCCACTGAGCCACGCTGCTTCTCCATGAGTCGAGCTTTATCCATTCTTAAATGAGAAGCATAAATAAATGTTATTCCAGTTTAAAACATGAGGAAAATGATGATGATGATGATGTTGGTATTCGTTAAGCACCTACTATATGCCGAGCACTGTTCTAAACGCTGGGGTAGATACAAGGTAATCAGGTTGTCCCACGTGGGGCTCACAGTCTTCATCCCTATTTTACAGATGAGGGAACTGAGGCACCGAAAAGGGAAGTGACTTGCCCAAAGTCACACAGCTGACAAGTGCCAGAGCTGGTATTAGAACCCATGACCTCTGACTCCTAAACCCGTGCTCTTTCCTCTGAGCCACGCTGCTTGTGGTGTAGTGGATGGAGCACAGGCCTGGGAGTCAAAAGGTCATGGGTTCTAATCCCAGCTCCTCCACCTGTCTGCTGTGTGACCTCGGGCGAGTCACCGAACTTCTCGGTGCCTCAGTTCCCTCATCTGTAAAAAATGAGGATTAAGATTGTGAACCTCATGTGGGATTTGAACTGTGTCCAATTTGATTTACTTGTGTCTACCCCAGTGCTTAGGACAGTGCTTGGAACATAGTGAGTGCTTAATAAGTACCATAATTTTTATTATTATTGAACTGTACTCTCCCAAATGCTTCGGA
This sequence comes from Ornithorhynchus anatinus, assembly GCF_004115215.2. Lineage (NCBI taxonomy): Eukaryota > Metazoa > Chordata > Mammalia > Monotremata > Ornithorhynchidae > Ornithorhynchus > Ornithorhynchus anatinus. Next base: position 163,624,290 of record NC_041728.1, read on the forward strand.
TAGTGCTCTGCTCAATAAATACCACTGATCGATTGTTTGCAGAGCATACGGAAGTATAAGGTGTGATCCCTTCTCTCAAGAAGTGTACAGTCTAATAGAGAAGCAGCGTGGCTCACTGGAAAGAGCCCGGGGTTGGGAGTCAGAGGTCATGGGTTCGAATCCCGGCTCCGCCATCTGTCAGCTGTGTGACGGCGGGAAAGTCATTTAACTTCTCTGGGCCTCGGTTCCCTCATCTGTAAAATGGGGATTAAGACTGTGAGCCTCACGTGGGACAGCATGATTACCCTCTATCTCCCCCAACGCTTAGAACAGTGCTCTGCACATAGTAAGCGCTTAACAAATACCGACGTTATTATTATTATCAGGGAAGACGAGCTGATGTAAAAGGATTCCTATACAGTAGTTAAAGAACTTGAAAATCGACATAAATGATAAACATGAGTAAATACATTATAATAGGGGGTAGAGATGTGGAAGCCTAGGCCGGATAATTTGGGGATTTATACATAAACTCATGGAACTGGCTCTCTTAAGGTTCTGGAAGGAGTCGGAGGTGGGGAGGGATGCAGGGTGGTGAAACGGAAGATGGAGGCAACAGGAAAAGCATGACGAGCGGTGGATTGGAAAAGATTTGGGCGCAAGGAATGGTTAGGAGTTTTGCTTGTTGAGAGGCTAATATATGATGGGCTAGTCAAAGGCTTATGTTTTATGCAAAGAGCAATGTGGAGACCCTGGAGATTTTCGAGAAGAGGAGAGATGAGCTCCGATGGGCCCTTTGAAGAGTCGATACGCAGAGCTGTAACGCAGCGTGGCCTAGTGGAAAGTGCCCAGGCCTGGGCGTCAGAGGACCTAATTTCGAATCCCGGCTCTGCCACTTGCCTCGTTTTTCACACCTCTCTCTCTTCCACCTCCCACACCCAGTCTGTCTTTATGGTTCTGCTGAACCTTCTGATGTAACGAAGCAGCGCGGTGTGGTGGATGGAGAGTAGGTCCGGGAGTCGGAAGGTCATGGATTCTAATCCACTCGCCTGCTGTGTGACCTTGGGCAATCACTTAACTTCTCTGTGCCTCTCTTTCCTCAACTGTAAAATGGAGAGTCAATACCTGTTCTCCCTCCTACTTAGACTGTGAGTCCCACACGGGGCAGGGACTGTGCCTGACCTGATTAACTTGTATCTACCAACAGCACTTGAACAGTGCTTGACACATAGTAAGCGCTTAACAAGTACCACAAAAAAGGGACTACAAGCAGGGAGATGAGTAAGAAGGAGATGAGAAAAAAAAATGCGAGCCCCACATGGGACAATCTGATTACCCTGCATCTACCCCAGCGCTTAGAACAGTGCTCTGCATATAGTAGCGCTTAACAAATACCATAATTATTATTAAGGCAGATGAAGAGGTTAGTGATTGTTAGAGTGGAGAGGAAGAGGTGAGTCCATGAGCTATTATATAATTCATCCATTCAATAGTATTTATGGAGCGCTTACTATGTGCAGAGCACTGTACTAAGCGCTTGGAATGTACAGATCGGTAACAGATAGAGACAGTCCCTGCCCTTTGACGGGCTTACGGTCTAATCGGGGGAGACGGACATTCAAGAACAATAGCAATAAATAGAATCAAGATAGAATAATGATGGTATTTGTTAAGCACTTACTATTTGCTAGGCACTGTACTAAGCGCTGGGGTGGTACAAACATACCGGTTCGACACAGTCCCTGTCCCACATGGGGCTTGTAGTCTCAATCCCCATTTTACAGATGAGGCAACTGAGGCCCAGAGAAGCAAAGTGACTTTCCCAAGGTCTCCCAGCAGACGAGTAGCAGAGCCGGGATTAGAATCCATGACCTTCCGACTCCCGGGCCTACGCTCCATCCACCACACCGCGCTGCTTCGTTATAGCGGAAGGTTCAGCAGAACAATAAAGACAGACTTGGTGTGGGAGGTGGAAGAGAGAAAGATGTGAAAAATGAGGCCAAGACTGTAACCTTTGTAGGACGGGGAAGATATCGAGGCTGGGAGTGTGATGAAAAGGTTTAGAAGAATTAGAAATAACATTCAGGTTTCCTTATTTCCTAATTCCAAGATCCCAAGATCAGTTGACTAATCAAACGATGGAATTTATTGAGTGCTTATTACGTGCCTCTGAATGCAGGCCCATGCTTTATCCACTAGCAATGGGGAGAATATTATACAACAAAATCGATATCAAATTGTTCCCTACTCTTCCTCCTACTTACCGTGAGCCCTGTGTGGGACGGGAACTGTGTCCAACCTAATCAACTTCTATCTACCCCAGTGTTTAGAACAGTGTTCGACATAATATAAGCGCCTAACAGATACCATAAAAAATTGCCACTCCCATCACCAATATTCTCCATCAATTTTGGAAGAATAATCAACAAAGAAAAAACTAGTTTTACAGACTGGAATAGTATACTTTGTCACAACCTAAAGCTCAATTTACTTCCTGATTCTTTCACCAACTTTGACCCTGTGCAATGCTTTTTTTTTTGTTTTTTACATCTCCAGTTACCTCCAGAGGTGGCCTCTCTTTCAAAATTGAAGAGCCTTGGTTTAACTGGAAATGAATTCACTGCCTTTCCAGAAGAAGTCTTACTTCTTCAATCCCTGGAGAAATTATACCTTGGACAAGATCAAGGAATCAAACTGACAGCTCTCCCAGAAAGCATCAAAAAACTGCAGGTAGGAAAATTTTATAGCAATGCTGGAAGTGAGAAGCAGCGTTGCCCAGTGGATAGAGCATGGGCCTGGGAGTTGGAGGGCCTGAGTTCTAATCCCCGTCCCACCACTTCTCTGCTGTGTGACCATGGGCAAGCCACTTCACTTCTCTGCGGCTCAGTTACCTCATCTATAAAATGGGGATTAAGACCGTGAGTCCCACGTGGGACAGGAATCGAGTCCAACGTAGTTAGCTTCTATCCCAAGTGCTTAGTACAGTGCCTGGAACATAGTAAGCATTTAACGAATGCCATAAAAAAGTGATAGAATGACCTATTCATTCCTCCTGTAGTTCACTATTCAGGGTCAAATGGTCCTTCTTGTTTGTGGCCCACCTCTTTAACCTTGGACAAGTCATTTAATTTCTCTGGGCCTCAGTTTCTTCAACTGTAAAATTGGGATTCAGTACTTGTTCTCCCTCCTACTTCTGTGAGCCCCAAGTGGGGCAGGAACTGTATCTGATGTGATTATCTTTTATCTACCCCGGCATTTAGAACAGTGCCTGGCACATAGTAAGCACTTAATACCACAAATGATTAAATGCATAAAAAATGAAGTCCCCGTCCCCTGCCTCTGTCGGCCAGAGGCTTCTTGCAGCTACTTGGAGTTGGAGGGTTTGCTGGCTGATGTCCAGACTTCCCAGGGCTCCAGGGGCTACTCTGCCAGCAGTCTCCCCTGACAGAAATTCCGGAGAAAAAGGCCATCCTCCAGCTCAGCGCAGGAAAAAGGAGCCGTCTCCCGAAGAGGCAGGAGAAGCTTGGGCCCAGGTGGGCTCTGTCTTGCTTTATGCAGCTGGTGTCCAAGGGGAAGATCATCTGGGTGAAAGTGATAGAGAAGAGATAGAGAAAGAGCGAGAACGTGTGTGTTTCTCTGAACCTTCGTAGCTCCTGCTAATCGGGCAGTCGGTCGACTGTATTTTTGCCCTGGAGTTTCCTGAGGAGTGGAGAAAAACGGGCTGGATGGTTTTGTGGGAAAATGACCCGGGCAGCAGAGTTCCCCTTTCTAGCCCGGTGAGCCCGTTGTTGGGCAGGGATTGCCTCTGTTGCTGAACTGTACTTTCCAAGCACTTAGTACAGCGGTCAGCACACAGTAAGTGCTCAATAAATACTATTGAATGAATAAATGAATGAATGAAGTCTAGACTGGAAGAGGCGGATGCAGTAGTCAAGGCGGAATAGGATAGGTGGCTAGTGTTTGCCCAGGTGGAAGGAAATGTTGGCAATTTTCACTGGCATTCATCAGCTCGACGAGTGGAGCGTTTGGCAGTGCTGCGGGGGGGCATCTGCTGCATGTTTCTGAGGAATGGGCAGGATGGCTTCGTGCCGCTCCCTTTCCGTGTGTATATGTATCTATAATTGGAGAAGCAGCGTGGCTCAGTGGAAAGAGCCCAGGCTTGGGAGACAGAGGTCATGGGTTCGAGTCCCGGCTCTGCCTCTTGTCAGCTGTGTGACTGTGGGCAAGTCACTTAACTTCTCTGTGCCTCAGTTACCTCATCTGTAAAACGGGGATGAAGACTGTGAGCCCCACGTGGGACAACCCGATTCCCCTGTGTCTACCCCAGTGCTTAGAACAGTGCTCTGCACATAGTAAGCACTTAACAAATACCAACATTGTTATTATAATTATAATTATTTATATTGATGCTACTGATGCCTGTTTCCTTGTTTTGATGCCTGTCTCCCCACTTCTAGACTGTGAGCCCATTGTGGGCAGGGATTGTCTCTCTTTGTTGTTGAATTATACTTTCCAAGTGCTTAGTACAGTGCTCTGTACAAAGTAAACGTTTTATAAATATGATTGAATGAAAGTGCTTGGATTAATGTGGTAGCCATTTGGGTGGATCTCTTTCTCTGTGCCTTTTGTTTATCTCTCTAAGTATCTGCCACCCCCTCTGTTTCTCTAGGTATCTGTCTTTTTGCCTTGTCTCTGCATTTCATTATTTCTTTCTCTCTCACTTTTGCCTCTCTCCATCTGTGTCTCTCTCTTTGTCTCTGTGCTTTGCGCCTCTCTTTCATCATCTGTGCCCTTGGACCTGTACGCCATGGGCACCTGCTATTCATTCCACCCTCAGCCCCGAAGCGCTTCCGTACATATCTTTAATTTATGTATATTCATGTCTGTCTCCCCCTCTGGACTGTAAATTCCTTGTGGGCAGGGAAAATGTCTGTGTATTGTTGTATTGCACTTCCCCAAGAGCTTAGTACAGTGCTCTGCACACAGTAAGTGCTCAGTATTGATTGCTAGGTGTGACCATCCCCTCCTCTCTCCATATCTCTGCCTATCACTGTTTCTGTCATCCCGCTGTCTTGATCAATAAATACGATTGATCGATTGCTATGTGACTTTCTCCTCCTCTCTCCATATCTCTGCCTATCACCGTTTCTGTCATCCCACTGTCTTGATAAATAAATACAATTGATGGATTGCTATGTGACTGTCTCCTCCTCTCTCCATCATCCCACTATCTTGCTCAATAAATACCACTGATCGGTCGTTATGTCTGACTGTCTCTTCCTCTCTCCATGTGTCTGTCACTGTCCCTGCCATCCCACTGTCTTACTCTCTTAACCCATCAGTGATGGAACTGATAGTGTTTAGTAAATGCTTCTTATGTGTCAAGTATTGTGCCGAAGGTAGATATGTGGTTATCGGATTAGGCCCAGCCTTTTGTCCCTCATTAGATTCACAAGCTAAAGTGTACGGAGAGAAGGTATCTTATGCCCATTTTACAGATGAGGAAACTGAGGCAGAGAGAAGTTAAGTGACTCACCCAAGGTCACACATCGGGCCAGCTGCAGATCTGAGAATAGAACCCGCGCCTTCCGACTCCCAGTCCCATTAGCCCACGCCGCCTCCCGAGGAAGCCCCACACACTGATATAGCGACAGCATAATATTAATAGAGTTTCATTCGGTAATTTCATTTCCCTTAGTTCTGTTTCATCAAAATAATGTATTAGGTTGCTGATAATATTACAGAGCATTGACTAGTAATTTGCATCTTTTTAAAAGAGTGGCCATCATACAACTATATATCCACATAAAGAGCCCTTCCACATGAATGATCTTGACAGGCCTGTCCTAGATTAACAAATGTAACTGTAATTGTTAATGAAAATAAAAACTAAATCTGCTAATTGATTTATAATGATTGTCTGTGGTCTAAAATTGAGCATAGTTGAGTTGCCATTTTAGCTACGTCTGGAAAATCAATGAAATGTGGCTCTGGGAAAATAATTCCATATACTGCAGGCACCCAAACCCTCCATTGAGGAAAAAGCGGGAGACTTTGGACAGAATTTTCCAGGTTGTCCATGCACATTCTAAATAGAGCTGTTAACATCTCCATCCTTCCCTTCACTGGGATTCTGTAGACAGATACTGGTATGTGGATGGGGGCGGGGCAGGAGGTGTGTGTGGAGGGTCCTAGAAGCCTGACACCCTTCCCTTTTCGCAGTGTTGGGACTCACCCTCCTAGGTGGTTCTAGTAATAATGATAAAAATAATAATAACTGTGGTATTTATTAAGTGCTTACTATATGCCAAGCACTGTTCTAAGTGCTGGGGTAAATGCAAGGTAATCAGGTTGGACAGAGTCCTTGCCCCACGTGGGGCTCACGGTCTTAATCCCTTATTTTTACAGATGAGGTAAATGAGTCCCAGAGAAGTTAAGTGATTTGCCCAAGGTTACAGAGCAGACGTGTGACAGAGCCAGGATTAGAACCCACATCCCCTGACTTCCAAGCCAGAAAGAGTTACCTCTTTCCATTAAGTCAGGTTGCTTGTAGCCTGACGGTGCAGTCAGCCTAGTGACTCTACTTTGCCCTGGGGCCTTGCAGGAAAACTTCTTGGAGTGATTATTCATTCTTCAAGCTGAGGAAGATGGCTTCAGTCTGAAAAATGTTACCATTTTTTCCCATATCTGAATTAAAAAGAACCGGACATAGAAAACAGTAATCGTGAATATCCACCAGAGGCCTTGGGTTCCTTGAAAGTTTTGCCATTTTGTCTCATTTCAGAATTTAAAAGAGCTGTACGTCGAGAACAATCATCTCGAATACCTGCCGGCGGCCTTGGGTTCGTTGAACAACTTAGAAATACTCGATTGTCACAACAACCTTCTTAAACAGCTTCCAGATGCCATATGTCAAGCACAAGGTGACACATCTTCCTTTGCTCCTCTGTCCCACAATATAGTGCATTTTATTATTAGTAGTAGTAGTAATGATAATAGATTAGTATTATCTAATTGTGAGCACAGACTTGGGAGTCAGGGGTCGTGGCTTCTAATCCCAGATCTGCCATTGATCAGCTGTGTGACTTTGGGCAAGTCACTTGCCTTCTCTGTGCCTCAGTTGCCTCATCTACAGAATGGGGATTAAGACTGCGAGCCCCACGTGGGACAACCTGATTTCCCTGTATCTACCCCAGCGCTTAGAACAGTGCTCAGCACAGAGAAAACGCTTAACGAATGCCATCATCATTTTAATGAGAAGCAGCGTGGCTTCGTGGAAAAAGCCCCGGCTCATAATAAGTGCTTAACAAACACCATCATCATCATTATTATTATTATTATTGTTATTATTGTTATTGTTACCTGGCTCCCAGGCCCACGATCTTTCCACTAGGCTACGCTGCTTCTCCTTTACACTACTGCATTTGTGTACTGTGGCGTATTTCCACTGCCCAGATATTCATTCATTCAATAGTATTTATTGAGCGCTTACTATGTGCAGAGCACCGTACTAAGCGCTTGGAATGTACAAAACGGTAACAGATAGAGACGGTCCCTGCCCTCTGACGGGCTTACGATCTAGTCGGGGGAGACGGACAGACAAGAACAATGGCAATAAATGGAATCAAGGGGAAGAACATCTCATTAAAACGATAGCAAATAAATAGAATCAGGGTGATGTACATCTCCTTAACAAAATAAAACAAAATAAAATCATAATTATTATTATGAATGCAAGAAATACGAATGAATGAATGCAGGGCCCTGAGGGTAACATGTGCCACCCTTTGATGGCTCCCCGAAGCAGCGTGGCTCAGTGGAAAAGAGCCTGGGCTTCGGAGTCAGGGGTCATGAGTTCGACTCCCAGCTCTGCCGTCTGTCAGCTGTGTGACTGTGGGCAAGTCACTTCGCTTCCCTGTGCCTCAGTTCCCTCATCTCGGTCTTGGCGGCACAGTCGCGGAAGACCTGAATCTCTTTAGCACAGACCGAGTCGCTGAACTTGTTATGTCTCCAACACGCCATCGTCAGCGACATCTCCGTGATGCAGGTGGCCTCGCCCAACTCCCGGCGCCGCTCCCCCGCTCGGGTGCCTAAGACGAGGGGCTTGTTGGGCTTCAACACGGGCCTCCTCGGGTTCCCCAGCCGCGCCAGACGTCCCCGCAGGCTCGGCGTCGTTGCCGCCGCCATGGCTGATATGTTTCCTGCAAAAGTGGCAGTGACCTTCTTGTTGTGGGGGGATCAGGAGTGGCGACATTAGGCTTCTCGTAGGAGCGGGGACCAGTTAGAGTGAAACAAATGAACTGCCCTTTCCTCAGCCTTGCTGATGATAACGCTCCATTCGCTCGGAGGCTGTCGTGAGGCGATGCGACGTAACTGCTGCCCGGGAATCGAGTACAGCCGGTTCTTCCCCAGCTAGAGATGGGGGAAATAATATCTGCCTCCCTGTCGTGGGAATGTCGGGCAGTCATATGATGAGAATGCGGGAATGTTTTAGAAAAATAAAGCACGCTGTACTTTGAGGAATTTTGAGGAATTTTCTAAGTCCCCAGAGGTTGCTTATTCCCATAATGGTATTTTCATTTAAAATGCCAAATGATTCCAGTTAAGGATCTAAAAAATCCTCCCAACCTTATTTCAGCCCTACATAAACTTCCTGTCACCAAAATTTGGTCTTAACTCTGGTTTTCCTGTCCAGTTAAGAGCCGTGAGATCTCTGAGGCGGAGGCCATGGGAAGAATCCTGCCTAAATTCTCAGGGATTCTTCTAAGTCGCTTAACTTCTCTGTGCCTCAGTTACCTCATCTGTAAAATGGGGATTAAAACTGTGAGCCCCACGTGGGACGACCCGACTACCTTGTATCCACCCCAGCGCTTAGAACAGTGCTCGGCACATAGTAAGCGCTTAATAAATACCATAATAAAAAAAAATAACTTCTTCTGTCCTCCTTTTGCACCCCCAACCCATCCTCCACTCCCAGACTCCCTTCAAGGGTATCCATCTTCATTCTAGCAAAGGGACTAGACGTGAATAAACACAGGTCTACTTGTGGATCATCTGGCAGATTTGATCTGCTGCCTTTCCGTCCTGAACAGTTGAATTGCTGGCTCGGTAGGATTCTTACCTGCTACTATTTTAAGATGCCGGACTTCTGAAATAAATCAGCCCACCCCTTACGGGGCTTAGAGACCCTCGGGTAGCTTTCACCTCGAGAAATATTTCAGCATCACTGAAACTGGCCTCTCACTTGCACGAAGAAATAAGATACTATCGAGAGAAGAAAGACACAGCTCTTCCGAAACACCAACCTCACACTGGTAAATCCCAGCTCTGCCACTTGTCAGCTGTGTGACTGTGGGCAAGTCACTTAACTTCTCTGTGCCTCAGTTACCTCATCTGTAAAATGGGGATTAAGACTGTGAGCCCCACGTGGGACGACCTGATTCCCCTGTGTCTACCCCAGCGCTTAGAACAGTGCTGTGCACATAGTAAGCGCTTAACAAATACCAACATTATTATTACTTTTGAAGTATTATTGCCTGGTGGAAAGATCACGGGGCTGGGAGTCAGAAGACCTAGGTTCTAATCCCAGCTCTGCCACTTGCTTGCTGTGAGACCTCAGGGAAGTCACTTCACTTCTCTGTGCCTCAGTTTCCTCATTTTAAAACAGGGGTTTAATACCTTAATACCTGTTCTCCTTCCTACTTAGACCAGGAGGCTCATGTTCAACAACAAGGAGCAGAGTGTCCTAATGGATAGAGCACACACCCGGGAATTAGAAGGACCTGGCTTCTAACCCCAGCTCTGTCACTTGTCTGCTGTATGACCTTAGGCAAGTCTCTTAACTTCTCTGTGCTTCAGTTCCCTCTTTTTTGTAAGATGGGGATTAAAACTGTGAGCTCCATGTGGGTCATGTACCTGGACCGTGTCCAACCTGATTATCTTGTATCTACCCCAGTGCTTAGTACAGTGCCTGGCACACGGTAAATCCTTAACAAATGCCTTTTTTTTTAAAAAAAGGACTCTACCCAACTTAATTATCTTGTATTTACCCCAGTGTTTAGTATAGAACTTGGCACAGCGTAAGTGCTTAACATATGCCAGAGTTATTAGTATTATTGTTATCATCATCATCATTTTTATGATAATATGATGATATTACCATGATAATAATAACAAAACCTAAAACAACAACATAGAGAAACAGGCCTCCTCTTGCATAGTGCTGCATCATTACTGCATTGTTCTGCCCCAAGCATTGAGGTCCTAAGGATGTGTAGAATAGGAAGCACAATCCATTTAACCATCTAATTTTGATGAATTTGCCCCAGAAACACTTGAACCATAAAAGTTTCCCCCTCATCCTCCCGCCTTTCTTCCCAAGGCCCCACATTCCCCCGGCAGTGGGGTCCTATTTGGAGTATTTTGGTTCTCGATTGTTTTCCTATCCATTCGTTTAGCCCTGCCGTTGGTCCAGTGGGAAGAGCATTTCCCTGGGAATCAGGAGACCTGGGTTCTAGTGTCAGATCTGCCCGTTGGGGCCTCGCCATTACTGGCATCACATAGGGCGGTGCGTGAGGTGGACAGACCCAGCGGAGATCCTGAAAAGTAGCTGGCTACATGGACAGCAAAGGCCACAGAGGCTATTAAAGCAACAGCCTTCCAGATTTCGGCTCCCCGGTACAACATTTAGAGAATAATGATGATAACTATGGTATTTGTTAAGCGTTTACTAAGTGCCAAGCACTGTTCTAAGCACTGGGTTAGATAGAAAGTGATCAGGTTGTTCTACGTGGGACTTACAGTCTTAATCCCCATTTTACAGATGAGGTTACTGTGGCCCAGAGAGGTTAAGCGGTTTGCCCAAGGTCACACAGCAGACCAGTGGCAGAACCGGGATTAGAACCCACAGCCTCTGACTCCAAGCCCTTGCTCTATCCACTAAGCCACCTTGTGCTGTGGGGCGGAAGGTGGAGGGAATAATCTCAATTAGGGTAGGACATGCGCACTGGGAAAAAATGACACACAAAACTGACTGACTTGATTGATTGATAAAGATGCTGTGGAAATGTGATTTCACATTTCCCAACTTCCCTGGACCACTGGTTCTCCTAGAACACAGGAGTTATGGAAAGAACACAGCCCTGGGAGTCAGAGGACACAGGTTCAAATTCTGGCTCTGCCACTTACCTGCCCTGTGATCTCGGGGAAAAATGAGGATTCAGTATTTGTTCTCCTTCCTTTCTAGACCGTGAGCCAGCACTTGACACCCGATGATCAATCAAGCAATGTCATTTATTGCGCACTTACTATGTGCAGAGCACTGTTCTAAGCACTTGGGAGAGTGCAATACAAGAGAATAAAAGGTCATGTTCCCTGGCCATAACAAGCTTACAGTGTAGAGGGGCACTTATAGGGAGATTATCCTATGTCTACCACAGTACTTAGTACAGTGCTTGATATATAATAATAATTACTAATAATGTTGTTTGTTAAGCACTTACTATGTGCAGAGCACTGTTCTAAACACTGGGGTAGATACAGGGTCATCAGGTTGCCCCACGTGAGGCTCACAGTTAATCCCCATTTTACAGATGAGGTAATTGAGGCACCGAGAAGTGAAGTGACTTGCCCACAGTCACACAGCTGACAGGTGGAGGAGCTGGGATTAGAACCCATGACCTCTGACTCCTAAGCCCGTGCTCTTTCTGCACACAGTAAGCGCTCAATAAACACGATTGAATCAATGAATGAAGTATGAGTGGCGTGGTGCCACCCAATTAGTACTCTAATCAATTCCCCCAAAGAGGTTCAAAACTCATTTGTCATTCTCAGCGTGAGACTCCATCACCCACTTATTTATAAAAAACCCAGACGGCCGGAACTCAAGTGAAGCTTGAAAAGAAAGGAATTTGTTTCTTATCTACCAAGAAGGAAAAAAGCCCACCTGATCTATTTGTTTTTCATCTGGCAAAAAAAGTTTTTTCCTTGGATTTTATTTAGAAAAGGCTAATCTCTGCCTAAATGAGTTAATTTAGCCAGTTGTCTTCTGTTAGGGGATGAAAATCAGAAAGGCCCATAGTTCATTAAAAGTAGTTAGAATAAAAGATGCAAGTAGGAATGGGCTGTGATAAAAGCCTTGGCGTCATGTAGGACATGGGTTCTAATAATAATAATAATAATAGTGTTAGTATTTGTTAAGCGCTTACTATGTGCGGAGCACTGTGCTAAGCGCTGGGTAGATACAGGGTAATCAGGTTGTCCCACTTGAGGCTCACAGTCTTCATCCCCCTTTGACAGATGAGGGAACTAAGGCACAGAGAAGTGAAGTGACTTGCCCAAGGTCACACAGCTGACAGGTGGCAGAGCCGGGATTCGAACCCATGACCTCAGACTCCACAGCCCGGGCTGTTTCCACTGAGCCACTCTGCTTCTCTATCCCAGCTCCGCCACTGGTCTACTGTGTAACCTTGGGCAAGTCACTTCACTCTTCTGGGCCTCAGTGACCTCGTCTGTAAAATGGAGATTGAGACCGTGAGCCCCGCATGGGACAGGGACTGTGTCCAACCTGATTTGCTTGTATGCATCCCAGCGCTTAGTACAGTGCCTGGCACCTAGTAAGCGCTAACAAGTATGATGATGATTAAGTAAACGTTCTTTTTCATGTCATCAGGCTTGCAGAAATTATTTCTCCAAAACAATCAGTTGTCTCAGCTTCCAGAGAACCTGGACAGTCTACAGAAGTTGAAGGTCCTCCTTTTAGGAGGCAACCCTATGATAGACCCTCCAAATGAGGTCTGTCGGCAGGACAACGCAACCATATGGAAGTATTTACAAGAAAAGAGATATAAGACCCGTATGGCCACAAAGGTAAGAACGAGTATCCCAAATTGCATTTTCAGGATCGAGCTCAAGACGCACAACCCAACTCCTCCTCCAACAAACTTTCTCCAGTGAATTCTCAGCGCCCCAACGATTTCAACCCAAAGACCGCTTAGAGCACTTAAGTACTTATTCCCATCCTCAACGCTTGCGGATGTAAGAGTATTTCACTGAACAATCAGTCGTATTTATTGAGTGCTTACTGTGTGTAGCACACCATATTAAGTGCTTGGGAGAGTAAAATATACTTTCCCTATTCATAATGAGCTTACAGTCTAGACGGGGAGACAGGTATTAATATAAATTAAAAAAATTATAGATATATCCATAAGTGCTGTGGGCCTGGGTTGGGGGATGCAAGTCAGGGCAATGAAGAAGGCAGTGGGAGATGAAGAAAAGTGGGGCTTAGTCAGGGAAGGCCTCTTGGAGGAGATGAAGGCTTTGAAGGGGGTGAGAGCAATTATCTGTTGCATATGAGGAGGGAAAGCATTGCAGGCCATTCATTCATTCATTCATTCAATAGTATTTATTGAGCGCTTACTATGTACAGAGCACTGTACTAAGCGCTTGGAATGTACAAATCGGTAACAGATAGAGACAGTCCCTGCTCTTTGACGGGCGCACAGTCTAATCGGGGGAGACGGACAAGAACAATAGCAAGGATGTGGGCGAGAGGTCAGTGGTAAGATCGATGAGATCAAGGTACATTGAGAAGGTTAGCATTAGAGGCGCAAAGTATATGGGCTTCGAGAGTAGGAGAGTAGCAAGGTGAGGTAGGCGGGGGCGAGGAGATCGGGTGCTTTAAAGCCAATGGTGAAGAGTTTCGGTTTGATATGCAGGTGGATGGGCAACGGCTGGAGGTTCTTAAGGAGTGGGGAAGCATGGCTCGAACGTTTCTGTAGAAAAATGATCCAGGCAGCAGGGTGACGTGTGGACGGGAGTGGGGAGACACAGAAGGCTGAGCGGTCAGCAAGGAGGCAGAAACTTACATCTGATCAGCTTTTGGGCCTGACTCGTTCCGATTGGGCGACAGCTTCGGAGTCGGAAAGAACCTCCATAAAACATTATCCCATTGCAGCGTCGTAGCCTGGAGAATTCCTATAAGGTGTGAACTGTGATTAGACTGTAAGCCCGTCACGGGGCAGGGACTGTCTCTATCTGTTGCAGATTTGTACATTCCAAGCGTTTAGTACAGTGCTCTTCACATAGTAGGCGCTCAATAAATACTATCGAATGAACAGTAATCGAGGCGGGACGGGATAAATGATAAGTGAACACTCACTTATGTTTCTATAGTTCGTATGTCCATCTCATTAGAATGTAAATTCCCTAACATCAGGGAACGTTTCCCTTCTTTATTCTGTACTTCTGTAGCACCTAGTACAGTGCGCTTCACAAAGTAGGTGCTCAGTAAATGATTCGGCAACTACTACTACTGTTTGGGAACCCCAAATGACCGGGGAGTCGGAGAGGAGCTTTAGCCATCATCCAGCAATCCAATTTTGTCACCTGTAAAGATTTCACCTCAGGGATTCCCACATACCATCATCAAAGCAAAGGAACTCCTTTCCCACCCCCTCATAAAAAAAAAAAAAGCCACTGGTCTCCACTGAGACACTGTAGGTAATAGGGTAGCGTGGAGAAAATACATCTGTCTACTTCTGCAATCCCATTATGGCAGCAAGAATATAGCCCAGTTGTTCAAACCGTCAATCAGTCAATCTATCAATACTATTAACTGAGCGCTTACTATATGCAGAACACTGCGCGAAGCACTTTGGAGACTACAAATACAGCAGAGTTGGTAGACACAATCCGTGCCCACGTAGAGCGTACAGTCTACAGAGGTCATTTATACGTTGGTCTCACCTACCACACTCATCCACTCTGATAAAATCTACGGTTCCTATCAGCCCCCGGGCTAACAGGACTATCCCTCTAATACCACTGACCCACTCTGGAAAAGAGACCCTGTCTCGTTTAGCAGCTGTTTCCGAAGGGACCACGCAACCATAAAAATAATAATAATTGCGGTATTATAATGTTGGTTTTTATCGAATCCCAGCTCTGCCACTTGTCGGCTGTGTGACTGTGGGCAAGTCACTTCACTTCTCTGTGCCTCAGTTCCCTCATCTGTAAAATGGGGATTAAGACTGTGAGCCCCACGTGGGACAACCTAATTCCCCTATGTCTACCCCAGCGCTTAGAACAGTGCTCGGCACATAGTAAGCGCTTAACAAATACCAACATTATTATTATTATTATTAAACGCTTACTATGTGCCAAGCACTGTTCTAAGCGCTGGGGTAGATACAAGGTAATCAGGTTGTCCCATGTAGGGCTCACAGTCTTCATCCTCATTTTACAGATGAGGTAACTGAGGCACAGAGAAGTTAAGTGACTCGCCCAAGGTCACACAGCTGACAAGTGGTGGAGCCGGGATTAGAACCCATGACCTCTGACTCCCAAGCCCGGGCTCTTTCCACTGAGCCACGCTGTTTCTCTTAAGTGCTTACTATGTGCCAGGCGCTGTACGAAGCACTGGGGTGGATACAAGCAGATTGGGTTGGACACGGTCCCTGTCCCACATGGGGCTCACAGTCTCAATCCCCACTTTACAGATGAGTTCGCCGAGGCACAGAGAAGTGTAGTGACTTGCCTAAGGTCACACAGCCCACGGGGGGGTGGAGGCGGGATTAGAACCTATGTCCTTCTGACTCCCAGGCCTCTAGGTGTTCTAGCCGCTACACCATGCTGCTTCACATCTCAGGATCAGGGTTCCTGGTAGGGCCTTTTATTAAAACACCCCTCTGGCGAGCAATTTCTTTGCACAATCAAGTAGACGCACACCTTCACAGCTTGGGCATACTGAACCTGGGACATCTCCAAAATCAAAGGACGGGGCTTTTCCATATGCCATTATTCTATTTCAGAGACTGGCATAGGCTTAGGTGTGCTAAAACTAGTGGAGTCCTTATTTTAGATTGTACTATTATGTAAATTTGCATGGTTGGCATCAGATAGATGCCAACTCTGGAGGCATTTGAGTCAAATATATTGTAGACAGCCAGCAGCCAAAAAAAAGTCCAAAAGTACAATCAATCAATCAGCCAATTCATCCGTGGTATTTATTGAACACTCACTGACTGCAGAGCACTGTACTAGCAACTTTGCAGAGTACAGTAAAATAGTATGGGTGGACATCCCCGAAAGAGAAGGACCTGGGTTCTAATTCCGGTCTCAACACTTGTCGGCTGTATGACCTGGGGCAAGTCACTTAACTTCTCTGTGTCTCAGTTATCTCACCTGTAGAATAAGGAATAATAATAGTCATCATCATCATGGTATTTATTAAGTGCTTACAATGTGCCAAGCACTGTTCTAAGCACTGGGATAGATATGAGCTAATCAGGTTGTCCCAAGTGGAGCTCACACTTTTAATCCCCATTTTACAGATGAGAGAACTGAGGCCCAGAGAAGTGAAGTGACTTGCCCACGGTCACACAGCAGACAAGTGGCGGAGCCGGGATTAGAACCCACATCCTCTGACTCCCGAGCTCGGGCTCTTGCCACTCATCTAGAGAAGCAGCGTGGCTCAGTGGAAAGAGCCGGGGCTTGGGAGTCAGAGGTCATGGGTTCGAATCCCGACTCTGCCACTTGTCTGCTGGGTGACTGTGGGCCAGTCACTTCACTTCTCTGTGCCTCAGTTACCTCAGCCTCACGTGGGACAACCTGATGACCCTGTATCTCCCCCAGCGCTTAGAACAGTGCTCTGCACATAGTAAGCGCTTAACAAATACCAACATTATTCATCCACGCTGCTTCTCTAAGATTAAGACTGTGAGCCCTTTGTGGGAGGAGGGACTGGATGCAACCTGAGCATCTTTTATCTACCTTTTTCATCTACTTTTGTCTGCTTAGTATCTGCTGGTACCTAGTAAGTACTTGAACAGATACCATTACAAAAAAGAGAGAATGAGGTACAGTGAGGAGGTTGGCATTAGAGGAGCAGAATGTATAGGTTGAGTTGTAGTCGGAGAAGTAGGGGAAATAAGAAGGGGGTGTCTTGAGTGTCTTAAATCAATCAGTCAATCAATAACATTTATCAAGTACCTCCTAAGCGCTTACTGAACTAAGCACTTGGGAAAGTACAACGGAATTGACAGTCACGTGCCCTGCCTAGAACACGTTTACACTCTAGACAAGATGGTAGTAAAGAGTTTCTGTTTGATGTGGAGATGGATGGGCAGCCATCTGAGGTTTTCGAAGAGGTGGGAGATGTAGCCTGAACGGTTTGGGGGAAAAATGATTCAGGCAGTAGAATGAAATATAGAAGGGAAAGGGGAGAGGTTGGAAGCAGCTGGATCAGCGAGGAGACTGATGCAGTAGTCAATACATGGTATAACAAGTGCTTTGGTCAGCGTGGTAGCAATTTGGATAGAGATGGGGAGAAAAGTGATTTATGAGAAAAGGGAGAGAGTTCTAGGCAGGAGAGAGGGCGTGAGCAAGCGGTCGATGATGAGCGAGATGAGAGTGGGGCTCAGTGAAGTTGGCTGGCATTCTGAAGGTGAACAGACAGGGTGTAGTGAAAGATTGCATCCGTTCTTAAGTACTCAGTCTGCTCACCCCCTTGCCGAATTCCTGCTGCAACCCAATCAACAAACTTCACTCCTCTAACACCGACTCATTCACTGCATCTTCGATCTCGCCTATCTTGCTGCCAACCCCTTGCCCACTTCCTCCTTCTGTCCTGGAGACATACCATCATTCTACATACATTCAAACCTTATTAAAATCAAATCTCCTCTAAGAGACCTTCCCCACTGAAGCCCTCTTTCCCCCAACTTCCTCTCCTTTCTGCATCACCTTCGTACTTGGATTTGAACCCTTGAAGCACTTGATATTCACCTCACTCACAGCCCCACTGCACTTACGAACGAACTTAACCATAATTTATGTCATTGTCTATCTCTCTGCCTAAACTGTAAAGTCCTTGTTAATTTGTACTTTGATTGATGGAATGAATGAATGAACAAATCAATAATAATAATAATGGTATCTGTTAAGCACTTACTATGTGCCAGGCACTGTAGTAAGCACTGGGGTAGATACAAACAAATCGGGTTGGACACAGTCCCTGTCCCACATGAGGTTCACAGCCTTAATCCCCATTTTACAGATGAGGCAACTGAGGCATAGAAAAGTTAAGTGAAGTGCCCAAAGTCACAAAGCAGACAAGTGGCAGAGCCGGAATTAGAACCCAGGTCCTTCTGACTCCCAGGCTCGTGCTTTATCCACTAGGCTATGCTGCTTTCCCATTCATGAATGAATGAATAAATGAGAGAGATGGGTCGAGGATAATCCTAAGGTTACAGGCTTGTGAGGCAGGGAGAATGGTGGTGTCTTCAGGGATGGAAAAGTTTAGGGGAGGTCGGTCAGGGTTTGGGTGGGAAAATGAGGGTTCTGATTTGGATCGGTTGGAAGGGGGAGAGAGAGAGAAAGGAACAGAGGGAAGCATCGTCATCATCATCAAAATTATAGTCAGTATTTAAGGAGTGACTAATCAATCAATAGTATTTTTTGACTGCTTATTTTGTGCAGAACACTGTACTAGAGTGTTTGGGAAGTACAAGAGAGGCAGTAGACAGGATCTCTGGCCTCCCAAGCCTGGGCTCTTTCCACTGAGCCACGCTGCTTCAAGCAAAGCATGTGGGCTTCGTTGGAGTGGAAAAGGAATGAGGATACATAGGGAGGGGTTTTCATGATTGGGTGCCTTAAGGCTGATGGTCAGGAGTTTCTGCATGAAGTAGAGGCTCCCAGACTGAACCCCCCCTTTCCCTCTGCTCCCCCTCCCCTCCCATCCCCTCCCACCCTCTGCTCTTCCCCCTTCTCCTCCTCTCAGCACTGTGCTCATTTGTATATATTATTTATTACCCTATTTCTTTTGTTAACGAGGTATAAATCCCCTTGATTCTATTGATCTTGATGATGTTGTCTTGTTTTTGTTTTGTTCTGTTTTGCTTTGCCGTCTGTCTCCCGCGTGTAGACTGTGAGTCCGTCATTGGGCAGGGATCGTCTCTACCTGTTGCTGAATTGTACTTTCCAAGCACTTAGTACAGTGCTCTGCACGTAGTAAGCGCTCAATAAATACTACTGGATGAATGTATGGAGGCTGATGTTAGTAATAGTAGTAATGATAAAAATAATAATAATAGTACTTGTTAAGGGCTTAACATCCAAAATGTTACCACGTTAATACAATCACTCATCCTATCCCTCCTGGATTACTACATCAGCCTCCCGATTGCTGCGTCAGCCTCCTTGCTGACCTCTTGTCTCTCCCCACTCCGGTCCGTACTTCACTCTGCTGCCCAGATCATTCTTCTACAAAAGCACTTAGGACATGTCCCCCCGCTCCTCAGAAAACTCCAGTGGCTGCTCATCCGCCCTCTCTTCAAACAAAAGCTCCTCACCATTGGCTTTAAAGCACTCCACCGTCTTGACCTCTCCTACCTCATCTCACTTCTCTCCTTCCACAACCCAGAAATTACACTTTGCTCCTCTGGTGCGAACCTTCTCACTGTACCTTGATCTCATCTGTCTCACCCCCGACCCCTAGTCCAAGTCCTGCCTCTGGCCTGGAACTCCCTCCCCGCTCAAATCCGAGAGAAGATGACTCTCCCCCGCTTCAAAGCCTTATCGAAGGCCCATCTCCTCCGAGAGGCCTTCTCAGATTAAGCCCCACTTTTCCTCATCTCCCACTCCCTTCTGCATAGCCCTGACCTGGTCCCCCCTTCCTCTTCCCCTTCCCCCCTGCCCACCCAGTCCCGCAGCACTTATATACATATCTGTCATTTTATTTCTATTGATGTCTGTCTCCTCAACTCTAGACTCTAAGCTCGTTGTGATCAGGGAACGTGACTGTTTACTGTTGGGTTGTACTCTCCCAAGTGCTTAGTACAGTGCTCTGCACACAGTAAGCACTCAATAAATGTGATTGAATGTATGAATGAATGAATAAAAGTTAATCAGGTCAGGCACAGTCCCTGTCCCACATTAGGCTCATGGTCTAAGTAGGAGGGAGGGAAATAGGAGGAATTCAATTCCCATTTGACAGTTGAGGAAACTGAGGCATAGAATAGTTTAATGATTTCCCTAAGGTGACATATCAGGCCTCAGTTTCCTCACTTGTAAAACAGGGATAAAATGTCTATTCTCCCTTCCTCTTAGACTGAGAATTTCAAAAGGTACAGGAGCTATATCCAAACTGATTTACTTCTAACCATTCATTCATTCAATAGTATTTATTGAGCACTTACTATGTGCAGAGCACTGTACTAAGCACTTGGAATGTACAATTCAGCAACAGATAGAGACAAGCCCTGCCCATTGAAGGGCTCACAGTCTAATCGGGGGAGACAGACAGCAGAGCAAAACAGAATGAAACAAAAACAAGACAACATCATCACGATAAATAGAATCAAGGGGATGTACACCTCATTAACAAAATAAATAGGGCAATAAATAATATATACAAGTGAGCATAGTGCAGAGGGGAGGTGAAAAGGGGATTGGGAGGAGCAGAGGGTGGGGTGGGGTGGGAAGCAGGGGGGAGCAGAGGGAAAGGGGCTCAGCTGAGTGGAGGGGAAGGGGGAAGGGAGAGGAGCAGAGGGTGGAGGGGGAGCAGAGGGAAAAGAGGGAGCTCAGTCTGGGAAGGCCTCCTGGAGGAGGTGAGGTCTCAGTAGGGCTTTGAAGAGGGGAAGAGAGTCAGTTTGGTGGAGGTGAGAAGGGAGGGCATTCCGGGACAGAGGTAGAACGTGGGCCAGGGGTCGACGGCGGGACAGGCGAGAACGAGGGACCGTGAGGAGGTGAGTGGCAGAGGAGCAGAATGTGCGGGGTGGGCAGGAGAAAGAGAGAAGGGAGGTGAGGTAGGAGGGGGCAAGGGGATGGAGAGCTCTGAAGCCAAGAGTGAGGAGTATTTGTTTCATGCAGAGGTTGATAGGCGACCACTGGAGGTTTTTAAGGAGGGGAGTGACATGCCCAGAGCGGTTCTGTAGGAAGATGATCAGCGCAGCGGAATGAAGAATAGACTGGAGTGGGGAGAGACAGGACCACCGCAGGGCTTGGCATATGTAAACACTTAATAATGCCATCGTTATATACATATACTTATCATGTTTTCTTAACAGATTCAGGCTTGGTGGCGTGGATTGATGGTGAGGAAAGGACTTGGACCTTATGCAGACTTGCAGAAATCAGTTAAAAAAGGAAAGAAGGGCTCTACCAAGGACAAGAAAGCAAAGAAAAAAGAGAAAGAAAAACCTGGAACAGTGTCCAAAGGCAAAAAGAACTAATTCTACATAAGACAAATAAATTACTACCTTGAGGGGAAACAGAACAAAAAGCAGTAGGCAAAACTCTTCACCACAAAGGTTATCATGAATATTCACCTGTAGTTCACCATATTTGGGTTTGGGTCCATCCAAGAGGACACTTTTCCGCCTAGATTGAGGAATCCCCACTCTTGCCTCAGAAATTAAATACATCACGTGACCAAGGAGTCATTACAACCCTTTAAGATAATTGTTTCTGGCCCTAAAGTGCAAATACTGAATCCAGTATAGAGGAATTTAAGGAAATATCATTTATTGAGCCAGGTAACAGCTTAAAGAGGACGGGAATGTGTAATAGAGTGTGTTGAGTTTGTTACAGTCCAACTGGGAATAAGGACCAAATCTGTTACGAAGCAACTTCCATGATACTTTTCCTTGGTTCTAAAAGTGACTCAATAAACTTTCAGATTCAATAAGCAAAAACAATCTAAGTGTCTCTAAGTGTATTATTGAATTTGTTCAATTTGTTTTCTTGTATAAAAACCAGTAGTAAGAT
Source organism: Ornithorhynchus anatinus (assembly GCF_004115215.2). Classification (NCBI taxonomy): domain Eukaryota; kingdom Metazoa; phylum Chordata; class Mammalia; order Monotremata; family Ornithorhynchidae; genus Ornithorhynchus; species Ornithorhynchus anatinus. Next base: position 163,646,037 of record NC_041728.1, read on the forward strand.
ATATATGTATATATAAATGTAGAAAGCCCTCAGACTTACAACTCTAATAGTTTCTGAAAACTGTATTTTAAAAGTCAAGAAGTTCTAGGTCAGAGCTAGTTTTCTCACAGGAGCAGTGCTATAATGGTGGATTGAGTCCTGAGCCAAAGTTGGTCACTCTAAGCAGCGTGGCTCAGTGGAAAGGGCCATGGCTTGGGAGTCAGAGGTCATGGATTTGAATCCTGGCTCTGCCACTTGTCAGCTGTGTGACTGTGGGCAAGTCACTTACCTTCTCTGGGCCTCTGTTCCCTCATCTGTAAAATGGGGATTAAGACTGTGAGCCTCACATGGGACAACCTGATTACCCTGTATCTACCCCAGCGCTTAGAACGGTGCTCCGCATATAGTAAGTGCTTAACAAATGCCAACATTATTATTATTTTAACTAAAATGATCCAGAAATGGATTTGACAGTGACCTACCCCAGTGACTGCTTGGCGATCAGATAAACTCCACTTAGACTCTGGTCTCCTCCCCTAAAGGTCCTTCTTCTTCTTTAATAATCATAATAATAATGATGGCATTTGTTGCGCTCACTATGTGCCAAGCACTGTTCTAAGCACTGGGTAGATACAAGGTAATCAGGTTGTCTCACATGGGGCTCATTCTTAATCTCCACTTTACAGCTGAGGTAACTGAGGCCCAGAGAAGTGAAGTGACTTGCCCAAGGTCAAACAGCAGATGAGTGGCAGAGCTGGGATTAGAAACCATGACCTTCTGACTCACAGGTCAGTGCTCTATCCATTGTGAGAAGCAGAGAAGCAGCATGGCTCAGTGGAACGAGCCCGCGCTTGGGAGTCGGACGTCATGGGTTCTAATCCCGGCTCCGCCACTTGTCAGCTGTGTGACTTTGGGCAAGTCACTTAACTTCTCTGTGCCTCAGGTACCTCATCTGTAAAATAGGGATTAAGACTTTGAGCCCCACTTGGGACAACATGATCACCTTGTATCCCCCTCAGTGCTTCGAACAGTGCTTCGCACATAGTAAGGGCTTAAATGTCATCATTATTATTATTATTACTGTATTTTCCCAAGTGCTTTGTACAGTGGTTTGCACACAGTAAGCTCTCAGTAAATATGATTGAAAGAATGAATGAAATAAGCACTAATAAAAATGATTGATTGATTGGTGGGTGTTTTTGAGAGGAAAGACCACAGAGAGGTGAGGGAAGATAAGAAAATAAAACAGAACTGATTCCCTAGAGTCAGCAGCCAGGGCTTCTTTCTTGGGAGTGGGGTCCTCGACTGGCAGAACTTTCCTGACCCCGCTTTAAGAACCGGCTCCCGCCCCATCCCTTAGTGCCATCCACCCTCTCTCCCTCCCTCCTGAGCGATCCGAGCTGCCTGCACCTGTCCCAGGTGTCGGGATGGCCCCTTCCCGCTGGTCCAGCTGCCAGGTGAGCTCACCTGGCGTGGCCGGCAGAGCAGCAATAAAAAGCGTCATGCCTGGCCTTCTGGAGGGCTGGAGCCTCCGCTTTCGTCGGTGCAGCCATGTGGTTAGCCCTCCTGTTCCTGCTGTTGCCGAGCGCTGCGGCTCCCCGCCAGATGTCAGGTGAGCAGCCCCTGCCCCCCATTTTCACATCTCAAACAGCCGGGCAGCCCCTGGAACAGAGGGGATTCGAGATACTCAGTTTCCTCCCTCCGCTGTGAGCCGCTGGACTCCCCCAGGACGCCTTCAGGTCTCCACTGTGGCCCTTCCATAATCCCTGTGACCTTAAGAGAGAGCTAATAATAATAATTAATAATAATTATATTTGCTAAGCGCTTACTGTGTGCCAAATACTGTTCTAAGTGCTGGGGTAGATACAAGGTAATCAGGTTGGACAGAGTCCCTGTCTCACATGGGGCTCATGGTCTTCAACCCCATTTTAGAGATGAGGGGACTGAAGCAGGGAGAAGTGAAATGATTTGCTCAAGGTCACATAGCAGACAATTGGCAGGGCTGGAATTAGAACTCGTGTCCTCTGACATGCAAGCCCGTGCTCTTGTCACTAGATCATGCTGCTTCTCGATACTATTTCTTGGGGTTCCCAAGTTCTGAGAGAAGTGAGGTGGTCTCAGCCGTCGGTTTGGCTGTGTCAGAACTGAAGGATGGGGGAATCCAAGAGCTCCTCGGCCTTCCCAGACTGAGCTTCCCCTTTTCCCTCTGCTCCCTCTGCTCCCTCCCCCTTCACCTCCCCTCAGCTAAGCCCCCTTTCCCTCTGCTCGTCCCCCTCTTCCTTCCCCTCCCCTCAGCACTGTGCTCATTTGTATATATTTTTATTACCCTATTTATTTTGTTAATGAGGTGTACCTCCCCTTGATTCTATTTATTGCGATTAAGTTGTCTTGTTCTTGTCCGTCTATCTCCCCCGATTAGACTGTAAGCCCGTCAATGGGCAGGGACTGTCTCTATCAGTTGCCGAATTGTACATTCCAAGCACTTAGTACAGTGCTCTGCACATAGTAAACGCTCAATAAATACTATTGAATGAATAAATGAATGGATGATTTCTTCTGTTGTGAGGGGCTCAGACCCTCTGGGGCTTGGGCACCCTGAAGATATGCCTTCCCCTCTCTATGACTCTTTTTCAGTACTCTGCGGTGTAGTTGACCCCAGATCTGCAACTGGGGGAGCAGAGAATAATAATAATAATAATAATGATGGTATTAAAGTGCTTACTATGTGCCAGGTTTTGTTCTAAGCACCACTGGGTTGGATACCAGCAAATCGGGTTGGACAGTCCCTGTCCCACGTTGGGCTCACAACCTCAAAGCCCATTTTACAGATGAGGTAACTGAGGCACAGAGAATAATACTAATAATGTTGGTGTTTGTTAAGCGCTCACTATGTGCAGAGCACTGTTCTAAGTGCTGGGGTAGATACAGGGTAATCAGGTTGTCCCACGGGAGGCTCACAGTCTTCATCCCCATTTTACAGATGAGGTAACTGAGGCACAGAGAAGTGAAGTGACTTGCCCACAGTCACACAGCTGACAAGTGGCAGAGCCAGGAGTTGAACCCACGACCTCTGACTCCTAAGCCCTGCTCTTTCCACTGAGCCACGCTGCTTCTCCGGAGAAGTGAAGTGACTTTCCCAAGGTCACACAGCAGACAAGTGGCGGAGCCGGGATTAGAACTCATGTGAGGATCCATACAAAGCTGTGATGTTAATGCCAGGAGTTTAGGAATCTTGCCCAAAGTCCCAACAAATCAGTGGCAGTGAAAGGACTCAAACTCAAGTCGTCTCACTTCCAGCCCTGCCCTCTAGACAGTATAAAATAAAGCTCTTCCTGTCCCTTCCATAATCCTCCCCGTTTGGATGACATAGCATGGCCTAGAGGAAGGAGCACAAGACTGGCAATTAGGAAACCTGATTTCTAATCCCGGCTCTGCCTCTTGCCCTCTGTATGACCTCGGGCAAGCCACTTGATTTTTTATGCTCCAATTTCCCTTCTGTAAAATGGGGATAAAATATCTGTTTCTGTTTTTTTTGTTTTTATGAAATCTGAACACTTAATACGTGGCAGGCACAGTACTAAGCACTGGGATAGACTCGAGATAATTGGGTTGGACCCAGTCCCTTTCCCACCCGGGGTTCACAGTCTTAATCCTCTATCTGTTGCCAAACTGTACCTTCCAAGTGCTTAGTACAGTGCTCGTAGGAAGCGCTCAATAAATACTATTGAATGAATGAATTTTACACATGAAGGAACTGAAGCACAGAGAAGTGAAGTGATTTGCCCAAGATCACACAGAAGACAAGTGACAGAGCTGGGGTTAGAACCTAGGGCCTCTTACTCCCAGGCCCGTGTTCTATCCATTAGGCCACGCTGCTTCCCGGCTACCTGTTCTTCCTGCCTGTTAGATAGTCAGCCTAGTTTGTGACAGGAACCGTGTCTGATGGGTCTATTCTGAATCAACCACCGTGCTTGGCACCGGGTAAGTGTATGACAAACCCACATTTATCATTTGGATGATAGACGAGCTATTTCTCCCTTACCGAAGGAGAATTTTGGCAAGACCCTGGTCACGGAGATGATAATAATAATAATAATGTTGGTATTTGTTAAGCGCTTACTGTGTGTCGAGCACTGTTCTAAGCGCTGGGGTAGACACAGGGGAATCAGGTTGTCTCACGTGGGGCTCACAGTCTTCATCCCCATTTTACAGATGAGGGAACTGAGGCCCAGAGAAGTGAAGTGACTTGCCCACAGTCACACAGCTGACAAGTGGCGGAGCCGGGATTCGAACCCATGACCTCTGACTCCAAAGCCCGTGCTCTTTCCACTGAGCCAGGAATCGAACCCAGGCGCCCCACTCCTCTCAGCCCCTATCACTTCTCCATGAGGCGGAGCGGAGGCAGGTCGGTGTTTAGAAAAGAACTTAGGCTGGTACACGCCCAATCTTGTTCGGATCACTCTCTCACTCACTCCCCACCCCTGATTCCCTCCACCCAGAATGAACCTGCGTCCTAAGAGAGCAACAGCCTTCCGGCAGAAGCTATGGAGCGGAGAGAGGAGGTTCCCAGTCCTGGCCCTGGCCCTAGCCCTCAGACCCTGGCCGTCTTTGGGGGAAGAACTGATGGGGTCCTGGGCTTTGATTCTTTTTCCCTCGGGAGCCCAAATTTGGGAATCCCTGCCGGCGGAGGGATGAGCTCATGTCTGAGGTTAATCCATCCCGCCACAGCTATGACAGCAGGCTTCTCCTGCGGGGCCCGCTTCCAGCCTGTCTGGAAGACACTGGGTGCTTTCGTGTCCTCTTGAGTCTTAGGGCCTTCAGGAATCTGTCCTGGGGCCTTGGGACTTGTGTGGATGTGTGTCGGGGCCAGAAGGGATGTCTGAGAGAGCAGGGTGAGAACCTGGTGCAACAGGTAACTTCTGAGTGGGTTAGAAGGGGCAGAATTTAATAATAATAATAATAATAATGTTGGTATTTGTTAAGCGCTTACTATGTGCAGAGCACTGTTCTAAGCGCTGGGGTAGATACAGGGTAATCAGGTCATCCCACGTGAGGTTCACAGTCAATCCCCATTTTACAGATGAGGGAACTGAGGCACAGAGAAGTGAAGTGACTTGCCCACAGTCACACAGCTGACAAGTGGCAGAGCCGGAAGTCAGACTCATGACCTCTGACTCCGAAGCCCAGGCTCTTTCCACTGAGCTACGCTGCTTCCATTTACCTCAGAGACTCCAGGTGTCCAGGGTCCAGCTGGACTCCTTCACCTGGTAGCTTTGCCTGTCACTGTTTTCACAGCAAACACCTTCCACACTGGCTTAAACCAGCAACCTTTGCTCAGAGATTGTCCCTTATTGATCCTATCCACAGGAAGAGGAAGGCTTTTATGTTCCTTAAAATAAAGGCCGTTTAAGCGAAGGTGGGGAGGGGTAAAAGGGCTCTCACATGTCCCGTGTGGGGCTCTCAGTTTCAATCCCCATTTTCCAGATGAGGTAACAGAGGGACAGAGAAGTGAAGTGAGCTGCCCAAGGTCACACAGCAGACAAGTGGCGGAGGCAGGATTATAACCCATGACTCCCAGGCCCGTCCTCTATAAACTACCCCAAGCTGCTTCTCTAAGATTACCTCCTATCTCCCCACCAGGTAGCTGTGCCCAGCACCCTCCGCTCTGCTGCCCCAGGGCAGATCCCCAGTGCCAGAGGGGTGGCTGCTACTGCGATGAGTTCTGCCGCGCTGTGCCCGACTGCTGCCCGGATTACGGGGACGTCTGTCACCCTGGTAACCTGCCTTCGGATGATCTGTTCATTCATGTCATTCTCATGCGTGTGCGTTTATAAGTGAACACGCGAGCACAAATGCTCCCAGCTCCTCCTCCTCTACCCCAAAGTCCCTGGCACGCTCCTTCTTCCTCCTACACTCTCCAAACCATCCAGCTCCCGTTCCTTACTGTCTTCCCACATCCCTCACCCAAACTGTGGCCGGCTGGCTGGTCTTGCCCGGAGAAACTCCCGGCCAGATCCCATCTAACTCCACCGAGCTTCCGGTGCAGTCGAGCAGTCAGTCAGTTGTATTTATCGAGTGCTTACTGTGTGTAGAGGAGGTGTTTCATAAATACGGTTGATTGATTGACTGGGGATATCCGTTCGGTACCGTGTATTAGCTCGTTGGGGACAGCCAATCAAGAAATCAATCAATGGCGCTTATTGCACATTTATTGTGTGCAGAGTTCTGTACTAAGTGCATGGGACAGCACAATATAACAATATAATGGACATATTCCCTGCCCACAGCGAGCTTATAGTCTAGAGGGGGAGACAGATATTACTATAAATAAATAAATGACCGATATGAACAGAAGTGCCGCAGGGCTGGGAGGGGGATGAATAAAGGGAAGCGAGTCAGGGTGATGCAGAAGGGAGTGGAAGAAGGGGGAAGGAGGGCTTAGTCAGGGAAGGCCTCTCGGAGGAGATGGGCCTTCAATAAAGCTTTGAAGTCGGGGAGAGTAATCGTCCATAGGATATGAAGAGGGAGCACTGTGGGAAATGTCCAGCATTACCTCAGTGGAGATACCCAGGGTCAGAGTTAAGCACTGTGAGGTAATGCCAAAGTCCCTACTCATTGTCTCTCGCGTGGCTCAGTGGTAAGAGGCCGGGCTTGGGAGTCAGAGGTTGTGGGTTCTAATCCCAGCTCCGCCACTTGTCAGCTGAGTGATCTTGGGCGGGTCACTTCACTTCTCTGTGCCTCAGTTACCTCATCTGTAAAATGGGGATGAAGACTGGGAGCCCTACGCGGGACAACCTGATTACCTTGTACCTACCCCGGCGCTTAGAACAGTGCTTGGCACATAGTAAGCGCTTAACAAATACCAACATTATTATTATTATTATTATTATTATTATTTACCCCTTGCTCAGGCCCTCCTCCCCTCTCAGTGTCGCACCTGGAGTGTTTCCAGTCCTCTATCAGACCCGACTACAGAAAGGAGAGTCAAGCAGAAGCCTACCCATTCCATTCCCAGCTCGGCCAGTGGCTGGCGAGTGGAAGGCCATATGCTACAAGTCAAAACTCACCTGTGCTGGGCAGCAGCGGCACGGGAGAGAGTCAAGGGTGAAGACTCAGGTTTACTGCGGGGAAGGAGGCAGTGGTAAACCGCTTCCGTATTTTTCCCCCTCCTCCCACTCCCTTCTGCATGGATCAACTACCGGAACGATTGCAAATGGAAGTGGGGTGTTCTGAGCTGTATCTACGGCTTCGCTAGGGTTCGGACACGACTCGAGAGCATAAGACAACAACGACATGCCCTCCTTCCTGCCTGAAACTCCCTCCCTCTATGTACCTCACAGAGCGGAACGCTCCCCATCTTTTAAGTCCTTCTGAAATTGTGCCTCATCCTCATCAGTGGCATTTATTAAGAGTTTACTATGCGCAGAGCACTGTATTAAGCTCTTGGGAGAGTAACTTCTCCCAGGAAGTCTCCCCGACTAAGGATGCATCTTCCCATCCTCTAAGCACTTAAGTACTCACAGCACTCATTCAATCGTATTTATTGAGCACTTACTGTGTGCAGAGCACTGTATTAAGCACTTAGATACATATCCTTATACTGGGTTACTTCCCTTGCCTGTGATTTGTTTTTTTACGTCTAACTCCCCCATTATACTGTAACCGCCTTGAGTGCCGGGATCATGTCTACCTACTAACTGTATTTCACTCTCCAAAGCACTTAATACAGTGCTGTGCACAAAGTAAGTGCTTAATAAATACTGTCGATCGATTGAAAGGGATTTCCATTCAATGCCAAGTATTAGCTCAGTGGGGACAGCCAATCAGTAAATCGATCGATGGCATTTATTGTGCACTTATTGTGTGCAGAGCACAGAACTGAGCGCTTGAAAAAGTCCACCAGATTCGATAGACGTGATTCCTGCCCGTGAGAAATTTATAGGCCACTTACATTTGCCACGAGAAGCAGTGTGGCCTAAGGGATAGAGCACGGGCTTGCGAGTCAGGAGGACCCAGGTTCTAATCCCACCTCTGCCACGTGTCTGCTGTGTGACTTTGGGCAAATCCCTACTTCTTTGAACCTCAATTACCTCATCTGTAAAATGAGGATTAAGACCGTGAGTCCCACGAGGGACAACCTGGTTACCTTCTATCTCCCCCAGTGCTTAGGACAGTGCTTGGCATGTAGTAAGGGCTTAACCATCATTATTATTATTGTCAATCCGATTGACTGGCAAGTGAACATCTGGCTCCCTCTCCCACAGGTTCCCAGACAACCACCCTTGTGCTGCAGGTGGTCGTGAGGATGTTCCCGCCCAAGAGTCCTACCCCAGGAAGCCAGGCCTGGGTCCTGACTGTGGTGAGTCTTCTGAAGCAACACAGCGTGTTCTCTTGGGGAGGCAGGCAAGCCTAATGGCATGGTATAGTGGGCCTGGGAGTCAGAGGAGTCTGCCACATGGCTGCTCTGTGACCTTGGGCAAGTCACTTCCCTTCTCTGGACCTCAGTTCCCTCATCTGTAAAATGGGAATTAAGACTGTGAGCTCCATGTGTGTTCAACCTGATTACCTTGTATCTACTCCAGTGCTGGGCACATAGTAAATGCTGAATGAATACCATTATTATTATCATCATCAGCAATAATAACAATAATGATTATGAAAACCAGTCAGCTGGTCTGGAGGCCCCCCATCCTCTGCTTGGGGCCTGCAGAGTTTGGGGGTTTGAAGAGCAGGATGGCTCTCCTCCCTGAGGTCTCTCTCTCAGCATCACATAAGATTTAAACATAGGAACAAGGAGTTTCCTTTCTATGTTTCAGGTTGGGGAAAGTAAATGGGGAGTAGTGTGGCCTAGTGGACAGAGCATGGACCTGGGAGTCAGAGGACCTGGGTTCCAATCTCGCCTCTACCACTTCTCTGCTGTGGGATCTTGGGCAAGTCACTTCAATTCTCTGTGTCTCAGTTACTTCATCTGTAAAATGGGGATTGAGACTGTGAGTCTCATGCGGGACAGGGGATGTGTCCAATCCGATTTCCTTCTAGCCACCCCATTGCTTAGTACATTGCCTGGCACATAGTAAGCAAGTTACAAATACCACAATTATTATTATTATCTATGTTTCAGTTACCTCATCTGAAAAATGGGGATTAAGACTGTGAGCCCCTTATGGGACAGGGATAGTGTCCAACCTGAAGTTCTTGCATCTACCTTATTGCTTAGCACAGTGCATTAACCCTTCCATCTTGACTTGGATAAAAGAACCTACCAATAACAGCTCTACCTTCTCTCCCTTTAGAGCTGGGCTCAGAGCGGGAGTGGAGGGAGGCTTGGTTAGCCCTCTGTTGGCTCAAATTGACATGGAGAGGTGGCAAGTGGGAAGATCTTACCACTGAACGCCCCATCTCCCCATCCTCCCCTTCTCCCCGACCCAACCCCTGGCCCCAAGCGTCTCCTGGACCAGCCACTGAAACTGCTAGAAACAAGCCCATGGTCTGGGCAGAGATGACCCCATTTCTTTTGCTGGCCAACAGGTAAAACATCTACTCCATACCGGCTTCCCGCACCTGCACATCTCCAGCAGGCCAACTGGGTCCAAGATAAGAGAGAGTAATGCATCTATCCACCCCGGAACCCAGGAAGAATCCTCTCAATAGCTGTGGCCCTAGAACGCAGGGGATGGGTGACCTTGGATTTGTACCCTTTATTCACCCCATCCATTGCCCCTACAGCAATATTGTACATGTCTGTGATTTATTTTAATGCCTGTCTCCCTTTCTAGGCTGTAAGTTCCTTATGGGCAGGGAACATGTCTACCAATTTTTTATACTATACTCTCCCAAATGCTTAGTACAGTCTACGCACAGAGTAAATGCTCAATAAACATGATTGAAGGGGAGAAAGAAGGTGTCAGGTTTATTCATTCAATCGTATATATTGAGTGCTCACTGTGTGCAGAGCACTGTACTCAGCGCTTGGAAAGTACAGTTCAGCAATAACGAGAAATAATCCCTGCCCGACAACAGACTCACAGTCTAGAAGGGAGGAGACAGATGTCAAAACAAGTAAACAGGCATCAATAGCATCACTATATATAAATAGAATTATGGATATATAAATAAATAGAATTATAGATATGTACATATATACACAAGTGCTGTGGGGCAGGGAGAGGGGGGTAGAGCAAAGGGGGTGAGTTGAGGTGATGGGGAGGGGAGCAGAGGAAAGGGGGGCATAATCTGGGAAGGCCCCCTGAAGGAGGTGAGCCTTCAGTAAGGCTTTGAAGGGGGGAAGTGTCAGGTTTCAACCTCCCACCCTCTTCCAACTCTTAGGTTGATCCTCTGAGCCAAGGCTCCAGGCTAGGACCCAGGCCTGACTCCTGACTTTCTAGAGCAGCAGCATGGCGTAGTGGAGAGACCAAAGGCCTGGGAGTCAGAAGGTCAAGGATTCTAATCCCGTGTCCACCACTTGTCTGCTGTGTGATGTGGGAAAGTTACTTCATTTCTCTAAGCCTCAGTTACCTCATCTGGAAAATGGGGATTGAGACTGTGAGACAGGAACTGTATACAACCTGATTTTCTTGTAACCACCCCAGCGCTTAGTATAGTAAGTATATAGTCAGCATTTAACAAATATCACAATTATTATTATTATTAGACTGGCTCCGAACCAAATTAATGGCTAACCACAGACAGGTTTGTTTCACAAGCAATAAAGCGACTTTGAAAAAGGAACAAAAGAAAAAAGGTGTCTTTGAGGATGCCCGAATACCAGCTTTGGTTTGGAGAGACCATTTCCAGAGAATAAAAGTAGAGAGCAGAGAATTTCAGGCAGCCATTTTCACCAAAGGAACCCCAGCATGGTAGCCGGGGCTGGAGACTGATGCCGGATATCTGTGTGTGTATTAGGCTGGACTTACAGCAGTGCTCTGGGCATGTCCCTTCCCTCCTCAAAAATCTCCAGCGGTTGCCTATCAACCTTCGCATGAAGCCAAAACTCCTCACTCTTGGCTTCAAGGCTCTCCATCCCTTTGCCCCCTCCTACCTCACCTCCCTTCTCTCCTTCTATAGCCCAGCCCGCACACTCCGCTCCTCTGCCACCGCTAACCGCCTCACTGTGCCTCGATCCCGCCTGTCCCGCCATTGACCCCTGGCTCACGTCCTACCAGTGACCTGGAATTCCCTCCCTCCTCACATCTGCCAAACTAACTCTCTTCCCCTCTTCAAAGCCCTACTGAGAGCTCATCTCTCCAGGAGGCCTTCCCAGACTGAGCCCCCCTTTTCCCTCTGCTCCTCCTCCCCTCCCCATCCCCCCTACTCCCTTCCTCTGCTCTACCCCCTTCCCCTCCCCACAGTACTTGTCTGTATTTGTACATATTTATTGCTCCATTTATTTTATTAATGATGTGTATATATCTGTGATTCCATTTATCTATTTGATGGTATTGATGCCTATTTGTTTTGCTTTGTTTTGTTGTTGTCTCCCCCTTCTAGACTGTGAGCCTGTCGTTGGGTAGGGAATGTCTCTCTCTCTGTTGCCCAATTGTACTTTCCAAGCACTTAGTACAGTGCTCTGCACCAGGTAAGCACTCAATAAATACAATTGAATGAATGAATGACCTGCCAACGTCATGCATGACATTTTGCAGAGGTTCACAAGTCTGCCCCACATTCCCCCTACAGTCTACTCCAGAGTCCCCTTCCCAGTCCTTGGGAACTTTAAGGCTCCCACTCGAGCCAGGGGACTCGGTGGCTGGAGGCCAAGCCGAGAAGGGCTGGGGCTTAAAATAAAAATACCAGACATAAAGGCGTCCCGTGCCCTCTCCGACCACCTGAAAAGTGGCTGTTCTCTGGAGAAATGTCCCCCGACATGAATCCTATCATGCAGACTCTATTATACCTTTCCTGGGGTAATCAGCCCCCTTCCCCCCTCCTTTCCCCACAGCCCTTATGTATTTATCTTTAATTTATTTATTTATATCATATTTACTGAGCGCTTACCATGTGCAGAGCACTATTATTAAGCACTTGGGAGAGGACAATGCAATAATAAACGTAAACTGTGAGCCCGTTATTGGGCAGGGATTGTCTCTGTTTCCGAATTGTACACTCCAACCGCTTAGTACAGTGCTCTGCACATAGTAAGCGCTCGATAAATACTATTGAATGAATGAAACATTCCCTGCCCACAATGAGCTCACAGCCTTGATGACTGTATTTATGTGTCTCTCGCTCTGAGGTCGTTGTGGGTAGGGAATGTATCTGTTATATTGTTCTAATGTACCCTCCCAAGCACTTAGTACAGTGCTCTGCACATAATAAGTGCTCAATAAATACGATCGACCGACCGGCTGGCTGGCAGTGGCCCCTGGTGATGGCGATCCAGCCAGGCTCTGTGGCTTTGGCAGCCTAGGCTGGAGCCAGACTCCGGGATCAGAAACCGGTGAAGGAGCTTGAAGACTGAAACAAGGAGCCAGAATTGGAATGGCAACTGGGGGCAGATCTGGAAGGAAGGTGGGCGCCAGCCTCTGGACCCCCTGAGGCCGGGAGCTGGGGATCCCCCCAGGGCCGGAGAAGAACCTGCAGTGCACTCGTGAGGGAGTCCAGAGCCAGCCTGGTGAGGGGGAAAGGCCTATTGGGTAGAGCATGGGCCTGGAAGTCAGAGGACCTGGGTTCTAATTCCAGGTCCTCCACTCACCTGTTGTATGACCTCGGGCCAATAAGTTAACTTCGCTGTGCCTCAGTTACCTCAAGTTTTAAATGGGAATTCAATACTGTTCTCCCTCCTACTTAAGACTGAGAGCCCCATGCCAGACAGGAACTGTGTCCAGCCTAATTAATTTCCATGCAAGATAGGGACTGTGTCCAACCTAATTAATTTTTACCTAATAGTAAATGCTTAACAAGTACTTTTTTATGGTATTCGTTAAGCACTTATTATGTGCCAGACACTGTACTAAGCACTGGGGTGTACTAAGCACAAGCTAATCAGGTTGGACACAGTCTCTTGTCCCACATGGGGCTCACAGTCCCAATGACCATTTTACAGAGGAGGCATCTGAGGCGCAGAGAAGTGATTTGCCCAAGGTCACACAGCAGAAAAGTGGCAGAGCCAGGATTAGAACCCAGGTCCTACGGACTCCCAGGCCCACACTCTATCCACTAGGATTCACTGCTTCCCATTTCTTCTGTTGCTATAAAACAAACAAACAAACAGAACAAGGGTGGAGTCAAGTCAAGCCAGTTGAGGCCTCAGGACAGCAGGTAAAGAAAAACCCTGGTAGGAAGGAGAGTTGGCCCCGGGGGCTAGGCTTATGTGTCTACTCATCGAGATCCTAAACTAATCTGAAATACTGTCCCTCTAAGGGGTCTCTGAAACCCCCCAGACCCGGCCCAGGCTTCCTAAAAGCGGGAGATTCCACAAGTAGGGGAGAGAGATTCTGGGTGGGAAGAGCAGCGGGGAGAGGCGGGACTCAGAGAGGGGAGGGCAGAACGGAACCATACTTCTTCCCTCCGCAGCAGTTCCTGATTTCTTCATCTGCGGCCTGGCCCGAGCGGGCCTGAGTTGTTTATAGGTTTAGGTCCAAGAGGAAAAAGGAAATAGAGAACAAGAAAAGGGGGAAAAACAGACTGAGGGTGGAGCGGCCAGAGATCACAGCAGATTAATTGCCGATGCTTGGCAGAGGCTCGCCAGTCGTGCGTCCAACAGACTGGCTTTCTGAGCCGCTGACCCTGCTCAGCTGGGGGAGGGGTAGAGGCAGGGCGGGGAGTGGGAATAGCTGGGAGACCCAGGACGGGGGGAAACAGAGGGACTGACTCCCCATAACTGAGATGGGACTTCCTAAAATCGCACCTTCTCTGACAAGTTTTCCTCAATTAATTTCCCTCCAACCGGTGTCATATTAACCCTTCAGGCAACTCTAGCACTTATGACCTTATTTACACTCTACTGAACTATTCCTTCCTTCATTCGATTGTATTTATTGAGCACTTACCATGTGCAGAGCACCGTACTAAGCACTTCGGGGAGTACAATGCAACAATAAACTGACACAATCGCTGCCCACAACGAGCTTACAGTCTGGGGGTCGGGGGTGGATACAGACAATAATATATATAAGTAAATTACAGAGAGACACATAAGGAGCTGGGAGGGGGGATGGAAAAAGAGAGCAGACCAGGGTGACAAAGAAAGGAGTGGGAGAAGAGGAAAGGAGGGCTTAGTCAGGAAAGGCCTCTTGGAGGAGATGGGCCCTCAGTAAAACTTTGAAGGAGGTGAGAGTCATTGTTTCAGTGAATTCATTCAGTCATTCTGACCACTGTGGTTGTGAGTACAGTGGCTGGCACACAATAAGACGTTAACAAATGCCATAATAATCACAATTATTACTGTGATGTGATTACTGTGATTACAATTACAGGGTGGTGGGGAGGAGGAAGCTGAGTCCTAAATTCACCAAAGAGTCTTATTGCAATTAGGGGGAAGAAGCAGGCTTGTCTTGTCTTATGCTGTCGAGTCATCTCCGACCCATAGAGACACCATGGATGCATCTCTCTCAGAATGCCCCACCTCCATCTGCAATCATTCTGGAAGAAGATCCATAGAGTTTTCTTGGTAAAAGTAGGGAAGCAGTTAACCATCACCTCCTTCTGCGTAGTAAACTTGAGTCTCCGCCCTTGACTCTCCCATGCTGCTGCTGCCCAGCACAGGGAAGTCTTGACTTGTAGCAGATTGCCTTCCACTCTTTAGCCACCAGCCAAGCTAGGAATGGAATGGGATAGGCCTCTGCTTGAGTATCCCTCCCTTAGTCGAGACTGATAGAGAACTGGAGACTCCCCAGGTGCGACCCTGAGAGGATTGAAGCAGTCTAGAATCCAGGAATCCTGACTGCCAGACCACTGGCCTCTCTCACTGGCTCATCCAGCCTATTCCAAGTCCCAGGCTGGTTTCCCGAGTTCCCTCTGGGGTTGTAATAATAATAATAATAATAATAATAATGGTATTTGTTAAGTGTTTACTATATACCAGACACAGTACTAAGTGCATGGGCCTGGAAGTCAAAGGACCTGGGTTCTAATTCCGGGTCCTCCACTCGCCTGCTGTATGACCTTGGGCAAATAAGTTAACTTCTTTGTGCCTCAGTTACCTCAAGTTTTAAATGGGGATTCAATACTGTTCTCCCTCCTACTTAAGACTGAGAGCCCCATGCCAGACAGGAACTGTGTCCAGCCTAATTAATCCCCATGCAAGATAGGGACTGTGTCCAACCTAATTAATTTTTACCTAATAGTAAATGCTTAACAAGTACTTTTTTATGGTATTCATTAAACACCTATTATGTGCCAGGCACTGTACTAAGCACTGGAGTGTACTAAGCACAAGCTAATCAGGTTGGACACAGTCTCTTGTCCCACATGGGGCTCACAGTTAACCACAGTACTAAGTGCTGGGGTGAATACAAACAAATTGAATTGGACAAAGTCCCTATTCCGCGTAAGGGTCTCAGTCTTGATTCCCATTTTACAGTTGAGGTAACTGAGAAACAGAGAAGCGGGGATTAGAACCCATGACCTTCATACTCCCAGGCCTGTTCTCTATCCACTGTGCCATTGTGCTTCCCACTATGCCATGCTGTTCCTCAGAATTGGATCCACAAATGCCATGGGCCGCTTTCTGCTAGGTCCTGGGCAGGGCTCAGTGGAACTCCCCTCTCAGGGCATCGCGGGAAAGAGGCAGGTGAAGCTGCCTCTGATGCTGGCTAGGAGCCTACTGGATTGTAAACTCACTGTGGATAGGGAAGGTGTCTATTTGTACATTGTACTCTCCCAAGCACTTATAACAGTGTTCTGCCCAAACTAAGTGCTCAATAAATGTGAATGAATGACTACTGGATCCCATCCCTGCTCCCCACCCACACTGGGTTCTAATTCTCGCTCCACCACTAGTCTGTTGTATGACCTTGGGAAAGTCACTTATCTTCTCTGCTTGTTACCTCGTCTTTAAAATGGCGATTAATAAATAATCAAATAAACAATTCTGGCCTTGTTAAACCCTTACTATGTGCCAGGCAATGTATTAAACACTGAGGTGGATACAAGCAAATCAAGTTCGACACAGCACCTATCCCACGGGGGGCTCGAAGTCTCGTTCCCCAATTTACAGAAGAGGTAACTGAGGCCCAGAGAAGTTAAGTGACTTACCCAGCAGGCAAGTAGCGGAGCCAGGATTATAAACCAAGACCTTACACTCCCAGACCTGAGTGCTATCCACTATGCCATGCTATGTGAGCCCCCCCGGGGCATGGACTCTGTCCAAACTAATTAGCTTTTATCTACCCCAGGATTTAGTACAGTGCATGGCACACAGAAAGCCCTGCTTCCTCCCGAGCCTCTTGGAAGAAAGAGGGCAGAAAGACACCGACATCCCCCTTCTCATTCCATAGAAGGAGAAGCTTAGGCCTTGGAGTCAAGAAGTGAGATACAAGTGGTAGGAAGATTGCGGCAGTCAGTGGCTTTGGGTCCCCATGATCTCATCCCCCACAGTACCTACCTCTCACCCTTTCAACTATGTGAAATCAAGTTTGGCCAGAGCCTCAGGAACAAAAGTCCCAAAGAAAACATCTGCGCAGCTGCCACTCCTCCCCTTCGAGATTAATTCAACCAGAAAAGAGATTGGGGGTTGGGGGGAGGGAGGGAGAAAAAGAGGGAGGGAGAAAAAAGGGAAAAAAGGGAGATAGAGAGACAGGGAGGGAGAGAGGAAGAAAGAGAGAGAGGGAGGGAGAGAGGAAGAAAGAGAAAGTTAACAAGAATAACAAGCTTGGAAATAACCCGGCACAACTCCCTTCCTGTCTCAGGGGATTATCGGCAGGGCAGCTAAAATGGGTTCTTTTGCAGGCCTGGCTCTTTCCCTTTTCTGGTTGTTTTGTGAAGAGGCATTGAGCACCTCAAGCTTTCGGGGTAAGTGCTAGGTACTTCAGTGACTACGTGTGTAGCTTGTTATGGATGTGGATATGTGTATGGACCTATATGTGGGTGGGTTTTAGTGTGAAGGTGTGTTTGTGCACATCCATAAGAGTGTGTGAGCAATCATGTGTCTCTTTTTTCTTTTTGGTATGTAAGTGCTTACTTGTACTAAGAGCTGGTAGGTACAAGATAATCAAGTTAGTCACAGTCCCTGTCCATATGAGGCTCACGGACTTAACCCCCCTTTTACGGATGAACTCACTGGAGCACAGAGAAAGGAAGAGACTTGTCCAAGGTCACACAGCAGACAAGTTGGTGGATCTGGAATTAGAACCCAGGTCCTATGACTCCCAGGCCCATGCTCTTCCCACTAGGCACCACTGCTTCTCACGTTGCTTGGGAGTATCTCTGTGGTTCTGTGTATGTGTCATTTTATGTACTTTGGGGTAAGTATGTGAATGGGAGGGTGTGTGTAAAATAGTAAAACTAATAATAATAATAATTGTAAGTGCTTACTCTGTGCCAAACACTGTATTAAGCACTGGGGAGGATACAAGTAAATCGAGATGGGCTCAGTCCCTGTCCCACATGGGGCTCACAGTCTCAATCCCCATTTTACTGATGAGGTTACTGAGGCAGAGAGAAGTGAAGTGACTCGCCCAGTGTCACACAGTGGACGAGTGAGGCAGTGAGGGGTCCAGGAACAAGGAGACTTGGCAGTTTCTAGAAGCTTGAACTAGGATAAGGAGGGGAGTCTCAATTTGGTTGTGTTGTTCACTCAAGTCTGCTTTTGAGCATGAATCAAACAATGGTATTTACTGAGCGCTCATCTAGAACTTGGGAAAGTACTATATAATGGGGTTGGTAGAAACATTCCCTGACCATGAAGATCTTACTGTCTGTGGGAGAGAAAGACATTAAAAGAGATAGGTGAAATAGTTGAGTGTAAGGAGATGTACATAGATAGGTACTGGGTGCCAGGCAATGTATTAAACACTGAAGTGGGCACAAGCAAATCAAGTTGGACACAGCACCTATCTCATGGGGGGCTCAAAGTCTCGATCCCCAATTTACAGAAGAGGTAACTGAGGCCCAGAAAAGTTAAGTGACTTACCCAGCAGGCAAGTAGCGGAGCCAGAATTATAAACCATGACCTTCTGACTCCCTGGGGTGAGTATCAAAATAATAATGTTGGTATTTGTTAAGCGCTTACTATGTGCAGAATGCAGTTCTAAGCGCCGGGGTAGATACAGGGTAAACAGGTTGTCCCACGTGAGGCTCACAGTTAATCCCCATTTTACAGATGAGGTAACTGAGGCACAGAGAAGTGAAGTGACGCCCACAGTCACACAGCTGAAGTGGCAGAGCCGGGATTCGAACCCATGACCTCTGACTCCCAAGCCCGGGCTCTTCCCACTGAGCCACTCTGCTTCTCAAAATGCTTAAAGAGCATACAGTCAAGTGCATAGTAGACGCAGAGGTGAGGGTGGAGAGGGGAGATGAAAGGTCTTCTTCTGCAAAGCCCTCTTGGAGGAGATGTGATTTTAGGAGGGACTTTGAAGATGGGGGAGAGAGCTGGTCCACCTCTCCTTTGGCCTAACTATGCCTGGGAGCTGGACACCTGGCAACAGATCTTTTTTGCCCCCACAAGTCTGCCCAGGGCTCCTCAAAGTCTTTAAAGTCTCACTGAAGGCACAACTCCTCCAAGAGACCTTCCCAGATGAAGCCCCCCTTTCCCTCTTCTCCCACTCCCCTCTGTGTCACCTTGACTTGCTCCCTTTGTTCTTCCCCCTTCCCAGGCCCACAGCACTTATAAAACTCCGCACAAAACAAAAACTTCTCACTTTAGGCTTTGAGGCTCTCCATCCCCTTGTCCCCTCCTACCTCTCCTCCCTTCTCTCTTTCCACTGCCCACCCCGCACGCTCCGCTCCTCTGCTGCCTACCTCCTCACCGTCCCCCGTTCTCCGCCTATCCCGCCGTCGACCCCTGGGCCGCGGTCCTGGAATGCCCTCCCTCCTCACCTCCACCAAACTAATTCTCTTCCCCTCTTCAAAACCCTACTTAAAGCTCACCTCCTCCAAGAGGCCTTCCCAGACTGAGCTCCCCTTTTCCCTCTGCTTCCTCTACCCCCTCCCACTTCACCTCTCCACAGCTAAACCCTCTTCTCCCCCGTTTCCTTCTGCTCCTCCCCCTCTCCCGTCCCCTCCCTTCAGCACTGTACTCGTCCGCTCAACTGCATATATCTTCATTACCCTATTTATTTTGTTAATGAGATGTCCATCATCACCTTGATTCTATTTACCTGCTATTGTTTTAATGAGATGTTCTTCCCCTCGATTCTATTTATTGCCTTTGTTCTTGTCTGTCCGTCTCCCCCGATTAGACTGTAAGCCCGTCAGAGGGCAAGGACTTCTCTATCTGTTACTGATTTGTACATTCCAAGTGCTTAGTACAGTGTTCTGCACATAGTAAGTGCTCAATAAATACTCTTGAATAAATGAATGAAAAGATAGAGACACTCTCTGCCCATTGATGGGCTAAGGTATGGTTCTGCTAAATTTGGGACTCAGATCTGTGTGTGTGTGTGAAAGAGGGAGAGACCACTTCCAAATCTCATCAAGCACTTTACAGATGGCTACAAAAGGGTACGGTTTCACTAAATTTGGGATTCTAATCACTGTGTGTGTGAGTGAATGAGTGAGAGAGGGAGAGAGAAAGAGAAAGAGAGCACTTCTTAATCTCATCACATGCTTTCCAAATGGCTACAATAGGGTATGGTTCCACTAAATTTTGGGGTGAGGGTGGAGGGTGTGTGTGTATGTGTTTGTGTCCGCCTCCTAATCACCTTCTAAGCTCCCAGCAACCAAGTAATGTTTGTAAAATACTCAAAGCAGAGTTAATGTTCTAAGGAAAACCCAATGCTAATTTTGTAGGGAGTGGGATCCTGCAAGGCATGGGGAGAGGTGGGGTGAAGGGGAGAGACCCCAGAGGGGGCTGCTCAAGCTTTCAGCCCCCAGACTGGACAGGGAAGGCGGGAGTTCACGCCACTGGTGAACACGGCAGCTAGACTTCAGACGGCAAGCCTTGGGGAAGCAACAGGAAGTGGGAGGGAAGGTAATTCTGGAGGGCATTTTGCCTTTCCTTCCGACAAGATTAATGCCAACCTGCTCAAGGGGCCAAAGAAATGCAGAGGAAATCAGTCACAGGAACTGAGACTCTCATTCCAGCCTCCACGGGGAAGACCGAGGATTCCGGAAGGCTGAGGTTGAAGGGAGAGGTCACGTCTTTTCCTCCTGAAACCCTCTTAGCCTAGCTGCTTGGGGCAGGCCCGAGTTGGGACCCTCCCTTCTTCAGCTGAGGGCTGAGGTTTTCCCAGCTGAGACAGCTCTAAGAATGGGCAGAACTCAATCGCTGTATTCACTGAGCACGCTCAGCCTCCAGATTCCTCGCTGAGGGCAAAGAATATGTCTGTTTTCTCATCTCTCCCAAGTGCTTAGTACAGTGATCAACACACGGTAAGTGCTCAATAAATATGATTGATTTTTATGGTAGGCAGAGCACTGTAAAAGAGAATTAGAAAGAGTGAGCGGGTAGAGGAAGGGGTACAAAGGTTGTCGTTTCCTCAGCTCTGAGACGGAGGGTGGCGGACTGTTTAGGACTCTCTGGGCTGTCTTAATCTTCCCATCGAATTCCCACTAGCCTGGGCCCGGTCAGTGCTCTCTCTTCAGACCTTCATGAATTCCTGTAGGCTCTTCGTGGACAGGGAACATGTCTACCACCTCCGTTGTACTCTGAGAAGCAGCACGGTCTACTGGATAGAGCACGGGCCTGGGAGTCAGAAGGTCCTGGGTTCCAATCCCAGCTCTGCCACTTGTCTGCTGTGCAAGCTTGGGCAAGTCACTTCACTTCTCTGGGCCTCAGTTACCTCATCTGTAAAATGGAGATTAAGAGTGTGGGCCAGGGACTGTGTCCAATCTGATTAACTTATACCTACCCCAGTGCTTAGAACAGTGCTCAGCTCCTGGTAAGCACTTAGCAAGTATCGTAATTATTATTATCATTATTAGTATGCGGTGGAAGCTGGATCAGAACCCAGGTCCTTCTGATTCCTAGGCCCATGCTTTATCCACGAGCCACGCTGCTTCTTTTATCAATCAATCAATCAATCATAGCAATCGATCAGTCAGTGGTACTTAGTGAGTGCTTACTGTGTGCAGAGCACTGAACTAAGCATTTGGGAGAGCACAATTTGTTAGTATCATTTCCAGGAAGCTTTCCATGATTAATCTCTCATCTTCCTTCCATATTATCCCTCCCTTTCACATCACCTGTACACTTGAGTCCAGTCCCCTCAGCACTAATGTACATATGCTTCTATTCTGTTATTTCCCTTACATTGAATTTATTTTAATGACTGTCTTCCACAGTAGTTGTAACCTCCTTGAGGGCAGAGATCGCGCTACCCTGCTCTATCGTACTCTCCCGAATGTTTAGTACAATATTCTGTTGTCAGTCGTTCTAGTTAATGGTACTATGTGCCAGGCACTGTACTAAGCGCTGGGTTAGTTGCAAGTTAATAAGGTTGGGTACAGTCCACGTCCCACCTGGGGCTCACACTCTTAATCCCCAATTTTACAGATGAAGTAACTGAGGCACAGAGAAGTGAAGCGACTAGCCCAAGGTCACAGAGCAGAAGAGTGACGGAGCTGGGATTGGCCTTCTAGACTGTAAGCCCACTGTGGGCAGGGATTGTCTCTCTTTATTGCTGAATCGTACTTCCCAACTGCTTAGCTCTGCACAAAGTAGGCGCTCAATAAATACAACTGAATGAATGAATGGACTCTGGTCCTTCTTACTTCCAGGCCCGTGCTCTATCCGCTAGTCCACGCTGCTTCTCTGTGCACCGTAAGCACTCAGTGAATACCACTGATTGATTAATTGCCTGTCTTACTGACCCATCCTTCCCCTGAGCTCCTGAAAGTATGAGAGGGGGAGTGCCAGGAAATTGCTTTAAGTTCTGTGCTTGAAAGGAATTTGAAGGCATCAGTCTGAGTCCTGCCAAAATGCTTAGTTGGGCTAAACCACCGTTTCTTTCTCAATCTAGATGTCAACCAGACAAGCCAGTTAGGTCTACTCAACCCCAGCAGAATGAAAACTGGGAAAACAGGTGTCCCAGCAATCTCTGAGAGAGCCCGCTGGTCTCTTTCGCCCACTGCATCTTCAACCTTCACCACTCTGAAAGTCCAGTCGGGCACAACCAACGCCACCATCTTGGCTGAAACATTGAACTCCAGTCCAGAAGCAACAACCAGGTCATCTGTGTCCATTCCAGATTCAGAGACCTGGATAGCAACTGCTACTGACCTAGTGACGGGGGTCACCTACGAGACCACTATGTCCACTCTGACCTCGTGGAGAAATGTCACCCTTTCGGGGGCAGAGACGACCCAAACTGAGCCCCATGCTGAAGATGAAACTTCACCACCAACTTCTGCCATTACCGAGAAAGCTACCCCAAGTCGGCTGTCAACTAAAACCACTAGCCCCACAGAAAAAGAAACATATCCACCATTTCCTGGTTCCTTAATTACAGTCAGCAAGTCCAAGGAGCCAAAGACGATGGCTCTCCTCACTGAGACCTCAACTTCGGGTGACTCCGGGAAAGGTATGGACCTGACTGTGCCCCGGGTGGAGATTTCAACTACGGCTAACAGGATGGCGGTAACGGCGATGACAACCACCAAGACCACTCCCCGCGCCGGGACGTCAATCGCAGGCAGCCCCTCCGCAGAACCGGGGACCACAGGAGTCGGCTCCAAAACCTCAAATTTAGATGACTCCAGTGAAGAGATCTCAACTGGGTCCCTAGCCGAGACCTCAACTGCCCAAACCTCCACCATAACCAAAAGGGCCGCCGATTCGGAGAAGGCGACGGTCACGACCACTTCACTCGCCAAGACTTCGATTGTAGTCAGTAGCTCCGCGGAACCTGGGAGCGCACAGGTCTCCGGTGAAGGAATTAACACGACGGGGTCCCTTGCGAGGACTTCAACCGCAGCCAGTAGCGTGACGGTAATGCGGAAGACGACCACCAAGACCGCTTCCCAAGCCACGACTTCAGTGACGGACAGCTCCTCCACAGCATTGCGGACCATGGACGTACCCTCTGGAATCTCGACTTCGGGTGACTCCAGCGAAGGAACGATCATAACAGCATCCCCGACCACGACCTCAACCTTAGATGATGCATCGTTGTTGGGTAGGGATTGTCTCTATCTGTTGCCGAATTGCACTATCCAAGCGCTTAGTACTGCGCTCTGCACACAGTAAGAGCTGAATGAATGAAAGTAATAATGATATAATAATTATGGTATACGTTAAGCGATTACTTCGTGTCAAGCACTGTTCTAAGCGCTGAGTTAAATACAAGGTCATCAGGTTGTCCCCCGTGGGACTCACAGTCTTAATCCCCATTTTACAGATGAGGGAACTGAGGCACGGAGAAGTGAAGTGACTTGCCCAAGGTCACACAGCAGCCGGTGGTGGTGATGTCATGTGGGCTTCGTGTGCTTGGGTTGGTCAAGGATGTGAGTTCTGGTATCTTCAGAAGACCAAGTGTCTGAAGGTGGAGGACGATTCAGAAAAAGCCACAAGATGCCTCATTGACGCTCCCCACGGAACATAACTAGTCGTTGGGTCCTTGGCTCGCCGTACACGCTGCCAAGAACTACTGTGTATTTTATATCGTACTCTCCCACGTGATTAGTACAGTGCCGTGCGCATAGTAAATATTTAATGAATACGATTGAATGGGCAATTCCATCTGCTGCTAAAAGGTATTATCAATATTATTATTATAATGACATTTGTTAAGCGCTTACTATGCGTCAAGCAATGTTCTGAACACTGGGGTAGATCAGGTTGGACAATGTCCCTGTCCTCTATAGGGGTCATGTCTAAATAGGAGGGGGAGGGGGAATAATAGTACTTATTGAGCACTTACTGGGTGCTAAACACTGAATTTATAGCTCGGGAAGCACAGAATCAGCAAACAATCTCTGCTCACAAGGAGGTTACATTTTAAACATCAGAAGGAAATGGACAGTTTCGATCGGTAATATGTACCGAGATTCTAGTACTAGTAATTTTGAGGTTTTTTAATGGTATTCGTTAAGGACTTACTATCTGCCAGGCATTGTACTAAGCACAGCGGTAGGTACAAGGAAATCAGGTTGGTCACAGTCCATGTCCCACGTGGGGCTCACAGTCCTAACTCCCATTTTACAGATGAGGCAACTGAGGCACAGAGAAGTGAAGTAACTTGCCCAAGGTCACACAGCAGGCAAATGGAGGATCTGGAATTAGAACTCAGATCCTCTGACTTCCAGATTAAAGATATTATCTCTCCCCTCTATTGAGTTTTCACATATTTGTATATAGCATGCATCACTTCACTCTGCTTCAGAAGCATAGCAGGGTCACCAAAATCCTCACCCAAAAAAGAATATATAGTAATAATAATGGTATTTGTTAAGCACCTACTATGTGCCAAGCACTGTTCTAATCACTGGAGTAGATACAAGGTAATCAGGTTGTCCCACGTGGGCTCACAGTCTTGATTCCCATTTTACAGATGAGGTAACTGAGGCACAGAGGAGGTAAGTGGCTTGCCCAAGGCCACACAACGTGGTAGGCCTGTATCCATCAATGATATTTCATGAGTACTTTCTCTGTGCAGAGCACTGTAGAAAGTGAACCTATGTAATGCATATATGTCATAATAATAGTTGTGGTATTTGTTAAGTGCTTCCTATGTGCCGAGCACTGTTCTAACCGCTGGGGTAGATGCCAGGTAATCAGATTGGACAGAGCTCCTGTCCCACAAAGGGCTCCCAATCTTCAAAGCAGTGTGGCTCAGTGGAAAGAGCCAGGGCTTTGGAGTCAGAGGTCATGGGTTCGAATCCTGGCTCTGCCACTTGTCTGCTGTGTGACTGTGGGCAAGACACTTAACTCCTCTGTGCCTCTGTTACCTCATCTGTAAAATGGAGATGAAGACTGTGAGCCCCACGTGGGACAACCTGATTCCCCTGTGTCTACCCCAGCGCTTAGAACAATGCTCTGCACATAGTAAGCACTTAACAAATACCAACATTATTATTATTATTATTAATCACCATTTTACAGGTAACTGAGCCCCAGAGAAGTTAAGTGACTTACCCAAGGACACACAACAGATATGTGGCGGATCCGGGATTAGAACCCACGTTCTCTGACTCCCAGGCCCGTGGTTTTTCCACTCGACCACGCTGCTTCCAAGTGTGAAATTAAGTACACAATTCACTTTGACAAGATAAGGATTGACTGTCTCCACTGTCTCTGAACTCAGTAAGCCCGGTGTGGGCAGGGATTTTCTCCCTTTATTGCTGAATTGTAGTTTCCAAGCGCTTAGTACGGTGCTCTGCACACAGTAAGCGCTCAATAAATACAACTGAACGAATGAATTGAATGAATGAAGTGCTGGGCACTTGGCATCTAGCAGGGCAAGGTCTTTGTGAAGCTGCCATGTTGGGACCTCTCAGTTTAGTTGATCGATAGCATTTATTGAGCATCTCGTGAACGGAGCACTGAAATAATAATAATTGTGATATTTGTTAAGTAGAAGCCAATGCTGGAGAAGCAGCATGGCTTAGTGAAAAGAGCACGCGCTTGGAAGTCAGAGGACATGGATTCTAATCCTGGCTCCACCATCTGTCTGCTGTGTGACCTTGGGCAAGCCACTTGACTTCTCTGTGCCTCAGCTACCTCATCTGGAAAATGGAGATTAAGACTGTGAGCCCCAGGTGGGATAACCTGATTACATTGTATCTACCCCAGCACTTAGTACAGTGCTTGGCACTTAAATGCAATTATCATCATCATCATCATTAAGTGCTTACTATGTGCCAAGCACTGGGGCAGATACAACCTAATCAGGTCCCACAGTCTAAGCAGAAGAAAGGTATTGAATCCCCATTTTGCAGATAATGGAACTGAGGCAAGGAGAGGTTAAGTGACTTGACCAAGGTCACAGAGCAGGCAAGTGGTGGAGTGGAATTTGGAATCCAGGTCCTCTGATTCCCAAGGCCATGCTCTTTCCTCTGGGCTCGGCTGTTTCCCAGTACTTGGGAGAGTAGAACTGACTAGAATTGAGCAAGAAGTCACCGTACTCTAAGAATTTAGAGCCTAATTTAGACCGACAGACACCCTCTCTTGCCCTCAATCCAATGGGAAAATTGACAGACACAAGCTGCCCTCCAGAGGTTCGGAAGGATCAGTAGAAAAATAAATACATGTAACTGAACAGGGTGTATAACAAGATATCCTGCTCGAATTCTTTCAGGTGTTTAGTACAGGGCTTAGCACTCAATGGGCACTCAATAAATACCATTGAGGGTGATTGGATAGATGGATCAACCTGGGAAGTTGAAGCTTAGTTGAGGAAAGCTTCCAGAGAGAGGTGAGTTTTCAGATGGGGCTTATTATTAAAAGTTAAAGAACATGGACCTACATTTGAATGAATGTCAAGAAAACAGAGACCATCACAACTGGATGTTTTAACACATTTGTAGTGAATGGAGAGAAGATTGAAATAGTTGACCGTTTTTCTCTCCTGGGATTGACAATCGATAATACAGAAAGAAATAAGGCGAAGATTCACGTTAGGAAGACTTGCTACGAAGAGCCTGGAAAAGGTCATGAAATGTGCTGATGTAACAATTGCCACAAAAATACAAATTGTCACTTCTATGGTGTTTCCAGTGACAGTGTATGGAAGCAAAAGCTGAACAGTGAAAAACAGGATCGAAAGAACATCGATTCTTTTGAGATGTGATGTTGGAGAAGGCTTTTGTTAACATCGTGGACTGCCCCCAAAATAAACAAATGGATTTTAGAGCAAATTAAGTCAAAGTGGTCTTTGGAAGCCAAAGTATATTTTGGGCACATAGTCAGGAGGGCTAATTCTCTGAAGAAGACACTAATGATAGGAAAAGTCCAGGGAAAACGAGAAAGAAGCAAGACGGATAGAGACCGTATCGATGATAATGGAAAAACTGTTAGAAAGGTTGTGGATTATGAAAGAGGACAGGACGTTCTGGAGAATGTATATTCGTGGAGTTGCTATGAATTGGAAATGACTCAATGGCACATAATAATAATGATAAAGACAGGGAGAGCTGTGGTTCAAGGCGCATGAAGGGGAGCAGTGGTTCAGGGCAGAAGCCTCAAGGCATTGAGTGTGGGGTTCAAGGAGGCAGGAGAGTTGAGAATGAAACACAAAGAGGAGCGAAAAGTGTGAAATTCTTTATTTATGGTATTTGTTAAGCAATTACTGTGAGCCAGGCACTGTATTAAGCCCTGGGGTAGATGTAAGATAATCTGGATGGACACAGTCCCTGTCCCACATAGAGCTCCCAGTCTCAATCCCCATTTTACAGATGAGATAACTGAGGCAGAGAGAAGTGAAGTGATTTGCCCAAGGTCACAAAATAGACCAATGGCAGCGTCAGAATTAGAACCCAGGTCCCTCTGACTCCTGGGCCTATGTTCTTTCCACTAGGCCATGCTGCTTCTCATGCCGTGAGCTGACTGAGAGGTGAGGGGGCTTCTGCCCTAATCAGTCAGCCACTCAATCAATCCGTGGTATTTATTGAGCACTAACTGTGTGCAGAGCACTGTACTAAGTGCTTGGGAGAGGACAATATAACAGTTGGCAGATCCACTCCCTGCCCACAAAGAGCTCACCATGGCTCAGTGGAAAGAGCACGGGCTTGAGAGTCAGAGGTCATGGGTTCTAATCCCAGATCTGCCATTTGTCAGCTGTGTGACTTTGGGCAAGTCGCTTCACTTCTCTGGGCCTCAGTTACCTCATCTGTAAAATGGGGATGAAGACTGTGAGCCCCACGAGGGACAACTTGATCACCTTGTATCCCCACAGCGCTTAGAACAGTGCATGGCACATAGTAAGCGCTTAACAATTGCCAACATTAGAGCTTACAGTCGATCCATCCGTACGACCTCCTTCTGGAGTGTCCTGGGCCGCCTCTGGATGTTGGCTTCCTTTTTGGGCTCAGGGAGAACCAGTGCCTTGGCCGATTTCCCGGTGACGGAGAACGGCCTTGTTCTGGGTCCCCTCCAGAGCTCACAGAATCCGCCGGCCCCCGCTTTCCCCAGTCTGGCAAGACGGAACCCACAGGTCTCTCAGGGTTTTCAACTCTAAATGTGAGAGGCAGCGTGGCCTAGTGGATAGAGCAAGGACGTGGGAGGCAGAAGGAGCAGGGTTCTAATCCTGGCTCTGCCACCTCATCTGTAAAATGGGGGTTAAGACTGTGAGCCCCATGTGGGACAGGGACTGTTTCCAACCCGACTGGCTTGTTCGGTGTCTGATACAGAGGAAGTGCTTAACAAATCCTGTTATTATTACACTTGGGTTCTTTTTTTAATAGGTCCCAGAGGTCAGGGGTGGGATGGGGGAGCTGTCGTCGTTCTCTGGGGCCTTCGTGACCCCACCCCATCTGAGTGGCCTTTCCAAGGCGAGATGAGTGACAACCGGAGAGAGATATCAGGGTTGCATTACTCAGATCACCCTCGGTGGGGATTTGCCCCAAGAAATAGGACCAGGAGCCATCAGTGTCTTGTAGGCTCTGGCCAAATCACCAGCCTTATTACTGGGGTTAGAGATAATGGAGGATTTGCAGAAGGGCTAATAGGGGGGGCAAGAGAATCAGTTAATGAGATTTACTGAATGAGAAGCAGCATAGCATAGTGGACAGAGCACGGGCTTGGAAGTCAGAAGCACCTGGGTTTTAATCCCGGCTCCGCCACTTGACTGCTGCATGACCTTGGGCAAGTCACTTCACTCCTCCGGGCCTCATCTGTAAATTAGGGATTGAGGCTGTAGAGTCCCATGTGGGACAGGGACTGTGTCCAACCTGGTGAATTTGTATCTACCCCAGCACTTATTATATTGGGAAGGAGCACAGGTTTGGGAGTCAGAGGACAGGGGTTCTAATTCCGGCTCCACCACTTGTCTGCTGTGTGACCTTGGGCAAGTCACTTAACTTCTCTGTGCCTCAGTTATAAAATGGGGATTAAATTGTGAGCCCCTCGGGGGACAATCTGATTACCTTGTAGCTACCTGAGCACTTAGAACAGTGCTTGGCACATAGTAAGTGCTCAACAAATACCATAATTATTATTACTATTGCAGTTCCTGGCATCTAAGTGCTCAACAAATACCATAATTATCATTATTGCAGTTCCTGGCATCTAGTGAGCACTTAGCAAATACCACAATCAATATCATTATTATTATTATTATCATGTGTGCAGAGCACACTATTAAGCCCTCGGAAGAATACAATACAACAGAGTTGATAAAAGTGTTCCCTGCCCACAACAAACTTATGGATTAGAGGGAGAGAGGGGGAGATAGACATTAATATAAATAAATAAATTATGGATATTACTGTTAGTGCTATGACGCCGAGGGCGGGGTGAATATCAAGTATGAAGGTGATACTGACGGGAGAGGGAGTTGGGGGAAATGGGGTTTCATCAGGGTGGGCTATTGGAGGAGATGTGATCGTAATAAGCCTTTGAAGGTGGAGAGAGTGGTGGTCTGGCGGGGAAAGGAGTTACGGGTTAGGGGGAAGATGTGGGAGAGGAGACGGAGGTGAGACAGACGAGATCAGGACATGGTGAGCAAGCCAGAGTTGGAGGAGTGGTGTGTGCGGGCCGGGGTGTAGTAGGAGATTAGTGAGGTAAGGTAGGATCTGGTGAGCTGATCGAGTGCTTGAAAGGTGATGGTAAAGAATTTCTGTTTGAGGCGGACGTGGACGAGCAACTTGGAGAAGCAGCGTGGCCTAGCAGATAGAGCACGGGCCTGGGAGTCAGAAGGACATAGGTTTTAATCCCCGCTCCTCCTCGTGACTGCTGTGTGACCTTGGGCAAGTCGCTTCACTTCTCTGCTGCCTGTTACCTCATTTGTAAAATGGGGACTAAGACTGTAAGCCCCTGTGGGACAGAGATTGTCCAACCAGATTAGTTTGGATCTACTGTAGTACTTAGTAGAGTGCCTGGCAAGGGCTAAACAATACCATGAAAAAACAAACCAAACAAAAAAGCACCGGAGGTTCTTGTGGAGTGGGGAGAGGTGGACTGAAGCTTTTTTCAGAAAGGTGATCTGGGCAGCAGAGTGATTTATTGACACGATTCTTGTCTTTCAACCTTCAAAAGACAGATTGTATTTGTAAAAGAGTTTAGTATATGCCGAGCACTATTCTAAGCACTGGGGTAGACACAAGATCAGGCACCGTCCCTGTCCCTCATCAGGCTCACATTCTAAGGAGGAGGAAGAGCAAGTATTCGATCCCCGTTTTACAGATGAGGAAACGGAGGCACGGAGAAGTTAAGTGAATTACCTAAGGTAACACGGAAGACAAGCGGCAGAGCCAGACCCAGGTTTGGATCTATTTTGTTCCTGACTCCTATTTTGTTCCTTGTCAGGCACATCTCTGGCAAGTCAGAGACCCTTCTCGACTCTCCTGCCAAAGATCTCTAGCAGCCCCACAAGACAACAGACCCCAACTAATGAGGCCACCTCAACGGCGGGTGCTAAACTGAACACCACCGGCACCAGGCCAGGATCCCAGACCCCTGCCGATCTCGACAGATGCCTTCCAGGTAGGTCGAACCACTAGCCAGCGGCCGCTTCCTCTGATTCTTTCAGTCAATTAATCAATCCACCAATGGAAGTTATTGAGTGCTTACTGTGTGCAGAACACTATAGTAAGCATTTGGGAGAGTTCAATACAACGGAGATGTGGACATCTTCCCTGCTTGTACTAATAATAATAATAATTATGGTATTTGTTAAGCGCTTCCCATGTTCCAAACACTGCTCTAAGCACTGGAGTAGATACAAGATTATCAGGTTGTCCTATGTGGGGCTCACAGTCTTAATCCCCATTTTATAGGTAAGGTAACTGAGGCACAGAGAAGTTAAGTGACTCGACCAAAGTCACACAGCTGACAAGTAGCTGAGGCGGAATTAGAACCCACGTCCTCTGACTCCCAAACCCGGGCTCTTTCCACTAAGCCACTCTGCCGTGAGGAAGGGCCATTATCCATTCCTTTCCTGGAAGGGGTCCCTCAGAGGTCATTTAACTCCATTCCTCTGGTTAAACTCAACCCAAACAGGTTCACGAGCCGGGTGGAGCTCCGACCTGCTCTTAAAATTTTCCACTCGTACATTCCTCAGCTTGATGACTTTTGCAGATAGCTTTGGAAATAGTTCGGAGAAGTGACCTGCCCACAGAAATGTTAATTAGTCCTTGGCTCTCACCAGCCTCCCTCCTTCCCTCTCCCTGCCCAGCTAGAGCCGGGTCTGTCCTTGCAGTTTATATGTATATTTCAAGCACTGGGCTTTGTCGTTGAAGAAGACACCACCACTGAAGGTGAAGTTCCCCTGCGTGTGCATATATGGCCGAAAAACCCAATGAGGGACCCACAGTCCTGGACACAGTGGGTACACAAGAAGGCTGCCCCTGGGTTTTTATTTTTTCAAAAAAAATGTTCTTTGTCAAGCCCTTACTATGTGTCGAACGCTGTTCTAAGTTTTGGGGTCGATACAACAGTGGCTACACAAAAAGGCTGCCCCTGGGTTTTTATTTATTATTTTTAAATGGTATCTGTCGAGCCTTCACTATGTGTCGAACACTGTTCCAAGCGCTGGGGTTGATACAAATTAATTAAGTTGGACATAGTCCCTATCCCACAGGGGTTCACAGTGTGTTGTGATATTTAGAAAAGCAACACGGCCTAGTAGATAGAGCACAGGCCTGAGAGTCGGAAGGACCTTGGTTCTAGTTCCAGATCCTCCACTTGTTTGCTGTGTGACATTGGACAAGTCACATCACTTCCCTGTGCCTCACTTCCCTCATCTGTAAAATGGGGATTAAGATTGTGAGCCCTATGTGGGATGTGGACTGTGTACAATCTGATTTCCTCATAACTATCCCAGTGCTTAGAAACAGTGTCTGGCACATAGTAAGCACTTAACATCTATCACTTGGAAGAAATATGGTGCTCTTTCATATAAATATCAGCAAATATGCTAACAGCCCCCGCCCCCCAATATATTACTCTTAGGCGAAGAGGACATAATATTCCACCTAAAAATAATGATGTATTTGGTTAAACATTTACTATGTGTCCATCACTGTTCTAAGCGCTGGGATAGATACAAGTTAATCAGCTCAGACACAGTCTCTGTCCCACGTGGGGCTCACAATTTAAGTAGGAGGGAAAACAGGCATTTTACAGTAGAGGAAACTGAGATAGTTTCCAAGGTCATCCAGCAGACAAGGGGCAGATCCAGGATTAGAACCCAGGTCCACTGACTCCCAGGCCCATGTTCTTCCCACTGGAGCACCTTGCTTCCCATCCGTGTAAGAACCTTCCTTAGAAAAAAAGACCCCTTAGAAAACTACATTCTCTGAAAACCTCGGAAGCAGAGCCCCATCTGGCTAGCAACACCACCCAAATTGCTGCTTATTAGCCATTACACACCTCTTCCCACAAAAAGTAGAGGGAAAATGTGTGTGTGTGTGCATTTATGTGATATATATATATGTATATATATATATGGGTCACCCCTCCATCAGAAAGAGCTGGCAGTAGATACAGAATAATTAGGGAAGCAGCATAGCTTAGTGGATACAGCCTGGGCCTAGGAGTCAGAAAGATCTGGGCTCTAATTCCGGCTCCACTCCATGTCTGCTGTGTGACCTTGGGCAAATCACTTCACTTCTCTGGGCCTCAGTTCCCTTATCCGTAAAATGGGGATTAAGAGTGTGATTAAGTGATTAAGAGTGTCCCCATGTGGGACAGGGACTGTGTCCAACCGGATTAACTTGCATCTATCCCAGCAGTTAGAACAGTAACAAGTACTGTAATAATTATTATTATCAGCAATTACAATATTCTAATAATAATGCTCCTTTTTTAATGACTCTAGTGGAACCGTATTAGAACAGTAACAAGTACCATAATCTTTATTATTATTATCAGCAATTACAATATTCTAATAATAATGCTTCTTTTTTAATGAATCTAATGGAACCGTGCTTTATTGATGAACGGGGTGAAAAATGCTCAATAGGTGCAGTATTAGTATCATTACTAATAATAGTAATAACCAATCAACTGTATTTATTGAGCATTTACTGTGTGCAGAACACTGTACTAAAGGCTGGGGAAGGTGCAAATGGACACGTTCCCTGCCCACCTGAAATTATGTTGAGAGAGCAAAGACAAAGGCAGGAGGGGGTATTTTAAATCTATCTAAGGAGGTGCTTCCTACGAGATGATGATGCTAGTATGAGGAAGTTGACTTACGGACGGGAGTGTGGCTAAAAAGCCAGTTGGGACCTCTCATTTGCACCACTTGGCCACAAAGATTAACCCTCCTTGTGGGCAGCAAACGTGTCTATCAACTCTGTTCATTCATTCATTCGATCGTATTTCCCGAGCGCTTACTGTGTGCAGAGCACTGTAATAAAAGCTTGGAGCAACAAATAGAGACAATCCCTACCCAACAACAGGCTCACATATATAGTCTCCCAAGTACATAATACAGTGCTCTGTACACAGTAAGCACCCAATAAGTACGATTGATTGGTTAATAATAATAATATTGGTACTTAAGTCCCCTCTCAGGATGGCACTTGGAGCGTTTCCAGTACTCGATCAGTCTCGGCTACGGGAGGGAGAGTCAAGCAGAGGCCTGACCATTCCATTCCTCGCTTGGCCAGTGGCTAGTGAGTGGCAGGCAATCTGATTCAAGTCCAAACTCACCCGGGCTGGGCAGCCGCGGCAGGGGAGAGAGTCGAGGGCGGAGGCTCGGGTTTACTGCGCGGAAGGAGGCGGTGGTAAACTACTTCTGGATTTTTACCAAGAAAACTCTATGGGTACGCTATGGAACGATTGCAGAAGGAGGTGGGGGTGTTCCAGGAGAGATCTGTCCATGGAGTCGCTATGGGTTGGAAACGACTCTACAGGATAAGACAAGACTTGTTGAGTGCTTACTGTGTGCCAAGCTGTGTCTAAACACTGGGGTAGATTCAAGTTAATCAGGTTGGACACAGTCCCTGTCCCACAGAGGGCTCACAGTCTTAATTCCCATTTTACAGATGAGGGAACCAAGGACAGAGAAGTGAAGCAACTTGTCCAAGGTCACACAGCAAACTTGTGGTGGAGCTGGGAATAGAACCCAGATCCTTCTGATTCCCAGGCCCGGGCTCTATAATAATAATAATAATAATAATGTTGGTATTTGTTAAGTGCTTACTATGTGCAGAGCACTGTTCTAAGCACTGGGGTGGAGACAGGGTAATCAGGTTGTCCCACGTGAGGCTCACAGTTAATCCCCATTTTATAGATGAGGTAACTGAGGCACAGAGAAGTGAAGTGACTTGCCCACAGTCACACAGCTGACAAGTGGCCGAGCCGGGATTCATTCATTCAATAGTATTTATTGAGCGCTTACTATATGCAGAGCACTGTACTGAGCGCTTGGAATGTACACATCGGCAACAGATAGAGACAATCCCTGCCCATTGACGGGCTTACAGTCTAATCGGGGGAGACAGACAAACACAATAGCAATAAATAGAGTCAAAGGGATGTACATCTCATTAAAACAATAGCAATAAATAGAATCAAGGTGATGTACATCTCATTAACAAAATAAATAGGGTAATAAAAATATATATATGGGATTTGAACCCATGACCTCTGACTCCCAAGCCCGGTTAGACTGTAAGCCCGTCAAAGGGCAGGGATTGTCTCTCTCTGTTGCTGAATTGTCCATTCCAAGCGCTTAGTACAGTGCTTATTGTAATGATTATGGTATTTAAGCATTCACTATATGCAGTGCAATGTTCTAAACTCTGGGGTAGGTAATCAAGTTGTCCCACGTGGGGCTCGCGGTCTTATCCCCCATTTTACAGTTGAGACAACTGAGGCACAGAGAAGTGAAGTGACTTGCCCAAGGTCACACAGCAGTCAAGTGGCAGAAGTGGGATTAGAACCGACATCCTCTGTCTCCCAAGCCCCTGCTCTTGCCACTAGGCCATGCTATTTAAAGCATGGGCCCGTGAGTCATAGGATCTGGGTTCTGATCCCAGATACACCTGATATGTTCCTTCATTCAATAGTATTTATTGAGCGCTTACTATGTGCAGAGCACTGTACTAATCGCTTGCAATGTACAAATCGGTAACAGAGACAGTCCCTGCCCTTCGACGGGCTTACGGTCTAATCGGGATATGTGTCCTTCAGCAAGTCACTTCACTTCCGGGCTCCAGTTTCCTCACCCGTAAAATGGGGATTAAATACCTGTTCTCCCTCCTATTAAGACTCTGAGCCCCAAGTGGTACAAGGGGCAGTGTCCAACTCGATTATCCCGGTGTTTAGTACAGTGCTTAGCTCATAGTAAGTGTTTAACAGACACCGCAATTATTATTGTTGTTCCCCCTACCTGTAATGTATTTTAATAGCTGTCTCGCCCGCTAGACTGTAGGCTCCTTGAGGAAAGAGATCATGTCCACCAGCTCTACTGTATTCTCCCAAGTGCTTAGTACAGTAAATGATCAATAAATACCATTGATTGATTGACGTGCTGTTGGTCATAAGGAGACTAGATATTATTGAATTATTGTATTCATTCAGTGCTTACTTTGTGTCAGGCACTGTTCTAAGCGCGGGGGTAGATGAGTTAATTGGGTTGGACACAGTCCCTGTCCTACATGGGGCTCACAGTCTAAGTACGATTGAGCCCCCATTTTACAGTTGAGGAAACTGAGGCACAGAGAAGTTAAGGGACTTGCCCAAAGTCACAAGGCAGGCAAGTGGTATAGCTGAGATTAGAGGCCAGATCCTCTGACTTCCAAGCCCATGCTCTTTCCACTAGGCCACGCTTCTTCCCAATACTAATACTGAGTAAACTTGTCAGCTGTGGGACTGTGGGCAAGTCACTTAACTTCTCTGCGCCTCAGTTTCCTCATCTGTAAAATGGGGATGAAGACTGTGAGCCTCACGTGAGGCAACCTGATTCCCCTGTATCTACCCCAGCGCTTAGAACAGTGCTCTGCACATAGTAAGTGCTTAAATACCAACGTTACTAATCACGTTCTCTAATCAGCCCTTTTCCCGTCTGTCTCAGTGATCCTTCAACCTCCTGAAACTAAAGACTACAGGATGCCAATGAAACCATTCATTAGAGAAGCAGTGTGGCTCAGTCGAAAGAGCCCGGGCTTGGGAGTCGGAGTTCATGGGTTCGAATCCCGACTCTGCCACTTGTCAGCTGTGTGACTGTGGGCAAGTCACTTCACTTCTCTGGGCCTCAGTTCCCTCCTCTGTAAAATGGGGATTAACTGTGAGTCTCACGTGGGACAACCTGATTCCCCTGTGTCTACCCCAGCGCTTAGGACAGTGCTCTGCACATAGTAAGTGCTTAACAAATACCAACATTATTATTATAGCTTTTCCTGCTTTGCCCCACTCCGGTGTCCCTAGCCTTACAGAATCGATCAATACATCAGTGATATATATTGAGCGTTTACTGTGTGCAGGGCATTGTCCTGGCTCTGCCACTTATCATCTGTCTGACTTTGGGCAAGTCACTTAACTTCTCTGTGCCTCAGTGACCTCATCTGTAAAATGGGAATTAAGACTGCGAGCCCTACGTGGGACAACCTCGTTATCTTGTATCTACTTATGAGAAGTAGTGTGGCTCAGTGGAAAGAGCCCGGGCTTGGGAGTCAGAGGTCGTGGGTTCTAATCCCGGCTCTGTCACTTTTCAGCTGTGTGACTTTGGGCAAGTCACCTAACTTCTCTGTGCCTCAATGACCTCATCTGTAAAATGGGGATTAACTGTGAGCCTCACGTGGGACTACCCGATTACCCGGTATCTAACCCAGCACTTAGAACAGTGCTTGGCACATAGTAAGCGCTTAACAGATACCATCATTATTATTATTAACAAATTATTATTACTCCAGCGCTTAGAACAGTGCTCGACACATAATAAGCGCTTAACAAACACCATTATTATTATTATTATTACTAAATGCTTGGAGTTGTAGAGTTAGTAGACACTGTCTTTGCTTCTAAGGAGCATCACTTCACCTCCTCGTTGTCCAAGAGCAGGGTTCCCAGAGTAATTTGGAAGCAGTTGTGAGAAGCGGTGTGGCTTAGTGGAAAGTGCACGGGTTTAGGAGTCAGAGGATGTGGGTTCTAATCTCGACTCTGTCACTTATCTGCTGTGTGACCTTGGGCAAGCTACTTCACTTCTCTGTGCCTCAGTCACCTCATCTGTAAAATGGGGATTAGGACGGTGAGCCCCATGTGAGATGACCAGATTACCTTGCATTTACCCCAGGGCTTAGAACAGTGCTTGGCACATAGTAAGCGCTTAACAAATACCATCATCATTATTATTATTATAGTGGATAGAGCGCGGGTCTGGGAGTCAGAAGAACCTAGGTTCTAATCCCGACTCCTTCACGTGTCTGTTGTTTGACCTTGAACAAGTCATTTTACTTCTCTGGGCCTCAGTTACCTCATCAGTAAAATGGGGATTGAGACTGTTAGCCCCACTTTGGGACAGGGACTGTGTCCAACCCGATTTGCTTGTATCCACCCCAGCACTTACTAGAGTGCCTGACACATCGTAGACATTTAACAAATACCATAATTACAATTATTATTAGTCTTCCTGGCCCTACAACGAGCCCTCTCCGGATGAGCGTCGGAGTTCTAGCGAGGACACTGTTGGTGTTGACTTCTTTCACTTGCAGGCGACGACAGCGGTTTTCTCCTCCTGAGGCTGCGGGTGAACTCCCTGCTGAACCTCACCGACCCCGTGGTTGGGAAGTGGCTTCTGCAGCAGGTGAGGAAAGAAATGCTCTTGGGGAAGTGGGAAGGATTCCTGCTGATGAGAGGGATGAAGAGGAGGAGGAGGAAGTGGGGAGAAGCCACGTAGAAATAGGGGATGGGCCGGGTGTGGAGACAATAAGTGTGATTTGCAGAAACCCCATCTAGAAATATAAGAGCTCCTGAGTTGGTCCTTGCAGAGAGTCATTCACTCAGTCAGCCGTATTTACTGAGCGCTTACCGTGTGCAGAACGCTGTATTAGCACTTGGGAGAGTACGATACAACAGTAAACAGACACATTCCCTACCCCCAATGAGCTTACAGTCTAGACGGGGAGAGAGACATTAATATAAACTAATAAATGACAGATATGTACATGAGTGCTGGGGAGCTGGGAGGGAAGGTGAATCAAGGGAACAAGTCGAGCAATGCAGAATGGAATTGGGAGAAGAGGAAAAGAGGGCTTAGGACTTAGAGAGAACAAGCAGCATGGCCTAGTGGATAGAGCACGGGCCTGGAAGTCAGGAGGACCTAGGTTCTAATCCCCCCCTCTGCCACTTGTCTGTTGTGTGACCTTGGGCAAGTGACCTCACTTCTCTGTGCCTCAATTACCTCACCTGTAAATGGGGATTAAGACTGAGACCTCTATGTGGGATTCATTCATTCATTCAGTCGTATTTATTGAGCGCTTACTGTGTGCAGAGCATTGTACTAAGCACTTAGAAAGTACAATATAGCGATAAAGAGAGACAATCCCCGCCCACAGCGAACTTAAGGTCTAGAGAGGGGAAGACAGACATCAATACAAGTAAACAGGCATCAATATAAATATATAGAATTATAGATATAAACATAAGGGCTGTGGGGTGGGGAGTGGAGGGGAAGAGCAAAGGGAGCAAGTTGAGGTGACATGGAAGGGAGGGGGAGCTGAGGAAAAGGAGGGCTTAGTCTGGGAAGGCCTCTTGGAGGAGGTGAGCCTTCAGTAGGGCTTCGAAAGGGGAGAGATCATTTGTCGGATTTGAGGAGTGAGGGTGTTCCAGGCCAAAATTAGGACGTGGGCCAAAGGTCAGAGGCGAGACAGGTGAGATGGAGGGTGAGAAGGCCCTTACTATGTGCAGAGCACTATACTGAGTGCTTGGAAAGTATAATTCGGCAACACATAGAGACAATCCCTGCCCAATAACGGGAGCACCAGAGGAGTGGAGTGTGTGGGCTAGAATGGAGAAAGAGAGAAGGGAGGTGGGATGTGAACTGGGTCCAACCTGATTAACTTGTATCTACCCCAGCGCTTAGTACAGTGCCTGGCACGTAGTGAGCATTTAACAAATCCCATAAAAAATGAAAAGGATAAAGAGATAAAGGTTGTGGAGCAACAGGGAAGGACAGTCCTGAGGAAAGGGGCATCCCACATTGAAAGAAGGTCATGGGGGCTGTTTGCTTAGAGTGGTGCCAGAGAAGCCTGTCTTAACCATTACTCTGGGGGTCCCTGGATCGTCACCATGCTGCTGCTCGGTTGTAGGACTTGATGCAGGGCCCTGCCTCTTTCTGGGCCTCCGTTTTCCCTTCCTGTAAAGTAGAGAAAATGGTCCTGTTGCCTTCCTGGTATCTTTGGGCAATAAGCAGGAATCACCTGGGAAGCCCTCAGGGATGTCTCTAGATGGAGAAACATCTGGTCCTTTGGGGACCCTACCATCCCGGAGACCACCCCCAGGCCATTGCCAACCACTGGGCTCTGGGCAGTACCGGACTCTGGGCAGCTTTCGAACAGGTCCTCCTAACCCTCCCCTATGCAGGGGCCCAAGGCAGGCATGGTTTGCAGGGAAGGGGAGGGAGGGGGGAAAGAGGAGAGAGAAGGGGATGGGGAAGGAAGGACACAACTTTCTAGAATGATTCAGGGAGGTGACAGGGATAAGGTCAGCTGGCCCTAGCTTAGTTGCTGCAACATGTTTGGGGCCTCTGAAAATTCAGGGTGTTAATAATAATAATACCTGTGGTATCTGTCAAGCTCTTACTATGTGCCAGGCACTGTTCTAGGTGTTGGGGTAGATACAAGACGATCAGGTTGGATACATTCCCCGTCCCACAAGGAGCTCACAGCCTTAATCCCCATTTTACAGATGAGGGAACGGAGGCACAGAGAAGTTAAGTGACTTGCCAAAGACAAGAGGCAGAGACTGGATTAGAACCCAGGTCCTTCTGACTCCCAGGCCTATGCTCCATCCACTGTGGATGGCAGTCAGATACTGACAGCTCTGTTCAGTGCTATGTGCCAAGCACTGTGCTAAGCGGGGGGAAAAGATAAGCAGGGGCGCAGTCATCTGCATTCTTAAGCTGGACACCCCGGCCTCCCTACTCCTTTTCCCGGGATGCCCGACCTCTTTCCCTCCGATCTTCCGCCCCTCCTTGGCTGCCAGACAACCCACTCCCGGCACCGGCTTGGGGACAACTCGAAGGGAACCTGAACTTGAGGTCCCGCAAGGGGCTGTAGAAGGAATCTCTTTCCTCCTCCATCCCACCGTCGCCCCCGTGCAGGACCGTGCAGGGCGGGCATCACGCAGGAAGGTGCTGGGTGGGCAGAGTAAGCGGCTTGTTCATCGCCCCTTCTAGATTCAGTCGGATCTACGGTCCCAGGCCCCCTGCAGCCAGCTCTCCCTGCTGCACAGCAGAGCTGAGAAGAAGCAGCCTCACCGGCGACTCTCTCGGCTCTCCCGAAGAAGAGCTGTGCTTCGGGCCCGGGATAGCGGGCGGTGAGAGCCCTGGCTTAAAATCTCTCCCGCCCTCCCTGCCCCTGTCAGGCCACACTCCTGGATAACGCTCACAGAATCCTCCAACTCACAGAACTCTAGAGAGATCATCATCCCATCCAGCCTCCTGTCTCTGGGCAGGACCACCCAAATCTAGCTCCCAGCTATTGCCCGGAAAGGATGTTCTGCCTCCTCAATCGGTCGGTGTTCCCGTAAAGACGATTTTAATCCCCGACCCACAAGCTAGTGGATAGAGCACGGACCTGGGGATCAGAAGGACCTGGATTCTAATCCCAGATCCACCCCTCGCCTGCTGTGTGAATTTGGGACAGTCACTAAACTGCTCTGTGTCTCAGTTACCTTATCTGTAAAATGGGAATTAATAATTGTCTGTCAATTGTATTTACTGAGTGCTTCTGTGTGCTTGGTAAGTGCTTGGTACAGTACAACATAATCACAGTGAACAGATACATTCCCTGACTGACTGGCAGAGCAAATCCTTCAAGGGCCGGTGCTCAAAAGTCTGATTGCCTTCTACTAAGAATAATAATTATAGTGTTTGTTAAGCGCTTACTATGTGCTAAGCACTGGAGCGCTGTTCTGTCCAGCATCATCAGGAGTCCCCAGGGGCTGAAGGGATGCAGTGTTGTTGATGTTCCGATAGCTGGTCTATTGTTATATCGAACTCTCCCAAGTGTTTAATCCAGTGCTCTGCACACAGTAAGCGCTCAATACATTTGATCGACTGACTAGCTGGTCTACTGGGAATTGGGCTGGGATTAATATAGTTCATCGGATGTGTCGTATATGTGCTGGACCCATTCCAGCAGAGAAGAGATGTTAGGCCTTTGAGAAATAAACCCTATTAACGCAGACCAGAGTCTTCTGTTTCTTTATGTTTGAGCAACCTGAGGAACAGCATGGCTTAGTGGAAAGAGACCGGGCCTGGGAGTCAGAGGACCTGGGTTCTAAACCTGGTTCTGTCACTTGACCGCTGTGTGAACTTGGGAAAGTCACTTAACTTTCCTGCGCCTGATTCACCTCATCTGTAAAATGGGGTTAAAATGCCTGTTCTCCTTCCCTCTTAGACTATGAACCCCACGTGGGACGGGGCGGTGTCCAATCTGTTGATATTTTACCCTCAACCCCAAGGTTTTGTAGAGCACATAGAACAGAGTAAGTGCTTAACAAATACCCCAATTATCATTAATCTTCCTGAACCTAATTTGAAACACTGTAGCTCTTTCTAGTCAGCTGAAGACAGGGCATCAAGTAGAAGAGGAAAGCTGTAGCTCCCGGGGTTAGTAGGAAGTAGTGTGACACAGTAGAAAGAGCACGGGCCTGGGAGCCAGAGGACCTGGGTTCTAATCCTGGCTCCCCCACTGGCCTGCTGTGTGACCCTGGGCAAGTCACTGAACGTGGGGCCTCAGTTTCCTCAATCGTTAAAAGGGGGTTCAATTTCTGTTCTCCCTCCTGTGTAGACTGTGGGACAGGGAATGTGACCATCGTACCTACCTTGGTGCTTAGAACAGTGCTTGACACGTAATAAGTGCTTAATAAATGCCATTATTATTACTGTGATGGGTGGGCATTTCCTCTCACCCTCTCTGAGAAGCAGCTCAGAAAGGGTCCTTGAAAGGAGGAGGGCTTGGGCCTCACCCTAGACCAGGAGACCAGGTGGCTGGAGACAGTGCACTGAACAGCACTAAACCAAGTGCTTAGTACAGTGCTCTGCACGTAGTACCATCGTCAAATACCTTCGAATCGTTTCCGATCCATAACGACTCTAGGGACAAGTTTTCTCCAGATGGTCCTATCTTCTGCCTTATCTGTGGTCGTTCTGGTATGTCTTTCCATATTGCACATAGTAAGCGCTCAAAAAATACAACTGATTGATTGACCAGATCGATTTGGATGTCTCTCCGCGAATTGGGCTGCATCCTGAGAACGTTCATGTTCCAATCAATCTATGCCATTTATTGAGCACTTACTGTGTGCAGAGCACTGTACTGAGCATTTAGGGGAGGATGATTTAACAGCAGGCAGACTCGAGCCAACCCCGCTTTAAAATGCTATTTAAGTGCTTACTATGTGTCAAGTACTGTTCTAAGCACGGGGGTAGATACAAGTTAATCAACTAGGACACAGTCCCTGTCCCACATAGAGTTCGTGGTCTAAGCAGGAGGGAGAACAGGCATTGAATCCCCATTTTACAGTTGAGGCAACTGAGGCACAAAGGAGGTGAGTGACTTGCTCCAGGTCACATAGCAGATAAATGGCAGGGGTAGGATTAGAACCCAGGTCCTCTGGCTCCTGTGATTTATCCACTAGGCCACGCTGCTTCCCCGGTCACTTCTCCATCCTGCTAGAGCTAGCCATCCTCCAACTCTAGATATTGCCACAGGTCTCCAAATAATAATAATTATCGTATTTGTTATTATATGTCAAGCACTGTTCTAAGCACTGAGGTAGGTACAAGGTAACGGGTTGTCTTATGTGGGGCTCACAGTCCTAATCATCATTTTACAGATGAGGTAACAGAGGCACAGAGAAGTTAAGTGACTTGCCCAAGGTCACACAGCAAAGTGGGGGAGCCCAAAGCGACCAGAACTACGAGAAGGAAGAACAGATGAGGGGAGTGAGGGAGTGAGGAGCACGTGGGGAATGCAGGGCCCTCTTTCCTCTCCCCACCATCACATCTCTCTCCTCAGCCGCCCGCTGATCACAGGGGATCTTCAGTGTGGCCTATTGGTCACGGAGAAAGAGGAGCTCTTGAAAGAGGG
Source organism: Ornithorhynchus anatinus (assembly GCF_004115215.2). Taxonomy (NCBI): domain Eukaryota; kingdom Metazoa; phylum Chordata; class Mammalia; order Monotremata; family Ornithorhynchidae; genus Ornithorhynchus; species Ornithorhynchus anatinus. Next base: position 163,689,477 of record NC_041728.1, read on the forward strand.
GTAGGTTCCCGTCAGCACCGGTCGGCACCAAATAATAACGATGATGGTGTTTGTTAAGTGCTTACTCTGTGTCACCGTTTTAAGCGCTGGAGTAGATGTAAATTAATCAGGCTGGACGTAGTCCCTATCCCAAGTGGGACTCACAGTCTTAATCCCCATTTTACAGATGAGGTAACTGAGGCACAGAGAAGTTAAGTAACTTGCCTAAGGTCACATGGAGACCAGTGGCAGAGCAGAGATTAGAACCCAGGTCCTTCTGACTCCCAGGCTTGTGCTCTAATAATAATAATAATAATAGTAATAATGGTATTTGTTAAGCACTTAGTATGTGCCATCCCGGTGTGGACATAAGCAAATCAGGTTGGTCACAGTCCCTGTCCCGTGTGGGACTCACAGTCTCAATCACCATTTTACGGATGAGATAACTTAGGCACAAAGAAGTGAAATAACTTCCCAAGTCAAACAGCAGACAAGTGACGGAGCAAGGATTAGAAGCCAGATCCTCCTGACCCCCACACCTATGCTCTACCCACTAGGCAACACTGCTTCCTCTTCCTTCACCCCCTCCATTCCTGGCCATCCAGAGTGGGGTGCAGAAAGGGGGCTCAGGTTTGATGTCAGCAAAGATAGGATACAAGATAAGCAGGCCCGACCCAGTCCCCGTCCCAAATGGGGTTCACCGTCTACGTTGGAGGGAGACCACATAAACCCACAGGCTTGATTCTTTTAAATAGAGCTTTTAATCAGGAGCAAACGGGAGCGTTTCTTGTGCAAAATAGCATTCAAAGTACAGTATCTAGGCCTCGCGGGTATATGTCCCTGCCAAATGTACTTTATCAGGTGCTTCCCCATGCAAGGCCTCTGAGATGGTGTCTATCTATGGCTCTGCGTACTCGTCGTCATGTCGCCGTGTGTAAGGCCTGTGTGTCGATGTGATCTTCAATCAATCTTCAATCATACCACAAAGCCAGATTCTGTCAGGTTGTTCCTGAAGAAAACGGAGCTGTAAACATAGATGAGTGAGGTGGGAGAGAGCACGGAGGTGGAGGAAAGACGGAACGGGAAGAAGGTGAAGGGGGCCAGGGCTTGGCTTTCTGCCAAATCAGGCCGGGTTTAGGCAACCCTGGTTCTCTGTGTGAGGGAGGGTGGCGGAGGGGCCGAAGGAGCCGGTGGGACCTGGGGGGCCCGAGGGGCCGGTGGCAGATTCCCTGGCTTGACGCGCAGGTTCCTGGCCATGAAGCTTAACTCTCCTCCAGTTCTGGCCTCCGGATTTTTTCCTGAGAAGAGAAAGAACACACGTGAAGACGGACCTCTAGACTGTAAGCTCCTTGCGGGCAGGAAAAACGTCTATCGGCCGTGTCATATCTCGTCTATCTTGCCGCTGAACTCTCATCCATATCCTGCCTCTGGCCTGGAACGCCCTCCCTCCTCATATCCGACAGACATTACTCTACCTGCTTTCAAAGCCTGATAGAAGGCCTATCTCCTCCAAGAGGCCTTCTCTGACTAAGCCCTACTTCTCCTCATCTCCCACTCCCTTCTGCATCTCCCTGACTTGCTCCCTTTCCTTTTCCCCCCCTCCCAGCTCCACAACACTTATGTATATATCTGTAATTTATTTATTTATATAAATTTGTGTCTCACCCTTTAGATTATAAGCTTGTTGTGGGCAGGGAATGGGTTCATTTATTGTTATATTGAAATCCCCCCAGTGCTTAGGACAATGCTCTGCCCGCAGTACGCACTCAATAAATATGATTGATTGACTGCTTCTACTGTACTCTCTCAAGCACTCAATTTAGTACTCTACACACAGTAAGTGCTCCATAAACGTCACTGACTGATTGATTGAATCGTAAGGACTCTGGACCGAAGGGGAAGCCTACAGCCTCAGCTTGGAAGACTTGCGAAGGAGTGAGGAATCAATCAATTAATCAACGTTTGTTGAGCACTTGCTATGTGCAGAGCACTGTAGTAAGCACTTGGGAAAGTACAATACAACAGAGTCGGCAGACACATTCCCTGCCCTCAAGGAGCACCCAGTCTGGTGGGGAAGAGAGGCACTGAGCTTCCCATGGGCAGGGAATGAACCCTCCCAAGCACTCTGCACCCAGTAAGCGCTCAATAAATACCATCAACTGACTGATGAATTCCAGAGTACAGAGATATGTACAGAAGGGTTATAGGGCTGGAGTGGGGAGGGAGGGGGTGTCCTCAAGACCTGAGAGGGCCCATCCCACCCCTGGACTGCAGGCAGCGGGACACCACATGGTCTAGCAGAAAGAGCTCGGGCCTGGAAGACAGACATTAGGACGTGGATTCAGAGGACGTGGATTCTAATCCCATCTCTGCCACATGCCTGCTGTGTGGCTTTAGGAAAGTAACTTCTCTGTACCTCAGTTACCTTATCTGTAAAATGGGCCTGATGAGGGAGGAGGACTGTGTCCAACCCAATTATCTTGTACTTAGCTCTTATTATAGTGCATGGCACATAGCACTTAATAAATACCACAATATATTTATTTTTAGTCCGTTTGGATGGATCTGTACTATTCCTAAAAATCCCTGGGAGAGGGGCTCCAGTCGTTCCTGCTTTACCAACTGGTTGGCTCTGATCTCAGGGGTTTCATTTTCATTCAGTCGTATTTATTGAGCGCTTACTGTGTGCAGAGCACTGTATTAAGCACGTGTCTCCCGTCCCCACAAGAAGCCCGTTGCCCTGCCTGGGCCCCAGGCTTCCCTCACTCCCTGCCTCCCCGCCTGGACCGCTGTGGGCGTACTGTGGAGCCTAGTTGGACCTTCTCCAGATGTGGTCTCCAGCTCTGAAGTTGGGGCTCCAAGGAGGCCTCTGGCGAGGTTGTATTCAGCGTCCAGAAAGCTGAGAAGTGAGAAGAGAATCAGTGAGAGGGAAGGCGACAGGCCCGAGGCCCCGAGGTATTTGTTAAGCGCTTACTGTGTGCCAGGCGCTGCTCGAAGTGTTGGGGTAGATCAGGTTGGACACGGCCCCTGTCCCACATGGAGTTCACAGTCTTAAACCCCACAACACAGATGAAGTAACTGAGAAGTGAGGTGACTTGCCCAAAGTCACACAGCAGACGAGAGGTGGAGCCGGGATTAGAACGCAGATCCTTCTGACTCCCAGACTAGTACTCTATACACTGGGCTGAACTAAGCTCTGAGGTAAACTCGATTCAAAATAATCAGGCTGAACTCAAGCCCTGCCCCACCTGGTGATCAGCCTCAGTAGGATGGAAAAAAGGTATTGAATCCCTACTTTATAGTTGAGGAAACTGAGGCCCAGGTAAGTTAAGCGACTTGCCCAGGGTCCCATAGGAGACCAATGAAGGAGCTGCGATTATAAGCGCTTAGTACAGTGCTCTACACACAGTAAGCGCTCAATAAATACAATTGAATGAATTAGAACTCAGGTCCTCTGACTGCCAGGCCTGTGCTCTATCCACTAGGCCAGGCTGCCTCATTCATTCATTCAGTCGTATTTACTGAGCGCTTACTGTGTGCAGAGCACTGTATTAAGCACTCAGAAAGCCACTGATCTTATATTGTATCTACTGCAGCGTTTATAAGTCTATCAATCAATCATGGTATTTATCAAGTCTTTACTGTGTATAGGCCCTGAACTGAGCGCTTAGGAGCATGCTGTACAATGGGTGGGCGGGCAGGGGTAGGCATTGAAATGAATTAAGGATAGGGGAAATGGCAGAGGATAAAGATACGTATCTAAGTGCCGTGAGGCTGGAGGCGAGGGGAATACTAAGTGCTTCAGGGATATAGAACTAAGGGCATAGGTGAAGCAGAAGTGAGGACAAATAATGGAAATGAGAATTTAGTACATCCCTCAACAAATATCCCAGTTATTAAGGGAAGCAGCAAGAGCCCGGACTTGGAAGTCAGAGGACGTGGATTCAAATCCCTGATCCTCCGTTTGTCCGCTGTGTGAGCTTGGGCAAGTCACTTCAGTTTTCGGTGCCTCAGTTACCTCATCTGTAAAATGAGGATTAAGATTGTGAGTTCCATTTGGTCCCAGATTGAATCCTCCCTTCCTCTCTGCCCCTCCTCCTTCCCTCCCTACCCCCTTCCCCTCCCCACAGCACTTGTGTATAGTTGTATATATTATTTATTACTCTATTTTATTAATGATATTTTTTATATATCTATGATTCTGTTTATCTATTTTGATGGCTTTGATGCCTGAATACTTGTTTTGTTTTGCTGTCTCTCCCTTTTAGATTGTGAGCCCATTGTTGGGTAGGGATTGTCTCTATCTGTTGACGAACTGTACATTCCAAGCGCTAGTACAGTGCTGGGTACACAATAAGTGCTCAATAAATATGACTGACTGAATGAATAAATGAATGATTGACAGGGACGGTTTCTAACCTGATTACCTTGTATCTACCCCAGCACTTAAAACAGTGCTTTGCACATAGTAAGCACTTAACATATACCATAGTTATTATTCTTATTTATTATCATGTCTGGTTATTGTTGTACTTTCCCAAGCTCTTAGTACAGTGCTCTGCACACAGTAAGTGCTCAGTAAATATGGTTGAATGAATGAGTGAATTATTATTACTATCATTGTTAAAAGAGATGTGGGGGGGGGACAGATCCCTCCCACAACCAGCCCCTCGCCCTTCACACCTTCTCCCCTCCCCTACTAACCCCAGCTCAGATGGGTAGCAATATGTTAAAAAAAAAGTGATTTAAAAAGGCAGCTGGATGAGAGTGTGGTGACAGGGAGACGGGGGCCAGGGGAGAGGTGGGCTGCTGAGATATGTGTGTATTTGTGGATATGTGGAACGGAGGGTATTTGATAGCCCTATATCCTAAAGCTTCTAGTGGACATGCAATCGATTGTACATATCGAGCGCTGTGTACAGAGCACTCTACTAAGAGCTCAGGAGAGTACACTTTAAAGAGAGTCGATAACGCGCCGTTCCCCGCTCACAAGGAGCTTACAAACTAGAGAAGCTTTGAAGTGGTTCATTTCTGAGGAGCGACTCACCTTGGTTCTCATAGAAGTTCATCGGGTCCCTGGAAGGCGGAGCACAGACAGGTGGATGAGAAAAGTTGGCAGCAGCCTGACTCAGTTCCCCTCGCTTCCCCTCCCCTACCTCCAGGAGACCCCTGAGCCAGGGAGAGTCTCTTCCCTCTGGCCAGATCCGGACAGCAGCAGCTGTAAGCTTGTCCTCTAGACTGTAAGCTCTTAGGCTAGATTGTAAGCTTGTTGTGGGCAGGGAATGTGTTATATTGTAGTCTCCCCAGTGCTTATTTCAGTGCTCTGCACAGAGTAAGCGCTTATCGAATATGATTGAATGAATGGGTAATTGGGGGCCACTGGACTCTCAGTTTAGGACGGTCTCCTCAGCGGCTCAGCTCCTGCCCCGCCTCTCTCTTCACCCAGACAATCCACCTCTCCTATAGCCCCCTATCCAGCATTCTCTGACCGAGAGAGCTGGCCACAACCCTGCCTCCGAGCACACCAATCACAGGTGAGTTGGGAGGACTCCCCAGCCGGCTAAACCCTCAGCCTGGCTCCTAGCCCACCCCTCACCCAGTGGTCCTCACCCGGAGGCCCAGCTCCTCTCGTAACGGCAGAGGTACGCGACCAGGAAGGCGACGACTCCCAGCAGGGCGAGGGCACCCAGTGCCCCGAAGAGGATGCCGAAGAAGGCCCCCAGTCTGATCCCCAGCTGCTCGCAGCGCTCGCCCGACGGAGAGTAGATGGAGAAGGGGACGCAGCTGGGGAGAGAGAACAGAGCCCCGTCACCGAGGCCGGGGGAGCCAGATTCGACCGTCACCCCCGGCCTTTCTGCCCGGAATCCTGGCCGACCCGCAAGTGAAAGGAGCGACCGCTGACCGGTGGGCCGCCAGATGACATTAAGGCTGACCGTCTGCCTTGCCCCAGCTGAACCAGCTGATGCCAGGGGGAGGTGGATCTGTGGCCGGTCAGCGACAGCTGGAAATGACCTCGGAGCAACTGTCCCTCTACCCTTATCCCCGCCATGCCAGGCACCTAACGGTTTAGGCCAGGTGAGTGACCAACTACAGGAATCCAGCTGGAGATGAGCCCCCTGCAAGCTCCCGGGAGCGACGGAGGCCTCTGGAAAAGCATTCTGGGGGGGGGACTAATAATAATAATAATAATGATGGTATTCATTGAGCGCTTACTATGTACCAGTCACTGTGCTAAGCACTGAGGTGGATACAAGCAAATCGAGTTGTCCCATCTGGGGTTCACAGTCTCAATCCCCATTTTCCAGATGAGGTAACTGAGGCCCAGAGAAGTGAAGTGACTTGCCTAAAGTCACACAGCAGACAAGTGGTGGAGTCCAGATTAGACCCATGACCTTCTGACTCGCAGGCCCGTGCCCTATCCACTCCACCGTGCTGCTTCCGGTGGTATTTCTTAAGCGGTGACTGTGTGCCAAGCACTCTACTAACCGCTGGGGTAGATGAAAGGTAAACAGATCAGACCCAGTCTCTGAGGCTCACCGTCTAAAGAGTACAAGTTCCTTGATGGCAGGGACATGATCCTCAAAGAGGGCAGGGATTGGGTCTACCACCCCTACTGTACTGAACTCTTCCAACCGCTTAGTACAGTGCTCTGCACCCAGTTCAGGCTCTATAAATACCACTGATTGAAAGAGACCAGGTATTTAATCTCCATTTTAGAGACGAGGAAACCGAAGCATAAAGAAGTTGCCCAGGGTCAAACAGCAAGTAAATTGCCAGGTCTCCTGACTCCCAGGGTTTGGCTCTTTGCACTAGGCCATGCTGTGCCCACATTTGGTGATTTCCCTTTTTCTCTTTCACCCAAGACCTGCTCTGATTTTTCCCAACGTGGAAATCTAGCCTCTCTGTTCCTAGTAGAGGCCTTGCTGTTGAGGGCTGTGCTCCAAAATCTTCCCCACACCCCCCGCACCCTGCTCCTCTCCACCCCTTCTCTCCCCTACTTTTGCCCCTCCCCGCCCCCTCCCTGCTCTTCCCCCATGCTTCTTCTTAAGGAAAAAAAGAATAAAAATAAATGGTGGTATTTGTTAAGCGCTTACTATGTGCAAAGCACTGTTCTAAGCATTGGGGGATACCAGGTGATCAGGTTGTCCCACGTGGGGCTCGCAGTTTTAATCCCCATTTTACAGTTGAGGTAACCGAGGCCCAGAGAAGTGAAGTGACTTGCCCACAGCCACACAGCTGACAAGTGGCAGAGCTGGGATTTGAACCCATGACCTCTGACTCCCCAGCCCATGCTCTTTCCACTGAGCCACGCTGCTTCTCAGCAGCATGGCCTAGTGAATAGAGAACAGGCCTCAGAGGCAGAAGAACCTAGGTTCTAATCACAGCTCTGCCACTTGTCCGCTGTGTGACCTTGGTTGGACAAGTCCCTACACTTCTCTGTGCCTCAGTTCCCTTATCTGTAAAATAGGGATTATTACTTTGAGCCCCCTTTGGGACAGGGACTATATCCAACCTGTTTAGCTAGTAAAAATAATTGTATTTGTTAGGCATTTATTACGTGCCAGGTATTGTACTAAGCTCTGGGGTGGATACAAGCTATTAGGGATGGACACGGTCTCTGTCCCACATGGGTCTCGCCCTCTTAATCCCCATTTTACAGATGAGGGAACTGAGGCCCAGAGAAGTGAAGCGACGTGCCTGAGGCCACACACAGCAGACAGATGGTGGAGCCAGGATAAGAACCCATGACCTTCTGACTCCCAGGCCCGTGATCTAACCATTCTGCCATGCTGCTTCGATCTACCCACTTCTTAGCTTCCCTCCCTTCCCTCCTTCTCCATCTCGGCCCACACACTCCGCTCCTCTGGTGCTAAGCTTCTCACTGGGCTTCCATCTCGCCCGTCTCGCCGCTGACCCTTGGCTCACGTCCTATCTCTGGCCTGGAACGCCCTCGCTCCTCAAATCTGCCAAACAATCGCTCTTCCCCCCTTCAAAGCCCTACTGAGGGCTCACCTCCTCTAAGAGGCCTTCCCAGATTAAGCCCCCTGTTCCTCAACCCCCCTCCTTTCCACGGCACTTTGGCTCACTCCCTTTGCTCTTCCCCCCCTCCCCACCCCACAGCACTTTTGTATATATGTCTATATCTATAATTCTATTTATTTATATTGATGCTTACTTGTTTTGATGACTGTCTCCCCCCCACTCCAGACTGTAAACTCGCTGTGGGCAGGGACTGTCTCTATTTATTGCTGAATTGTACTCTCCAAGCGCTTAGTACAGTGCTCTGCACAGAGCAAGCACTCAATAAATATGATTGAATGAATCAATGAATCAGTTACCCCATCCCCCTCTGCCTGGCCCTCTTTGCCCTCCCTGCCACCCCCCATCTCCCCCTTCCCCTCCTTGCTCCCTCCCACCCCCATTTCCCTGGGACCCCCCCAAACCTCCTCCCCCACCTCACCTGCAGTGCGGCCCATCCTGTAGGTGCTGGCATTTGCCCCCATTCTGGCAGTACCCTTCCTCACAGGGGGACACACAAATCAAGCCAGGCTCCTCTCTGAAGACGAGCACGTAGCCGGGGTAGTCTCTGCACTCAAAGTATTTTTTCAGCTCATCGATGTTGCCTGCCAAGGGCACCGGGGAAAGAGAGGAAGAGAATGGTCAGGGGCTGAAAGGGTCCCCCGCCCACCCCACCCACCCTCAAGATGGGTACAGTGTGAGTTCTGTCTGGCAGTGCCCCCCCCCCCCGCCACCAAGAGAGCATATGGAATCCAGGGACACCTGACTGCTCACTATTATCATTATTATTATTATTGATGATCGTATTTATTAAGCACTTACTCTGGGCAAAGCACTGTACTAAGCACTTGGGAAAGAGTACAGTATAACATCAGACCCACAGTGAGCTCACAGTCTAGAGGGGGAGATAGATATTAATATAAATAAAATAAATAAATAAATTACAGATATATGCATATGTACCATGGGAAAGGGAAGGAGGATGAATGAAGGAGCAAGTAAGAGCGGTGCAGAAGGGAGTGGGAGAAAAGGAGTGGAGGGCTTAGTCAGGGAAGGCTTCCTGGAGAAGATGTGCCTTCAAAAAGGCTTTGAAGTGGAGGGGAGCAATTATCTAATAATAATAATAATAATTCTGTCTGTAGGAAACGAAGAGGGAGGGCGTTCCGGGAAAGAGGCAGGACACGGGAGGGAGATCGACGGCGAGATAGACGAGATGGAGGTACAGTGAGTACCACTGGAGCACTGGAGGAACAAAGTGTGCTGGCGGAGTTGTTGTAGAAGAGCAGGGAGGTGAGGTAGGAGGGGGCAAGGTGAATGACTGCTTTAAAGCTAATGGTAAGGAATTCCTGTTTGATATAGAGGTGGGTGGGCAACTAATGGAGCGTCTTGAGGAGTGGGGAAACATGGACTGAACGTTTCTGTAGAAGAATGATCCGCGCAGCAGGATGAAGGAGGAAGAGACAGGAGGCAAAGAGGAAGAGGCTGGGGACGGTAATCAAGGACGGATAGGATGAGTGCTTGGGGGTTCCTTCCCCACCACAATTTCCCACCCCTCAACCCGGGAGAACGCTACTCACTTGAGGAAATATCCCGGATGTCTGCCCTGGTTGGAGTGGGTTTGAAGTTCACGGTGCTCTTAGCCTGTCTCTGGGTCGTGCACACCTTGCGCTCGAAGGCTTCCACAATGGCCGTCACCAACCGCTCGTTCAGGAAGGAGATGTTACTGGTGGGGATGTACCGGAACTCGGACGTCACGTTCCAGTGTTGGATCAGGACATTCCCCACGTGGATGGAGTGGTTGGCGCTGGTGGGATTCAAGGGGGCGGGAGAGGAGGAGGCCATTAGAGCGAGCCCGATATTGGGCAGGGATTGCCTCTATCTGTTGCCGAATCGTACATTCCAAATGCTTAGTACAGTGCTCTGCACATAGTAAGCGCTCAGTAAATACCATTGAATGAATGCGAGGGATGCGGGTGGAAGGGTAAAGGGGTCGGAGGGGTTGGGGCTTCATGTTTCTACAGGAAGGACCCGGTGCCCAAGCTGCCCGAGGCTTCACTTACTAATTCATCACTAAACTGTTCCTGTCAAAAGTTTTCACCACCAGGGAATTCAAGATGCAAGCAACCTGGATTGGCGGAGAGAGGGAGGCAGGGGAATGGATTAGATACGATAGTAATAACAACAGCAACGACAATAATGATAATAATGAAGATGCTAATAATAATGATATCTGTTAAGTGCTTGCTATGTGTCAAGCACGGTTCTAAACGCTGGCCTAGATACAAGTTAGGTTGGACACAGTCCCTATCCCACAAGGAGCTCAGAGGCAGGTACTGAAGTGGTGATTTATTTATTTATAATAATGTCTGACTCCCCTTCTAGACTGCAACCTCGCTGTGAGCAAGGAATATGCCTGTTTGTTGTTATAGTGTACTCTCCCGGGTGCTCAGTACAGTGCTCTGCACACGGTAAGTGCTCAATAAATACGGACTGACTGATTTACAGAAGAGGAAACTGAGGTTCAGAGAAGTAACTTGCCTACAGCAGATACAGCACACAACAGCAGACAAGCAGACAAGTGGCAGAGACAGGAGTAGGACCCAGGTCCTCCGACTCCCAGCCCTGGGCTCTTTCCCCTAGGCCATTCTGCTCCTTCCTGGAACCACTGAGTTTGATGGATAAACATCCTGATTTTGGCTTGGGAATTAGAGCAAGTATCATCTACCATCTATCATCAGAGAAGCAGCGTGCCTCGGTGGAAAGAACCCGGGCTTGGGAGTCAGAGGTCATGGGTTCGAATCCCAGCTCTGCCACTTGGCAGCTATGTGACTGTGGGCAAGTCACTTCACTTCTCTGGGCCTCAGTTACCTCACCTGTAAAATGAGGATTAACTGTGAGCCTCATGTGGGACAACCTGATTACCATGTATCTACCCCAGAGCTTAGAACAGTGCTCTGCACATAGTAAGCGCTTAACAGATACCAACATTATTATCTACCACTGTATGCAGTGTTGAGGAGAGGGGGTGGAATGTCCCTTCTAGGCTAACTCTGTGCCGACATGGCAGTTCTGCCCGAAGATTTTCAAGCCTCTGATAGTTGTTATTGTGGTATTTGTTAAGCGTTACTATGTGCCAAGCACTGTACTAAGCACTGGGGTAGATACAAGATAATCAGGAGGATGAACAAGTATTGAATCCCCTTTTTTCAGATGAAGGAACTGAAGCACAGAGAAGTTGAGTGACTTGCCCATGGTCACATAGCAGACAAGGGGTGGAGCAGGGATTAGAACTCAGGTCCTCTGAGTCCCAGGCCCGTGATCTTTCCACTAGGCCACGCTGCTTATTCAATCGAAAGAACGGAATAATAATAAGAATAATAATAATGTTGGTATTTGTTAAGCGCTTACTATGTGCAGAACACTGTTCTAAGCGCTGGGGTAGATACAGGGTAATCAGGTTGTCCCATGTGAGGCTCACAGTCTTCATCCCCATTTTCCAGGTGAGGGAACTGAGGCCCAGAGAAGTGAAGTGACTTGCCCACAGTCACACGGCTGACAAGTGGCAGAGCCGGCATTCGAACCCATGACCTCTGACTCCCAAGCCCGGGCTCTTTCCACTGAGCCACGCTGCTTATTCAATCGAAAGTACGGAATGAGGGGCTACCGTGAACAGAGCTCCTGTCCTCAGTGTCTGAGGGAGTTGAATAGGGCTATTCAATCAATCAGTTAATCAATGGCATTTATTGAGTGGTTACAATGGGCAGAGCACTGTACTAAGCATTTGGGAGAGTACAACACAATAGAATTAGCAGACGAAGACATGATTCCAGTCCACAAAGGCCTTGCAATCTTATCAGGTATTCCCTACCCAGCTCATTTGAAATGTTAGAGAAACTGCTGGGCCGTATGAGAGCACAGGCCTGAGAGGCAGAGGACCTGAGTTCTAATCCTGGCTCTGCCACGGGTGTGCTGTGTGACCTTGGGCAAGTCATTTCACTTCTCTGGGCCTCAGTTACCTCATCTGTAAAATAGGGGTTAAGACTGTGAGCCCCACGTGGGACAGGGACTGTGTTCAACCCCATTTGCTTCCTTAGAAAAGCGCCTGGCACACAGTAAGCACTTTATCGATACTGCAATTATTATTAATGTTAGAAAGCCCAAGAGGGTAGTTTCATGACTGATTGCTCCAATATGGTTTATGGAATCTATTAAGCATTTACTATGTGTCACACACTATTCTAAGCTCTGGGATAGATGCACTCATTATGAGCAGGGAACGTGCCTGCTAATTCTGTTGTACACTCCCAAGTGCTTAGTACAGTGCTCTTCACATAGTAAGTGCTCATTAAATACCTCTGATTGATTGATTAACTGATGCCAGTTAATGTACCCCAGTACTTAGATTCTGAGCCCCACGTGGGACCTGATTTTCTTATATCTACCCCAGGACTTAGTACACCGCTTGGCGCTTAGTAATCACATTACAAATACCCCAATTTTTAAGTTTACCAAGTTGGCCATAGTCAGTCCTTGTCTCATGTGGGCTCCCAGTCTAAGCAGGAGGGAGAATGGGTATATAATCCCCATTTTACAGAAACTGAGGCACAGAGAAGTGAAGGGACTTGCCCAAGGTCACAAATCTGGCAATGGGCAGAGCCAGGATTAGAATGCAATTCTTCTAACTCCAAAACCCATGCTCTTTCCAATAGGCCACGCTGCCTTTCAAGATCCAAGATGGGTTAGGAGAACGATGGATCAGAGGTGTCTGACCAAGAGCCTGGACCCACAGAACACTGACCGAGGCATTGACGTCCTCTTGCCTGGCTCTCTCTTCTTCGCTGAGCAGGAGCTGGACGATTCTCCGGGGCAGTTCTGGAGAGTCAGAAAGGGAGTGAGTGAACTTTATGGGGACTGTTACGAAGATCTTGGGTCTGCCCAAGCGTCTCCCTTGGGGCTCACCACACCATTTTCCAAGGGGCCAGGACCATCGGTCCCATTCTGTGGGCGCTCAGAGATGGTGAGGGACTTCCCCATAGCCCCACGGGAAGTCACCGCCCGATCGTGTTTCCTGGATATGGGGGCGGCACTTGCCCAGGGTGCCACTCTATTTCCCGTACCCGGGTTACTCGGCGGACCGGGGAGCGGGACGTACCTCTCACGATCGTCGGCGAGAAAGGTTTACCAGCCACGCGGCAGTGGGCGTCGGTGAAAGCCGGGGGGCAGGTGCAGGTGGGCTTGCAGGCGGTGTTTGGAGAGATGTGGCAAGTCCCGCCGTTACCACAGTAATCCGCAGGGCAGGGCATAGACTCACAGCCTGCAGGAGGAGCAGAGAGGATGTCAGATGCGCCAATACCAGGAAGGAGGAAGTGAAGTCCTAGCCGTGCCCGTGGTTTGTCTTTTGCTTTGGGTTATACAGGCCACTTCCTCCCTCCTTGAGAGTGGATGAGCAAAGGCGGTCCCCAAACCAGGTTCACCCCCCGCACCGGCCGAACATATTCCCATCTCTCCAGAATCCCCATCCCCCGTTCACTTTGCCTGCCCCGCTCCCCATTCCCTCCCAGTCGTCCCCCAGTCCCGGGCCTCACCTGCACAGTGCATCCCGTCTCCGATGAGATTCCCAGGGCAGAGCCCACATCCTTTCCCAGGCAGGCAGGTGACATTGGGGAAGCAGGCCTCACAGACATCAATGGGGTATTGGCAGAAAGCCCCCAAGGAGCCCAGCGCACAATTACAGGCTGCCACCTGGAATGCAAGATCCGGTCTCTGAGGCCGGCCAGGGAAACGCCACAGCCCCGGGGGGCTTTTCAATCGATCAATCGCATTTACTGAGCGTTTACTCTGTGCAGAGCACTGTACTAAGTGTTTGGGAGAGTACATTAGGGTTAGTAGACACTAATCCTACCCTCCGGAAGTTTACGGTATGGCGGAGGAGACAGGTACTAGAATGAATCACAAGAGGGAGAAGCAAGAGTTTGAAGATATGCACGTAAAATGCTATGTGGGAGTGGGAATTAGTATCCAAGTGGGTAAGTAACATGGAAGTGTTGAAGAGGCAGCTGGGAGAAAGACAAGATGGAGAGATGAGAAACAAATCAATCGGTCAATGATATTTATTGAACGCTTAGATGATTGCACTAAGCACTTGGCAGAGTACAGTGTAGTAGACAGTGAGGCCTAGAGTCGAGACCCCAGGCCTGGGAATCAAAAGCTCCCAATCCCTGCTCCACCACTTGCCTGCTGTGGCCTTGGGCAAGTCACTTAGTTTCACTGTGCCTCAATTTCCTCATCTGTAAAATAACTATTCAATACCAGTTCTTCCCGCTACTTAGACCGTGAGCCTGGTGAGGGACAGGGACAAGATCCAACCTGATTGTGTCTGTTTTACTGTTATATTGTCCTCTTCCGAGAGCTTAGTACAGTACTCTGTCCACAGTAAGTGCTTAATAAATACACTTGACTGACTAACTTGCATCTACTCCAAGGCTTAGAACAGTCAGTGCTTAACACATGGTATTAACATAAACTATTATAATAATAATAGTAATTATTAAGCGCTTACCATGTGCGAGCCACATGGTAAGTGCTGGGGTGGATACAAGCAAATTGGGTTAGACACAGTCCCTACCCCACGTGGGGTTCACAGTCTCAATCCCCACTTTACAGATGAGGTAATTGAGGCTCAGAGAAGTCAAGTGACTTGCCCAAGATCACACACCATACAAGTGGCAGAGCCGGGATGAGAACCCCTGAGCTTCTCTGACTCCCAGACCCGAGCTCTATCCACTGCGCCATGCTGCATGGGGCAAGAGAGTTGGTAGATATGTTCCCTGCCCGCAAGGAGCTTACAGTCTAGAGGATTGATGGGCTTTCAGAAGGGCTATGAATGGGGAGAGTGGTGGTCTGCTGGACTGTGAAGGCGGAAGGCATTTCAGGCACTATGTTTGCTCTACCCATCACCCTCCCTTGCTACCCAACAACCTAAAGGATTGGAGGTGGGAGGGAGGCACTCACGTAGAGGGAGGAGTTGTTCACTTTGGTGGTCTGGTTGTAGTCACACAGACTTTCACTGGAACAGTTGCAGACCACAAAGGTAGGCGAGAGCGTGGAGGATAAGCCGATGACGTCCGTCGCTCTGATGGTCAGTGTGAATGGGTCCAGGGAACGCGGGGTCCAGGCCAGGGTCCCATTGTCTGCCCAGAGAGAGAGATATGGTCTTTAGGAGTTGAGGTGGATGTGTCTCTCTGCATCTCCCCATCCGGCTGACTCTCCTCCTGATTCATGGGTTTTCCACACCACCTGTGAATTTTGCTCCCCGCTCCTCACCCATGCCAATGCCCTCATTGCCTTCCCTCTTCAGGAAATGCTTGAGGGGACCCAAGCCTCCCTGCCTGGCTTACGGCTGTTTCAAAGGCCTGACTTGTGCCGGGGAGGGGAGGTCTGCCATCCACTAGCCCCCAGGGCTTTCAAACTCAGGGTCCAAGGTAAGTGGGTCCTTTCAGGATTTCCCCACGGACTGACTGGACAAGATCCAGCACTATGTAGCCTCTTTCTACAGCTTTTGCCCCTGATCTTCCAGCTCCTCATCCCTCCTCGCTCTCCTTCGGCTCCTCCCCTCTGGGCGCCTCCCACCAGTGGCTTTTCCCGGCCCATCCTTGGTCCGGTGGATCCCGGCATGCAGGAAGAGCTGCCTCCAGAGTCGAGCCCCCTGAAACAGACCCCGCTGGAGGAGGGGCCCGGGTCCCAGTACCGTTGATATTGAAGTCGGCAGAATTAGGATGAATTTCAAGGGTGAACTTAACTCCAGAGTGGTAGGAACTGTAAGTTACAATCTTAGTCTTCTGCATGAAGGCATGGATATCAATCTGTCCAGTCAAAGATGGAGGGAATTGGTCTGGAACACAGATCAGAAACTCAAGACGTGAGACCGTGCTCCAGCCATTTCCCATCTTCCTTCCCCACGACCCACCCTGGCCGACGGGGAGACCATATTTTGGCATTATGACAAACCAGGACCCTGCTGGGGTGGTTCTGTCCTCACCCTTCAGGGTTGAGGGGAATCTGTCCATCAGAGGAAGACAGTGGTAAAGCAGGCTCAGCTTGGGGAGGGGGTCTCCAGCTTCACTGGACCCCAAACCATCCCGTGGGCCACTTACTGAGACTCGTATTCATCTTCAAGAAGTTGTCCTGGAAGCTTTTGGTTCTCAGACCGAAGTTTATGTTCTTTGTGGCCAGGGCATCGTAGATACACTCCTGGCTGTTGTTACACAGCTTTTTTGCTTCCTCATAGAACGTCGTGTTCTCACCTATCAGCTTAGTTAGAAAGACGGGGGTGAAGTTGCCAGGCTGCCTTCCTGGCTTGTCGGTAAAGAGGCTTTCGGTGCTGAGGAGCCCTGCAAAACAGGAGGCGCCCGATGATGGTTGAGAGTTGGGGGAAATGGACGGTCAGTTTCCCAGACTTCTTTTTCTGCGAGGCTCACATCACTGCCCTAATTTGTGTGGGTGAGGGAAGCTCCCCTCTCCATCCTGCCCCTCCACCCAAGCCGGAGGAACGAGAGCAGGAGAAGCATGGTCTAGGTGAAAGAGCATGGGCTTGCGAGTCAGAGGACCTGAGTTCTAAACCTGGTCCCTCACTTGCCTACTGTGTGACCTTGGGCAAGTCAATTAACTTTTCTGTCCCTCAGTTTCTTGAACTGTAAAATGGGGATTCAGTTGCTCTTCTCCCTTCTACTTAGATGGTGAGCCCCATGTGGGATGGTGATCGTGTCTGACTGATTAAGTTGTATCTACCCCAAGTGCTTAGAATAGAGCTTGCCTAAGCACTCAAAAAATAACACAATGATTAATAATTATTATGAATGGCAGAGTTGATATTGGCAGGGAAAAATGCCACAATATCAGCCCCATCCTGAGAGAGAACCCAAGGAGGACTATAAGTGGGTTGTAGTTAGCCACTCTGGGCTGGAGATCTACCCTGGCTGGGCCACGGAAAGGCAGAACACCCACTTTCCCTCCTTTGGGTCTCTCCGGGTTGGAGGAGAGCATGGGCCCTGTCAATATGGTGACCATGATTCACACACAGATAACCCTTTGTGTCTCCTGGGACTACGAGTCCCAGCAGCCCATGGGACACTTGGGTCTCCCCGCTCTCTTTGGAAGTGATTTGGGGCTCAGCTGGGTTTGGGATCATACATTCCAGGGCTACAGACTTTTCACAGCACCCCAGGCAGGAGACTTGTCTCATGTGGGATCAGACCACAGATCAGGATCAGGAGGATCAGGTCCAGCGGGGGAACGTAGGACCAAGGACCCAGGAAGGAGGGACTCACAGGACATTCCATAATGGAAAATGCTCTCCTCAGAGCTGTTGGCGGGAATGGAGGAGCCGTTGGGCATTTTGAAGTCATCAGTCGGGTCCGAGTTCCAGACACCTGGGGGAAAGGGAACAGAAGAGGCATAGGTTGATTAGTGAGGTCTAGTTTTTGTCTCATACTCCTGGTTCTCTTTAGCCCTTCTCCAGGGAGCCATAGTCCCCAGCACAACTAGAATATCAGAAGAACACTACAAAAAAGGAGGCACACTAGACTTAGGAGCAGTGGAAGGTGGATTTTCCTTCCCCAAAAGGCCTTAACGCATAAACGATTTTAATATAAGCTGTAAATTTATGATTGTAAGGTTGTTGAAGGCAGGGAACGTGTCTACTAACACGGTTGTGTTGGAGTCTCCCAAGCACTTAGTTTGGTCCTTGGCACACAGTAAGCTCACACTAAATTGATTAATGTCAGTCTCTCCTGTTAGATTGTAAACTACTTGAAGGCTGAAATAGTGTCTACCAGCTCTATTATATTGTACTTTCCCAAACACTTAGTACAGTGTTCTGCACATAGTAAAAGCTCAGGAAATGCCATGGATTGATGAATGGTGGATAATTTGTTGAGGATGGCTTGGAAGTGGTCCTGCCTGATGCCAAGGTTTCAATCAATCAATCAGTGCTATTTAGTGAGTGCTTACTGTGTGCAGAGCACTGTACTAAGCACTTGGGAGAGATCAATATAACAGAGTAAGTAGGTAGTAACCCTCCCACCTTCACATTCATTTTATGAGAAGCAGCATGGCATAGTGGATAGAGCAAGGGACTGGGAGTCAGAAGGTCATGGGTTCCAATCTCAGCTCTCCCACTTGCCTGCTGTGTGTCCTTGGGCAAGCCACTTCACTTCTCTGTGCCTCAGTTGCCTAATCTGGAAAATGGGGATGAAGACTGTGATCCCCGGGCAGGGCAGGTACTGTGTCCAACCTGATTTGCTTGTATCCCCCCCAGCGCTGAGTACAGTGCCTGGCGCATAGTAAGCACTAAACAATTACCATTATTATTATTATTACCTAAGAAGGGCAGGGAGAAAGGGAGGGAGGAGGGAACAGGCAACTGAGAGATTTAACTGAGTCTCTTAGTTACCCTATTATAGACGAATCTATTTCCTCCTCTCCATCCTCTTCATATCTGGAGTTTCTTTTAATGTCTCCCTACCCTCCTAGAGAGTAAGCTCCTTGAGGGTATGAATCGTGTTTACTAATTCTATTATACTCTCCCCAAGATTTAGTACAGTGAACTGCACACAGTAATATTCAATAAAATCGATTGATTGATTGATTGAACTTTCCTGACCCCTAATCCTGTGTGCTGCTGAAGATTTGAGATGAAAAATGAACTATGTTTACCGAAGGGAGACAGTGAGACCTCATGGAAAGAAAACTCCTCAGTCCCAGCTTTGTGACTGAGAGAGTGTGACTTCTCTTTGCCTTAGTTTCTTCATCTGTAGAATGGGAATAAGTTCATTGTGGGCAGGGAACATATCTGCTAATTCTGAAGCATCTTAGCTTAGTGGATAAAGCACAGGCTTGGGAGTCAGAGGACCTGGGTTCTAATCCCAGGTCCCCCACTTTTTAAAATGGTATTTGCTAAGTGCTTATTGTGTACCAGACACTGTACTAAGCACTGGGGTAGATACAAGGTAGGACTCAGATCCTGTCCCACATGGGGCTCACAGTCTTAAACCCCATTTTACAGATGAAGTAACTGAGGCACAGAGAAGTGAAGTGAGTTGCCCAAGGTCACAGAGCAGACAAGTAGTGGAGGCAGAATTAGAAGCCAGGTCCTTCCGACTCCCAGGCCCGCGTTCTATCCACTAAGCCATGTTGCTTCTCACTTGTCTGTTGTGTGACCTTGGGCAAGTCACTTCATTTCTCTGCGCCGCAGTTACCTCATCTGTACTGTGAGTCCCAGGTAGGACATGGACTGTGTCCAACCTAATATCATGTTCAGTGCCTGGCACTTGGTAAGTGCTTAACCAATGCCATAAAAAACAGTGGTAGGGCATGATGCCTAAGCAGTGGGCTCAGGGGAAAGAAATGACAGAGAAGTCACTGGCAAATCTGCTCTTACGATCATAATTACGAGCACGCCTGCATATCTCTGCCTTTACTTCCTGCGTATCTCTGCCTTCAACCGTCGAAAGCCACACGCAGTCCTTGTGAGAGTCAAGTACAGTGCTGGCTTTCCCTCCCACTTCCTCAAAGGCCACAAGGATGACCATAGTCTCTCTGTTAGGGAGAAGATAATTTCCTTTTCTAGAGCTCTTTCCTGCTTCTTGCTGCTATTATCTGGTCTGAGTCCGTGGGACCAGTCTCCAGAGCCCTGTAGGACCTGAAATTCTTGCTCCTTACCTAAAAGGCCTTGTGTTTTGTTGAAGTACTCTTCTGGAAGGCTGGTGAAGGCATACAGGATGTTGAAGTTTGCCGACACAGTGACCGCCACAGCCCCATCGAAGGTGGCCGAGACGGTGTTGTTGCGGAACAGCTGGACTCCAGAGATGTTATGTACACCCCGCTCTATGCCTGGAAAGCAGGGAGACACAGCAGGTGAAAACGAAGAGAGAATCAAATTTGGAACGAGTGCGAGGTTGGAAGCCTGAGAACTAGAAACAGGTCTGGACAGACGAGTCACAGGTCTCCACCAGGCCCTATGTCCTGCCACAGGGAGTCCAGAAAATTAATATCCTGAGGTTATTTACTACTACCCAGGGAAAGCTGGAGACATTCTGGTGCCCCAATGCGGAAAGCAGTTGAGCCATGAGGCAAGGCAGAGGAGTCAGAAAGAGAAAAGAGGTGTCCTGAACGTGATCCCGCGCTAAGCCTTCGCTTCGCGTGTCTGGAGCCCGAGCCTCAGACGGCCCTGATCCTACCTTCAGAGTAGTTGAAGTTGACAGTCTGATTGTTGAGCAGAACCTGGATCATATCATTAGGCTGCAGCAACCACTGAACCTGGAAGGAAAGTGGGACTGTCAGGCCCGGAAGGAAGGTGGGGTCGTGTAATCTGTGTTACAGAGTGGGAGAGACCCAGAGGGGCAGAGGCCAGCAGGATACAGGACAAGTCAGCTTAACAAATACCATAATTATCGAGAAGCATCATTGCCTAGTGGATAGAGCAGGGGCCTGGGAGTGAGAAGGTCATGGGTTCTAATCCCAGCTCTGCCACATGTCTGCTGTGTGACTTTGGGCAAGTCACTTCACTTCTCTGTGCTTCAGTTCCCTCGCCGGTAAAATGGGGATTGAGACGGTGGGCCCCACGTGGGACAGGGACGGTGTCCAACCTGATTACCTTGTATCTCCCCCAGTGTTTAGAACAGTGCTTGGCTCATAGTAAGCACTTAATAAATACCACAGTTATTATTATTGTCAGGGGCCGATTCAGGATTTGAACCCAGGGACACTGACACACACATGCTCCACCCCCCATCCCTTCTTTCCTCCTTTCTTTTCTTTCTTCCTCTCCTCTCCTCTCCTCTCCTCTCCTCTCCTCTCCTCTCCTCTCCTCTCCTCTCCTCTCCTCTCCTCTCCTCTCCTCTCCTCTCCTCTCCTCTCCTCTCCTCTCCTCTCCTCTCCTCTCCTCTCCTCTCCTCTCCTCTCCTCTCCTCTCCTCTCCTCTCCTCTCCTCTCCTCTCCTCTCCTCTCCTCTTCTTTTCTTTCTTTCTTTCTTTCTTTCTTTCTTTTCTTTCTTTCTCTCTCTCTCTCTCTCCCTTCCTTCCTTCCTTCCTTCCTTCCTTCCTTCCTTCCTTCCTTCCTTCCTTCCTTCCTTCCTTCCTTCCTTCCTTCCTTCCTTCCTTCCTTCCTTCCTTCCTTCCTTCCTTCCCCTCCCTCCCTCCCTCCCTCCCTCCCTCCCTCCCTCCCCTCCCTCCCTCCCTCCCTTCCTTCCTTCCTTCCTTCCTTCCTTCCTTCCTTCCTTCCTTCCTTCCTTCCTTCCTTCCTTCCTTCCTTCCTTCCTTCCTTCCTTCCTTCCTTCCTTCCTTCCTTCCTTCCTTCCTTCCTCTCTTTCTCTCTTTCTCTCTTTCTCTCTCCCTCTCTTCTCTCTCTCTCCTCCTTTCTCCTTCCTGATCCCTTTTGGTCAGTCCTTTGTGATCCCTCGCAGGTCTTGGGCTGGAGCATGATGGAGGGGAGAGGGAAGTTTCCCCCTGGCATTGAGGGGAAGGGCAAGGGGTCAGTCCTGGCCCTGACTCTCTGCTTCACTCACTGTGATGATGCCAGTGCCACTGGAGTTATACTGGGCAGCAAATGCCATAAAGTTGGTGGCGGGGGCAGTGCCCGTCTGCGTCGTGCGTCCTTGCAGTAAGAAGGAAGAGTTCGCGCTCTTGGCCTTCATCAACAGGAAGTCGCCCAGGCCATTGAAGGTGTATGTGGTGCCATCCAGGGTGGTGATGTGGGGATCCCCAAACATCCATGCTGCAAGAGAATAAAGAGGTCGTATTGGCATGGTGGCTATGATTGGTGACGTGAAGGGTGCTTATCTTTAGTTCTCTGCCCTTCTGACTACCCACATTCCTCAACTAGCAGAGACCCAAGGCTTCCTACTGTTAGCAGGAGGAGAAGTAATTCAGGGACTCCTGAAACCATTCCTTCCTGACTGATCGTCTGAGTTTAACCACTCCCTTTTGCCCTTTTTCTGGGCTCACCCCCTCTGTATCTCTGGCCCATAAGAAACTAGCCCTTTCCCTGGCCTTCTGGTTCCTCTCCTGGAAGCTTCTGTTCTATTCCCAGCTCCACCCAGATCCTGATTTCCCCCCTGAGGAGCTTGCTAGGTAATCTATCTTTTGGCCCTACCATCAGCCCCAAAAGCATCATACTCACCTATCCAAGGTGGCCTGTATCCAGCACAGGTGACAGGTGGCCACCTCTGCCTGTACAGCTGACAGAAGTAGGGGTTATCGTTCCAGAGGCAGCACCAATTTTGAGCTTCAATCTCCCGGTCTGGAGGAGAGTTCAGAAAAGCAGCGCATTAAGGGATGGCTTGGGAGTTAGATACAGTCTTAAGGCAAAGGGCTGCAAAGTCAAGGACCAATTCTGCTCAGCTGGAGTGTGTGTTTTTCCTATGTTCTTTCCCTACCCAGTTCTGCCCCCGAGGCTGCGCAAGAGTCCGTGAGATTCAACTTCAATAGGCGCTCATTTCTGAGGTCCCACTTGTACATGTCAGACAGCTGATCCTGCCATCACACTTTGCTAGGCCTCAAACAGAGCTCAAATCAGCCTGTGCCCTGGGGTGGGGGGAGGGAGAGGAAGGAGGTTTCCCAGGGCAGAGTAATCAAAGCCTTCTGGGCACAGTTCCCACTGACGTTTTCTGAATAATATCCATCCCCAAAGAGAACCTCGGCTACCTACCTTTCGGAAAGGGCATTGGCTTCAGGGAGGGAAGATTTGGGGCCAGAGAGGATGGAGGAAAGAGCCCTCAGGCAGTATGAAATTCCATCTTGAGAATCTCCAAACAAGTTAACTGAGTCAGGAGAAAGGAGCTCCTGGGGCACCTAAGGCCCTTTATGTGATAGAGATAGTCTAGACCTGACAGGAAGCTAGTCAGATGCCCTGGTTCTCCTCTGCAGGGCTATTCCATTCATTCATTCAATCATATTTATTGAGCACTTACTGTGTGCAGAGCACTGTACTAAGTGCTTGGGAAGTACAATTTGGTAACAAATAGAGACAATCCGTACCCAACAACGGGCTCACAGTCTAGAAGGGTATTCCAGCTTGACCTAGTGGCCTAGTGGATGGAACACAGGCCTGGGGGTCAGAAGCACCTGGGTTTTATTCCCGGCTCCACCACTTGTCTGCTGTGGGATCTTGGGCGAGTCACTTTACTTCTCTGTGCCTGAGTTACCTCATCTGTAAAATGGGGATTGAGACTATGAGCCTCAGTGATTGTCACATAGTAGTTGCTATGTGACAAATACCATTAAAAAAAGTTTCTTGGAAACCTCTCAGAATTGGGTCTAACCCTGCCTCCCAAAAGCCTCCACAACTTCAGGACAAGTCTGTTCTGAGTCAACCCTCCCCAGTTCACCCCACTGCAGGTTGAGACCAGGGGATGGGGATGATTTCAGGAAGGTCTTGCAGAGTCTGGGCATGTGAGATGGATCCATAATTGGCAGAAGGTGATATAGGATTAGGAGGGCTATGTCAGAGTGGGAGATGAGGTTCATTCAACCATTCATTCAATCATATTTATCAAGCTCTTACTGTGTAAAAAACACTGTACTAAGCACTTGGGAGAGTACAACAGAACAATAATCAGACATAGTCCCTGTCCACAACAGGTATAGAGGACAAGCTTAGAGTCTAGAAGTTGGGAAAACAGTGTCTCTCATGTCTGTAGCTCACTCTTAAGTCAGGCCACCCGGGGACAGACTCACCTTCTTGCCATGGGTCCCTAATCCTCTGTCCATTCAGAAATGCTCCCCAGTGATCGTAACTGCAGCAGACACCACCTTGCCACGATGAGAAGCTGCATAGTTGCCTCCTGCGGCCTGCCATCCAGCCTGCAATGAACTCCAGCTCAGTCCCGTGGTCCCTTGGCTACCCATCCATCCCCTCTCCCCCCAGGGGGCAGGGAGAGGGATGGGGGAAGAGGAAGAGGAAGATGCCATCAGGTTTCCATACTTTGGGACTTCACCTCCCCAAAGGTCAGCAGAGAGAGGGAGTGTGAGTAAACTGTAGCTCTAAGAGGAACTGTGGAAACAGAGGAGCAGGAAGTTCGGGGAGAGGGTGGAGGAGTTGGGGGAAAAGCAGATAGAATGGGGAGAGGATGGGGCTGAGTATCCGAGGGAGGGGGGAGGGAAGGGGTTACCTGCTCTGGACCACCAGAAGCGCGGGTCCTCCCATGCCTGCCACAAGGTGCAGGGGCAAGACAGCTGGGCCTGGGCCCAACTGTGCCAAACAGGATTCTCCTCCAGCCACTGTAGACACTTGAGCCGGTAGTTGGGTCTCACCTCCTTCTGTAGATGGTACACCCGCAGCCCCCGGAGTCCTGAGGGGGAAACCGCCACAGGGTCCCTGGTCGGGCCAGGACCTAACGCCCCAGCAGGACCCGCATTTCCTTCAAGATTTAACCTGTACTTTAAGGACATGACTATTGGATACTGCACCTTCTCCCTCCCCTCCAAGTCCTCCAAATGTGTTCTGTGTTTCCTTGACTCGCACTCCCAGGTCACGGTTGTGCCCTCTCCCTCCCCTTCCCCTTTGCCTGACCCCCAGGCAAAGAATCAGGCTAACCCTGAGGGGTTATATTACTGACTCATCAGTGCCAGAGGGGTTAGGGGTGATTTTTCTACAAAAACATTCATTCTGTGTTTCCCCACTCCTCAAGAGCTTCCCCTCGGCATCAAATAGAAACTCCTTACCATTGGATTTAAAGCACTCAATCACCTTGCCCCCTCCTATCTTACTTCGCTGATTTCCTACTACCACCCAACCCACAAGCTTCACTCCTCTAAAGCCAACTTACTCACTGTACCTCAATCTCAAATGTCTCACTTCCGAGCCCTCGTCCACAACCTGCATCTGTACTGTAACGCCCTTTCTCTTTATATCCGACAGAGGATCACTCTCCTCACCTTCACAGCTTTATTAAAAGCACATTTCCTCCAAAAGGCCTTCCCCAACTAAGCCCTCATTTCCTCTTCTCCCACTCCCTTCACTGTCACCCTTGTACTAGGATCTGCCCCCCTCCTTAAACCCTACAGCATTTAATTACATATCCGTAATGCATTTATTTATACTTATGTCTGTCTCCCCCACTAGACTTTAAGTTTGTTGTGGTCAGGGAATTTTTCTACAAACTCTGTTACAGTATACAGTGCTTCGCACCCAGTAATCACTTGATAAATATGATTGATAGATCAATTGATTGGGTGAAAATGTCCTCTGCTCTTCCCTCAACTTTGTTCTCCCACCCTGAAATTTTGTGCCATAACCCTTGAGCCAGTCGGCCCTTTGTCCATATCAGGCTCCTAGATTCTCCCCAGATGGACTTCCTGCCTTAGAACAAGCTATACCTGACCTCTCCTTGGGAAGCAGCACGGTCTACTGGAAAACACATGGGCCTGGGAGTCCCAGGACCTGCTGAGTGATCTTGGGCAAGTCGCTTCACTTCTCTGTGCGTTAGTTTTCCCATTTTCTCATCAGAAAAATAGCAGGGGTGGGGGGATACTGGTTCTCCCTCCTACTTAGACTGTGTGCCCATGTGGAACCTGATTGTCTTGTTTCTACCCCAGCACTTAGTACTGTGCTTGCCACATAGTAAGTGTTTAAATACCACAAGACTGTAAGTTCATTATGGGTGGGGAACATATCTGCTATTTCTGTTGTACTCTCCCAAGAGATTAGCACAGTGGTCTGTGCATAGGAAGTGCTCAATACATATGACTGATTGATTATTATTGCCTTTTTTAAACGGCATTTGTTCAGCACTGCTTTAAGTTCTGGGGTAGATACAAGTTAATCAGGTGGGACATAGTCCCTGTCCCACATGGGACTCACAGTCAAGTAGAAGTGAGAACAAGTATTGAATCCCCATTTTATAGCTGAGGTAACTGAGGTCCAATTGACCTGCCTATGGTCACTCAGCAAACAAGTGGTAGAGCTGGGATTAGAATAGAGGTCCTCTGACTCCCAGGCCCCGGTCTATCTATCTACTGCACCGCCATGCTTCCCTAAACTTCCACATGGTCTCTATCACTGAGCTACGGAGGGGGACGGGGGGGGGGGGGCAAACTGAAACAAAAGTCAGCAAGGTTGAATGGCTATTCACCAGTCTCCAACCCTCACCCCCAGCCCTGGAGGACAGACCGAGAGGGCGTATATCTAGACTGAGGCTTCCCTGGGAATTAGGGGTCTGTCCTGAGGGCAACCCCCAAGCCAGAAAACCCCAGCGGGAGGGTGGGTCACTGAGAAGTATTTGGAGGAAGATGACCATGATGTTTACACTATTGTTGCCGAAGAAACTATGATAACAGGTGTTCTCTGGGGTTCTGGGTTGGGTGTTGGCATCCCTGAACAAACACCAGTTCTTCCTCATTCTCACAATGTCAACATGAAAG
This sequence comes from Ornithorhynchus anatinus, assembly GCF_004115215.2. NCBI lineage: Eukaryota > Metazoa > Chordata > Mammalia > Monotremata > Ornithorhynchidae > Ornithorhynchus > Ornithorhynchus anatinus. Next base: position 163,715,891 of record NC_041728.1, read on the forward strand.
AAAAATGGTGCCTCTCATTTATCACCATCATCTTCACTCTCATCCCTCATGGTCTTCACCGAGATGCTGGTTCTGCCAATAGCTTACCCCCCGTTTGTTTTAGAACAGGGAATTATGGAGCTACTTTTTCCTTCAGGACTTCTTTTATTTGAGCTGCCTATTTACCTAAGCAAAGTGTACTGGGAGTAGCAGATCACACTGTCCTAAAATAAGCAAGAATTGGAGAGGTGCTCGGTGGCAGGATTTCTTGCCGGGGGGGGGTTGGTCGGTCCCACCTTGCTGCCGTGTCCTTCACCTTGCCCTGACTTACCTCACTGATAATAATAATGTTGCTATTTGTTAAGTGCTTACTATGTGCAGAGCACTGTTCTAAGCACTGGGGTGGATATAGGGTAATCCGGTTGTCCCACGTGAGGCTCACAGTCTTAATCCCCATTTTACAGATGAGGGAACTGAGGCACAGAGAAGTTAAATGACTTGCCCACAGTCACACAGCTGCGAAGTGGCAGAGCCGGGATTCAAACCCATGACCTCCAACTCCCAAGCCCATGCTCTTTCCACTGAGCCATGCTGCTTCTCCTACTACAACCCAGCATGCTCATTCTGCTCCTCTAATGCCAACTTACTATTCACTGTTCCTCTATCTCATCTATCATTCATTCATTCATTCATTCATTCATTCAATTGTATTTATTGAGCACTTACTGTGTGCAGAGCACTGTATTAAGCACTTGGAAAGTACAATACAGCAATAAAGGGAGACAATCCCTGCCCACAGTGGGCTCACAGTCTAGATGGGGGGAGACAGACATCAATTCAGGTAAACAGACATCAATATAAATAAATAGAATTATAGATATATACAAAAGGGGGAAGTGCAAAGGGAGCAAGTTGAGGTGAAGTGGAAGAGGGGGGAGCTGAGGAAAAGGGGGCTTAGTCTGGGAAGGCCTCTTGGAGGAGGTGTGCCTTCGGTAGGGCTTTGATGGGGTGAAGAGTGGTTGTTTGGTGGGTTTGAGGAGGGAGGGCAATCCAGGCCAGAGGTAGAATGTGGGCCAGGAGTCAGCAGTGATACAAGTGAGATGGAGGTACAGTGAGAAAGTTGGCATGAGAGGAGCGGAGTGTGCGGGCTGGGCTGTAGAAGGAGAGAAGGAAGGTGAGGTAGGAAGGGGCAAGGTGATGGAGAGCTTTAAAGCCAACAGAGTGCCGACCCCTTGCCCTTGTTCTGCCTCCAGCCTGGAACTCTCTCTCCCTTCATATCCAATAGATCACAGCTCTCCCCTCCTTTCAAGCACTATTAAAATCATATCTCCACCAAGAGGCCTTTCCCAACTTTCTTTCCTCATTTCCTCTACTCCCTCTCCCTTCTACATCACTTGGATCTGTACGCTTTAAGCACTTGATATGTGCCCCATAGCACTTATGTCCATATCCACAATTTGCAACAACAATAATAATAATAATAATTATTATTAATAATAATAATAATAACGCTATTTGTTAGGTGCTTACTATGTGCACTTTAGTAAGCACTGGGATAGATATAAGATAATTGGGTCTAATTTAGGCCCTGTCCCACACAGGGCTCACAGTCTTCATCCCCATTTTATAGATGAGGTAATTGAGGCACAGAGAAGTTAAATGACTTGCCCAAGGTCACACAGCAAACAAATGGAGGAGCTGGGATAAGAACCCAGGTCCTCAATCCTGGGGAGTGTCCTCTGCTCTAGGCCATGCTGCTCTTCTTTATGTCTGTCTCTCACTCTTGACTATAAGCTTGCTGTGGGCAGGGAACGTGTCTACCAACTCTGTTAACTCTCCTAAGCGCTTAGTACAGTTCTTGGCACACAGTAGCACTCGATAAATACCATTGATTGATTGAATGAATGCTGCATTTCTAGGGTCAGGAGGCCATGTGAACAAACCTCTCCCACCCTGTCTCAGAGGGGAACCTCATCTGACCCGATGTGAAGCCTTCCAGGTGTACCCCCCGGACCACGATACCCAGATCCTGAGAAGTGGAGGGCTCCAGGAGACTCCCCAGTGCTCCCCTGTTGTTGCGATCTAGCTCTCAGAAGGGTTTCTATGCAGCTTCAGAAAAGGAGACGGGGGCTCCTTTACCTGGGCCGGAACTCAGGAACTGATCTGGACGATACTTTTCAGCTGGGGACTGGAGCATCAGCAGGTCATTCTTGTAAAACCCATCACCGCTGGGAGCAAAAGAAAGAACCAAAGATTCCAAGTCCTTCCAGGATCCGGGACTTCCCTTTTTCACCTAACTTCCCCTCCCACCTGAGCACCTGCCGCATCATGTCAGGGAAGCAGGAAGAGCAGAGGTCAGGTTCAGGCCTCCTCCCTAAAGATGTGGGGGGAAGAAATAGAGAGCTCTCCAGGCCCGCAATCCCCAAAGTCCGAACTGTGAGCAATGTGGGGAAGTTCGATCACCTCTCCAACATTTGTTTCACTGGACTGCGTGACCCTATAATTGTTTATTACCCACAGTCCACGAGGGAATAGGGTAGAAATTGAGAATTAAGACAGGCTTGCTCATAAGCACCAAAACATAATTAACCCACAAGAATGTCATACCTGCCCAACCTCCTCACCCTCAGGAGAAACATAAAGATGATCAGCTTTTTTTACCACACCCTTGGCACAAATCAGGACCTACTCTGGGCCAGGACTCATTTGTATGGCTAGATTAAAGTTGTGGGAGGTTATTCGAGACATCAGAAATTGGAGATTTAAGGGAACCCACAAGAGGAACAGAGATCCCATTAGAAAGTCAATCAGGAGTGTTGACTGGGGACTGCATTGTTTTAAATAATAAGATGTCAAAAGTTCAAGGCGGAATTTGTCATGACACTTTACCACCCCGCCTCAGTATTCCCACACATTACCTGGTGAAGCCTATGAGTGCATTGGTGAGTGGGCGTTGTGCCACATTCCACCTCATGCCCCCATCTTGGTACAGCATCAGGGCAATGGAACGGCTCCCATCAGTGGTAAGGATGGCTTGGAACGTGTTGGTCTGGGGGGATTATAGTAAAGGAAGAGAGAAACATGGAGGGCCACTTGGGGATTAGTCTCATTCAGATTGCACTGCCGGATGCTGAGCAGATGAATGGAAAAGCAAAGGCCAAAGAAGAGGCCAAAGAATAGAGGCTTCGAACAATTGTCCCCATTTTACATTAGAGAGCTGCTGACCCTAGGATGGTATTCTCGCTACTTCACTTACCCCAGAATTGGTCCACGCTGGATAGGCAGGAGCTCCCACCCAGGTCACCTTCAAAGTCCATCTGGCCACGTATGGGATCCCTGAGGACTTCCTAATCAAGGACTCCACATTTTGGATTATTTGGGGTCTATACCAGGTAAGGGTGTCGTATTCCTGGGACGAGGGAGGGAGCAAAGAAAGGAAAGGTTGATGACTGAACCTGACTCTTTTTCTAGCCTTCCTTGCCCTTTGTCCTGAGCCCACTCTTTGGCTGTACCCGCGTTCCCCCCAGTTCTGCCACAACCATCCCCACCCCTCCCAAGACTCTTTCAGCTTCTTGGATTTCCATCTCTGAAGGGGCAGCCATTTTGAATGTCTAGCCAGTTCAAGCTTCGCTTGGAGGCAGAGACGGACTAGAGCCAGAAATTCAAGTTCAGATTCCAGCTGTGCTTTCTGTCAGAAGACCTGTCCTGCTCCATCTCCTCATCTGTCCCAAATAAGTTGTTGCTGGCTGGGAACCCCCTCGGGTTGCTGAGTCGGTGAGCCCCTACCTGGTAGAAAATAGTTCCTTGGCCAGTGGAGAAGTCAGCATCTTCCCAGAAGGCAGCCACCATTGCTATGGAGTCCCAGCGGGAGAAGCCCCAGGAAGGCGGATTGGGGTAGGAGCGAATGGCGTAGTCCCAGGCTGGGAAAATGATCTGACCGTTGTCTGTGAACTGAGCAGAGGTGTCCTCCTGTTAGAGTCTAGTAGGCTCAGAGAGCTTGCCAGAGGGACAAAAGGGAGGGAATGGCCCAGAGCAGAGTGGGTGGAATAGATTGAGATGACCCTGACAGGACCACACCAGAATTGATATCAATAATAATAATGATTATAATTATGTACTTGTTAAGCACTTACTATGTGCCAAGCACTGTTCTAACACTGGGGTAGATACAATGTAATCAGGTAGGACACAGTTCCTGTCCCGCCTGGAACTCACAATCTTAATCCCCATTTTGCAGATGAGTTAACTGAGGCACAAAGAAGTTAAGTGACTTGCCCAAGGTCATACAGCAGACCGCACAGTCTTTGTTCTGGAAGGGCCTGGGAGAGTCCTCTGGCCCATCCTCTTCCTCCAAGCAGGACTGTATTTAAACCACTCCAATGAATGGGATTTCTATCCTCTTTGTTGCCCTCCAAAGGAAGAGGTTCCACAATCCTGCCTGGAGGCAAGAGCCTGGACTAGATAGATCCCTGGAAATCCCTTCTAGCTCTGAGTTGCTGCACCTTCACTAATCAGTTCCCCCTTTCCCACTACCAGAGGCCCACTCCCTATGGGCCCCTAAAAGGCCAGTTGACATTTTCAGAACATGTGAGCAGGGAATAAATCTATTATATTACTCTCCCAAGTGCTTAATACAGTGCTCTGCATGTAAAAAGCACTCAATAAACACTTTGATTACTGTAAAATGACTGGATGCCAAGTAGGGCAGCCAGAGAAGGAGGCATCCTGGAGAGACCTGGTGGGTGGTAGGACTGTCATTCGTAGACCCAGGAGGGCCACTTTAATGCCACCTTCACCCTGAGTCTATTCCCTTTCCACTTTCCCAACACCCTCCCAACCGGCTCTGCACTCCCATCATAGGAAGGGGATGTGTGGTTGGGATGATCACCAGTCATTCATGTCCCTGAAGCAGCAAGGCCTAGTGGAAAGATTTCGGACCTGGGTGTCAAATGACTTGGGTTCTAATCCTGGCTTTATCAATAGCTTGTTTGTGTAGCCTTAGGCAAGTCACTTAATGCCTCAGTTTCTTCAGCTATAAAATGAGGGTTAAATTCCAATTATCCCTCCTACTTGGACTGTGAGCCTCATGTGGGATAGGAACTGTGTCCAACTAAATTTTCTTGTACTTATCCCCGCATTTAGAACAGTGCTTGACACATAATAAGTGTTTAAAAATACCAGAATAATAATGAGGATTCTCTGTGGTGGGGTGAAGGGAAGAGGTGGTGGAATCTGATTCCAGACCAGCATAATGCTCATCCAGCTTCAATTCCAATCCACCTAATCTCCGATTTCCGGGCTGCGGGAATCCTGGTAGCAGTGAGTCCCCTTGGGACTTCTCTGGCTCTGATTCTCCTGGACTAATTACATCCCACAGGGGTTTCTTCGAGCCCAGGAAGGGGCCATGGGCCTAAGAACGTTTCCTAGCCACTCCCTCACCTTCCAAAGTCCCTTGGGTTTGGGGAGAAGTGTAAAGAACAGGGACAAACAAAGGATGAGTGGAGAAGGAAGCACTCCCGGCAGCTACAATATGAGTGGATCTCTTTCTGGTATCATTAAAATAATAATAATAATGTAATTAAGAGCTTACTATTCACTAACAATGTACTAGGTACTGGGGTAGATACAAGACTATCAGGTTGGACACAGGCCCTGTCCCACATGGGACTCACACTCCAAGTAAGAGGGAGAAGAGGTAATTAACCCCCATTTTTGATGGAAAAATAATCTATCGATCATTGGGATTTATTGAGTGCTTACTGTGTGCAGAACACTGTACTAAGGACTTGGGAGAATATCAGAAAGTTGGTTGATATGTTCCTTGTTAAGGAAACTGAGGCACAGAGAAGTTAGGTGACTTGCCAAAGCAAGGGGCAGAGCCAGAATTAGAACCCAAGTCCTCTAACTCCCAAGCCCATGCTCTTTCTACTAGGCAACACTCTTTTATGCCCTAGGCCCAGGCAGGTGCTCCACTGGGAGGAAGAATGGACAGCCAGAGGAGAGGGACAAGAAAGTCAGATGGCCACCTTTAGACAACACGTTTAGGGTCCTGGAGGGCAGAAAATTGTCCAGAAGTGACTCCACACCATCCAGAGACCATTCTAGGTCCTGGGAGAGGATGGGAATTCTGGAAGTCCAAGTGCCTGGTGCCAGCTCTACCTAGGGCTGCCCAATGCGGAGAAGCTGGTCTGGGAATGGCAGCTGTTTTCTGAGACTCACGTAAAGGGAACTCCGGAGCGTTGATCCGAGAGGGAATCCAATCTGGGGCTTGAAGAGCGGTGAGGTGAAATCCAGATTCTTCTGGACAAATTCTTGGTCGTTTGCCTCCTTCCCATAAGGGAATAGTGTAATTCCTGAAGGGCCATTAGAAAAACAAATTAAAAATAAAGAACCCATGTGTGCCCTTCAGATCTCTCTTCCATTCAACCTAGGATCTCGACAGATGTTAGCCCCACCTTGAAAATATTTAGGACAGTGCTCTGCACACAGTAACTGCTCAATAAATATGACCAAATGAATGAATTAGTGACTCAATACTGGGGCTTAACAAAAAGAAAGCAATCCCTTTAACAAAAATGGAGAAAGTGTCTCCTTCCCTTTCCCTCCTCATGGTAGGGATGCCCCAACTGCCTTGAGTTGGTAAACTGAGCTTTCGGAGGTCCAGGGTGTTTGGTTGGAGGCACGGTTTTTTCCGGTAAGTAATTACTACCCCTGACCCTAAAAGGCAGCGGTTAGTCTCCCCAATGCCCAGATGGAGAAACAAAGACTCAGAGAGGAAATGAGTTAGGAAGGAAACCGACAGCCATCTTTAGAACCCATCTTCTTTCCCCCGATTTCCAGCTTGGTTTTGTCTGAGACCAGTCCTCTGCAGTCCTTACCCTTGATGGGATTGGCGGTCGTCGTGGAGGCCGGGGGCCTAGTGACTGTGGGGGGCTGGGTTGTGGAGGCCGACGTGATGGTGGTACTTGATGCTGTGCTTTTTTGATTGTCAGTCAGTGGTGAGAGAGTATGAGATGTTGCCGCTGCCATCTCTGGTGTGGTGTGAGCTGCTGAGAGAGGACAGAATTATTAATTCATTCATTCAAATGTATTTATTGAGAGCTTACTGTGCAGAGCACTGTATTAAGTGCTTGGAAAGTACAATAAGAGAATAAAGAGATACTATCTCTGCCTTCAATGGACTCACAGTCTAGAGGAGGAGAGACAGACATCAATACATGTAAACACAATATATATTTTAAAAAATATAAATAAATGGAATGATTTTCACATTGAATAGAACTGTCACACTGTCAAACATGCAGAGATGAGGATCCTCAATCCAGGATCTTTACTTTGTCCAACTTTCTATCTACAGACTGAACTGCCTCTCACTCATCTCAAAGGTATTGATAGTCCTCAAGGAAAACTGATCCTTCAGTCTCCCTTGACTTTTCTTCCTATCAATCTATCAATCAATCAATTTTATTTATGGAATGCTTACTGGGCGCAGAATCCTAAGTTCTTGGGAGAGTACAACAAAGTTGGTAGACACGTTCCCTGACCACAAGGAACTTAGAGTTTAGAGGAGGAGAAACACATTAATATATATATAAATTAATTATTTAATGGCATGTACATAAGTGCTATGGAGCTGAGGCTGGGGTGAATATCTAATCCCCAAAGTGTTCACATCCAAGTTCACAGATGGCTCTGTGCTACGTGTTCTAAGTGCTGGGGTAGATTCAATATAATCAGGTGGGACACAATCCATGTCCCACTTGGGGTTCACAGTCTTAGTCCCCATTCTATAGATGAAGTAACTGAGGCACAGAGAAGTTAAGTGACCTGCTCAAGGTCAAACAGCAGCTGGCCACACTGCTTCTCCACCCTGTGGTTCTAGCTATTGATGAATCCTTCCACATCTATCTCAGGCCTTCCTGCAATCCTCAGCCTTTCCTCCAAAGACCAGTGGGTTTATAGAGTGAGAACATGCCTGAGTTGGCTCAGTAGAATAATAATAATAATAATGTTGGTATTTGTTAAGCGCTTACTATGTGCAGAGCACTGTTCTAAGCGCTGGGGGGGATACAAGGTGATCAGGCTGTCCCTCATGGGGCTCACAGTCTTCATCCCCATTTTACAGATGGGGTAACTGAGGCCCAGGGAAGTGAAGTGACTTGCCCACAGTCACACAGCTGACAAGTGGCAGAGCTGGGATTCGAACTCATGACCTCTGACTCCAAAGCCCGTGCTCTTTCCACTGAGCCATGCTGCTTCTCTAATAAACCAGACAGAATAAACCAGACAGGGGTTGTGTAACTCACATGCTCAGAGACCAGCCAGATCCCACCTACCTGGAGTGATACCCTCAGTCCAACCAGTGGTATTAGCAGATATTGGAATGTTCTCTGGGGTTGAAGGGATTGTTGTGCTGATCTGGAGAATACCTGTTGGTGAAGTGCTCAAAATGGGGGGCGTTGTTGCATAATTTGTCGGTGGAAGAGACTGACTCAAGTTGGAAGTGGGTTCAGTAGGTGGGGTACCAGAGAACTGTGGGGAGGGGCTAGAATCAATGTCTGATGTTGGTCTGCTTGTTGTGGCCCATTCTGGGTTGATGCTCACAGAAAGGGGTCTGGGAGTGGTAGTGGTCATTGCGAAGGAGGAGCTTGTGGCTGGATGAGAGGTGGACCCTAGGTTCTCCGTGCTGCCTGAAATGGAAGAGGCCAGTGGAGGTGGTTGAGTCTCCATTGAACCAGGTGTGTCGCCAAGGGTGCCTGGAGACCTCACCAGAGATGTTCCTGTAGTAATAGAGGAAAGGTAAACAACGGAAGGGGATGTTGACTCAGGAGTGTGGTTGTCTCCTGTGGGGCGTTTGGTTACAGTTGTGATCTCACCAGAAGTGAGTGATCCTTTAGTCGAAATCTCGGATGGAGTGTGATTGTTCAGTGAGGAGGAGGGACCTGGAGTTGTAGCTGGTATGACAATAGTGTCACTGAGGGTTGGATTGGGGCTTTGGGTGTGACCTTTGGAGATTGGGGAGAAGGACTCTATTGGCACCTTAGCTGAAATGATCTCAGTGACAACTGCTGTTGTCACTGCCCTTCCTCGAGTGGTGGGGTGAGAGATTTCTGTCAATTGTCCCCTGGTCTGTATAGCAGGGAAAGGAAAGCTAATTGTTTCCACTTCTATACCGTGACTGATTGGAGATAGTGGACTCCTTACCACTTCAGTAGTTGAAGTTTGGGTAATAGAGGATCGTTCAGTTGCCTTATGCTGGGTAACTATGCTGACAGATACTGGAATTTCACCAGTAGTTCTCTCAACAGAGATAGAATGAGTGTGAGGAGTTGATGTGGTCAGGTTGGCCGGGGACCAGTCACTAGTGGGGGATGTTTTTAGTGTAGTAATGGGAGTCATTTGGGATTGTGTCATTTGGAAAGGGTCTCGTGATATACTCCCAGAAGAGGTTGCCTCAGGGAGTGAGTGAGAGAAATAAGAAAACGTGACTGCTGTAACAGAAGGAGTATCCATACCCTTAGATGGGGCTTGTCCGGTGTTTCCTGATATAGTGGAAGGGGATTCTGTTGCCGTTTTTGACAGTGTGTTTGTAGTTGCTGTGCTTTCTTGGGCTGAAGTGCTGTAGGAGATTTCTGTCTGCTGGCTTACGGACTTTGCAGATGACGGACTGATGCCAGAGGAGGTGGTGAGAGATACTATTGAGGTTGATCCTCTTGCTTCCATACTAGTGACAGGATTGGTTAAGAGTGATGAAATGTTTACTGTAGGCTCAGTCGTGAGGCTGACCCCAGAAGATAATCTGGTAGCTGAAGTAGATAATTGTTGAATGGGAAATCCAGATGAGGTGGGTCTGGCAGGTGAGGAGATGGAACCTGATGTTGTGACTTTCATGAAGGTGTCGGTCACAGTTGACTCCGTCCTCACGGGGACAGCTTTCCCGGTGGTCTTAGGGAATGGGAAGGAGGAGAGGCCTGCCGTGGATTCAGTGAAGGAAGAGATGGGAGCTGAAGTTGTTGTTGTAGATCTTGAGGTTGTCACTGGTGAGTCTGTGCCCATAATTACAGCTCCTTCAGAGACTGCAGTGAACTGAGAGTTGGAGGGTTTCGCTGTGATGGAATCCAAAGTTCTTTGGGTTGTTCCTAATGTTTCTCCTGTTGTTTCTAGAGCTGTGGTCCTGAAGGAGATGTCTGTTGACTCTGGTCTTGACGGACTGACCTCAGGGGATACAGGGACGGTTACAGGATTTGCTCCAGTTGTACGAACATTGGTGATGTGACTGTTGTAAATTGGTGATGTCCCTTTCATTGGCTCAGAACTAGGACTGTTACTGGAAGTGGCGGTGGAAGCAGCTGAGAAGGTATCCAAAGTGGAAAACTGTTGAGATGTGATCTCAGAAAAGGAAGCTGTATTGCTTAAAGAGGTGGAAATGAAAGGAATAACCATGGTGGTGTTGTCAGTTGAATTTGAGATCGGGACCTGAGTCGGGCTTTCTTGAGTGGTCTCTTGGAATGAGGAAGAGGACAAAGGAATTGCTGTGACAGCAAGGGTGCGATGAGGAATGGTGGATATTTGTGATGTTGGGCCCTGGGCTCTGGTCTGGTAGGACAGTTGTGGTATTTTCCCTGTGGTCCCCCCAAAAGAGGAAGTATCTTGGGAGATGGTAGATGAAACTGAGGTTACTGTTTGGGGGACAAGAGTACTGAAAGGAGATGTTGTAGTTGTTGGAGTGTCAGTTTTGTAGCTAGAACTTGAGGGGAAAGTAGAAATAACAGAACTATCCAAAGTAAGTGCTTCTTTAGATGAAATCCCAAATGAGGTGGGTTCAGTGGGTGAAGAGACGAGTGCTGCTGTGGTGTCTGAGCTGACAGCATTTGTCAAAGCAAAGCGTGAGCTTGTAATCTTGGCTTCTCCAGTGCCCCAAGTGGATGGGGAGGTGATAGTGTTTAATGATTCAGCTGTGATTTCTTTAGGTGTGGTCCCAAGGGACATTTCAGTTGATGAATCCATCATCTGGCCAGTTGTTAAAATCTCAGAGGAAGTGGGGCCAACAATGGGGGTGACACCTGTTGCTTGCCTATTGGTGACAACGCTGATGGGCTGAGACAACATTTCTACTGTTGTATCAGTTAGGTGTCTAGAAATGGGGGAGGAAGTGGGAGAGTCGGTAACTGGGATCAAATGACCCGTTATCAGTTCTGAAGTGGTGATGTCATGGGAAATGGTGCCTGATGCTGAAGTTGGTTCTTGTTTGTTCTCAGTACTGAGATAAGTTGCTGATGGGGTTATTGTTACCTCAGTTGTGTAACTGAGACTGGGGGAAGACACTGAAGGAGTAGTGAGGATACCTAAAGTAGACCCTTGTTGAGACGAAGCTCTAGGTGAGGTGACATCGGGGGCTGAAGAGATGGGTCCTGTTATGGTGACTGAACTGAGGGCATTTGTCCCAGCAGCACCCAAACTGTTGGTTTGGGCTTCTCCAGTTGTCCAGGTGAAGGAGGAGGAAGAGGAGACCATTGTGGTATCAGATAATGTATCCTTGGTAGTTTGTAATGATTCAGCTGTTTTTTCTATGGTTGTGTTCCTGAGGGATACTTCAGGCGATTGGCTAGTTTTTTGTCCCATCGAAAAGGTTTCAGAGGAGGTCATTGGGCTCACATTGTTGTCAAGGCCAGTCAAGGGGGATGATGTCTCAGTTATGTTTTCCTTTGTGAATATGTTGTCATAAGTAGATGAAAATGATGTTAAGGAGGTGCCAGTTGTTGACTGACTTGTTGCTTTCATCACCTGGGTAATGTCATTGGAGGTTGAGGTTGAAAATGAGGTTGCTTTGAGTCTGTCGTCCGTATCGACATAAGACGGTATTGTGCCTATTGTTGTTTCAGTTTTGTGATTAGAAATGGAGAGAGAAGTGGAAGAGGTTGAGGTGGTACCCATAAAGGACGTTGGCTGAAATGAAATTCCAGATGAGGTGGATTCAGTGATGGAGGAGGTGTGATCCATTGTCATGACTGAGTTGAGGAAGGTTCTCCCAGTGGCATCTGAGTTAGTGGTTCTGGTTTCTCCAGTGTTTTGGGTAAATAGAGAGGTGGTGGAGTCCACTGTGGAGTCAGCCAGAGAGCGCTGAGTGGTATTTAGTGATATGCCCACTGTTTTTTCAGGAGTGGTCATGTGGGATGTTTCTATGGACTGATCTGCTGTCAGTCCAACAGTGGGGATTGTCGAGGAAATGGCATCTGAAACAGGCTTTGTACTTGTTGCATATACACTGGTGATAAGAGTGGTGTAGGGAGATGATTTTCTTGCTGTCTCAGTCATATGTCTAATACTGGAGGTGGATGTGGAAGAAGTTAAGAAGGTACCCAAAGTAGACATCAGATGAGATAAAATCTCAGAGGAGGAAGTATGCACTGTCACAGCTGAGGTGGAGATGTTTACCAGGGCACCACTTGAACTCATGGTCTGAGCTTCTCCGGAGTCCACTGTGTTGTCAGCCAAAGTTGTCCGAGTGGTGAACAATGATTTGGATGTTGCTTCTTTAGGAGTGGTCCTGTGGAAGGTTTCTGCGGAGATACCCATTGTTTGTCCACCAGTAGAACTCTCTGAAGAGGTAGTGCCTGAAATGGGGTTTGTCCTTTTTGTGTACATATTAGTGATAATGTTGGAGGAGTATGAAGATGATGTTTCTGTTTTGGATTCAGTTGTGGGGCTCTTGCCACGTGGGGATATAAGGGAACTTGAGGGGGTAACTGTTGCCAACCGATCTGTTCCCCACTTCTCTGAGGTGACATGATGGAAGGGCAGGGTTGAAGCAGAACTTGCTCCCTGTGTGATATCAGTTCTGAAATTAGTATATTTTCCTGTTGTTGTCCCGGTTGTGTGGCTAGAATCAGAAAGGAATATGGAAGAGGTTGGTGTGGTCCTGAACGTGGGTGTCGGTTGAGCTGAAACTCTAGTTGAGGGGGGTTGAGTGGCTGATGAGGTTGGTAGCACTGTTGCCATTGTGCTGAAGGAGTTTGTTAGATTCCCAGCAATGCCAGTGATTTGAGTGTACGGGAACCTAGATGATGCCACTGTGGTGGCAGAGGAGGTGCTCTGAGTGGTATTTAGCAATTTGGCTGTGCTGTCCCTAGCTGTCGTCCTGAGCAAGATTTCAGTGGGTTGAGTGCTTGCCTGACCACCTGAAGAAATCTCAGAGGAGGTGATGCTGAAAGTGAGAGATGGAACCATTGTGAACATTTGGTTACCACTGCTGGTGTATGGAAGTGATTTCTTTGTCGTGGATTTGGTTGTGAGGTTCTCACGGTAGGGGAATGTAGAAGGAGTTGAAAAGGTACTGCTTGCCAACTGACTTGTCTGCTCTGCTGCAGTGCCTTCATGGGAAATGGAAGTCGAAGATGACACTGTCCTGAGATGAGATGTGTCCGTCCTTGTCTCAGTTGTGTGTCTAGAATGGGGGGAGGTTGTGGAAGATGTGGAGGAGGTACCTCTTGATGAAGCTTGTTGAAATGAAACCTCAGAGGAGGTAATTTCCTTGGGCGAGGAGGTGGGTTTAACAGTGACCCTTGGGAATGGGGAGGTGGAGTCCAAAGGGGTGTGAATCCATATGCTCTGAGTGGTGAGTAAACTTTTGACTTTTGCTTCTTCATCTGTAGTTCTTTGGGGAATTTCTGTGGATCGACCTGTTGTCTGTCCGGCTGTAGAGCTCTCGAAGGGGATGGTGACCGAAACAGGGGTTGTAGTTGCTGTGTGTGCATTGGTGACAAGGCTGGTGAACAGAGATGATGTTTCTAAAGGTGTCTCCGTTGTGTGACTTGAACTCAAAGGTGTTTCGGTGAAGGTCGAAGTCATACCTAATGAGGAGTCATGTTGAGCTGAGACCCTGGATGAGGTGGGCTTAGTGGATCGGGCTGTCGTGAATGAGCGGAGGATGGCTGTCACAGCAGCTTCTGAGCTGGTGTTCAAAACATCTCCTGGTGTTCTGGCAAATGGGGTGGTAGATTTGCCCATTGTGATGCCAGCCAAAGTCTTCTGGGTGGGGAATGATGTTCTAGTTGTTGTTTCTGTAGGGGTGGTCCTTTGGAAAATTTCTGTGGATTGACCTGTCTTCTGTCCAACTGTAGAGATCTGAGGGGAGGGAGTACCCGAAACAGGGGTTGCATTCGTCGTATGCATATTGGCAATAAAAATGGTAAAGGGGGATGACGATTCAGTTGTGATCTTAGTTTTGTGGCTAAAACTGGAAGATGTTGAAGAGACAGAAGAGGCACTCTTAGTTAAGGGACCCGTTGTCCCCTCCATATTGGTGATGTCATGGGAAGTTGTGGTTGTTTCAGGTGTTATATTGAAATAAGGAGAAACTGTGACCATTGTTGTATTAGTTGTGTAGCTAGAACCGGAGTTGGATAAGTAAGGGATTTCAGAAGTAACCAGGGTAGACAACTGTTGGGTTGAAATTAAAGTGGAGCTGTATTTAGTGGGTGGGATGGCAGATCTGGATCCTCTGACTGAGTTGAGAGTTTTTGTGATAATAGCATCTGAGATTGTGCCCCGAGGGACCGGTGAGGTAGAAGAGTCCATTTTGGTGATTGGCAGAGTATCTGTGACAAGGATGGTTTTTGGAGATGATGTTTCTGCCACTGTCTCAGTTGTGAGATGAATGCCAAAGGAGGAAGGTGATGGGGTTGTCACCTGATCTGTTGCCTGACCAGTTTTGATGCTGTCATGAGAGGTGCTGCCTGAGGTGAAGATTGCTCCTTGAGTGATCGGAGTTCTCGAATAAGAAGATGATGCTTCCATCGTCTGAGTGATAGGAAGAGAACCAGAAGGGGATATGAAAGAAGTTGAGGAGGTTCCCAAACTGGATGTTTGGGGAGATGAAATCCAAGATGAAGAGAGTTTGGTGGGTGAGGAGGTGGGGCCCTCTGACTGGGCTAAGCTGAGGGTTTTTGTCAGAGTATCGGAGCTCATAGTTCCAACTTCTCCCAGGGTGCTTATGAAATGGGAAGTGGAGGAATCCATTGTGGGGTGAGCCAAAGTGCGCTGAGTGGTGAGGAATGATTTAGCTGTTCTGTCTTTAGATGGGCTCCTCTGGATTTCTGTAGTTTGACTCATGGTCTGCCTAACTGTAGAGCTCTCAGAGGAGGTGGTGTCTGAGAGAAGGTTTGCAGTTGTGTGTGTACTGGGGACGTGGCTGAGATACGGAGATGACAGTTTTGTTTTTGTCTCAGTCGTTGAGCCAGAACTGGAGGGGAATTGTGAGGACACTGGGAAGGTACTAGTTGCCATCTGATCAGTGGTTGATTCTGTGGTTGTATTGACATGGGAGGCTATAGGTAAAGGTAAGATCGATGCCTGCATGATATCAGTACTGGAATAAGGAGGTACTTTTGTGCTTGTTGTGGTCTCAGTCATGGAACTAGAACTAGGCAGTGCCGCAGTTTCTTGAGGTGAGACGGCAGAAGAAGTGGATGGAGACGGTGAGAAGTTGGGTTCCTCAGTAGTGACTATGTTGAGGGTGTTTGTCGTTAGAATGTCGGAGCTCATGGTTCCAATATCTCCAGGGAGGTGAAATTGGGAAGTGGAGGAGTCTTTCATGTATTGAGTCAAAGTGCTCTGAGCAGTGTGGAATGAATCAGCTATTTGTTCTTTAAGAGTAGTCTTTTGGGAGATTTCTGAGAATTGATCAATTGTCTGTCCAACTGTAGATCTTTCAGAGGAGATGGTGTCTGGAACAACAGTTGTAGTTGAGGGTACACTGGTGACAAGGTCAATGTATGCAGATGATATTTCTGTTTTTGTTTCAGTTGTTGGTCTAAAACTCAGAGGGGATTCAATAGAGGTTGAGGTAGCACCTACTTTCAACTGATTTGTTGTTCGTTCTGCAGTTGGAATGGCAACAGAAGTTGTAATTGATGATGAGGATGCTGCTAGTGTGATATCAGCACCAAAGGGGGAAGACTGTGAGCCTGTTGTTTCAGTTATGTGAGTTGAACTGGAAGATATAGAAGGGGAGGATGAGGCTCCATCCTCAGAAGTGGATTGAGGGACAGAGGAAGTTATGACTGATTTGAGGGTGTTTGTAACAACAGCATCTGAGCTCATGATCTCTGCTTTGCCATGGGACTGAGTGAATGAAGAGCTGGTAGAGTCCATGGAGGTGACAGTCAAAGTCCTCTGAGTCGTCTGGAATGATTCAGAGGTTGTTTCTCTAGATGAGGTTCTTTGGGAGATGTCTGTAGATTGATCTGTTTCCTGTCTCACTGTGGAGATCTCAGAGAAAGCAGTGGCTGAAATAGGACTTCTACTTGTTGCATGTTTCCTGGTGGTGAGGATGGTGTATGGAGATGAGGTATCTGATGCTGTCTCAATTTTGAGATTAGAACCGGTTGGGGTGGTGGAGGAGGTTGAGGAAATACCTGTTGTCAACTGACCTGATGTCTGCTCATGTGTGATGCTGTCGTTGGAGGTACGGGTGGAAGTGGAGATTGTTCGTTGGGGGATTTGACTACTCAAATAAAGAGGTGAGGTTACTGTTAAACTAGGGGTAGAACTGGAGGGGGATGTGGATGACGTTAAGGAGCTTCCCAAACTGGGAGGCGGTCGAGATGAAATCCCGATTGAGGCAGGTTTGGTGGATGAGGAGGTGGTACTGATCGTTGTGACTAAACTAAGGGTGTTTGTCATTTGAGCATTGGAGCTCATGGTTCCAACATCTCCAGGCGGCCTTGAGAAAAGCAGGGTAGAGGAGCCTTTTGTGGGGTGAGCCAAAGTGCCCTGAGCAGTGTGGAATGATTCAGGTCTTTGGTCTGAAGGAGTGCTCCTTTGGGATTCCATGGGCTGACCCATTGTCTGGCCTGCTGCAGAGCTCTTAGAGGAGATGGTATCTGAAACACTGGTCATGGAAGGTAAAGCTGTTTCTGTTTTAGTTTCAGTCATTTGGCTACGACTTGAGGGAGATACAGAAGAGGTCAGGGTGAAACCTGTTTCCAAATGACCTGTTGTCTTCTCTGCGGTTTTGATGATATCAGAAGTTGTTATTGAAGTTGAGGTTGCTACTAGTGTGATAGCAGTATTGAAATAAGGAGATGGTTTGTCTGTTGTCTCAGTTACGTGACTTGAACTGGAAGGTAAAGAAGATGAGTGAGATATTCCCCTTGTAGGAACTCCTCGAGATGATGCCTCAGAAGAAGCTGACTGAGAGGATGAGAAGGTGCTTTCCATTGATGTGACCGAGTTCAGGGTGTTCGTAACAGGATTCAAGGTCATGGTCCTAGCTTTACCAGTAGATTGAGTGAATGAAGAGCTAGTAGACTCCATGATAGTGTCAGCCAAAGTGCTGCGAATAGTGTGGAATGATTCAGTTGTCATTTGTTTAGGTGGGGTTCTTTGGGACACCTCTGTAGATAGACCCATTGTCTCTCCAACTGTAGAGCTCTCAGAGGACCTTATGCCGGAAACAGGGGTTGGAGCTGTGTGTACTTTGGTGACAAGACTGATGTGTGGAGATGATATTGCTGTTTTTGATTCAGTTGTATGGCCAGAACTGGATGGGGTTTGAGAAGATATCTGAAAAGTGCCTGTTGCCAATTGATCAGTGGTTGATTCTGTGGTTATGTTGACTTGGGAGGCTGTAGTTAAAGCTAAGATTGCTGCCTGGGCCATATCAGTACTGAAATGAGGAAATGATGTTTCTGTTGTTTTCTCAGTTGGAAGACTAGAGCTGGATAGGTAGGTGGAAGAGGTTGATGTTGACAACTGACCTCTTGCCTGTTCTGGTGTCACACTGTCATGGGAGGAGCTGGATGAAGAGAAGGTTGCTCTTTCAGTCACTTCCGTTTTCAAATAAGGAAGCGATTTATTCACGGTCTGAGTGGCAGGGAGAGAACCAAAGAGGGATGAGGAAGTTGGAAATGTTCGCAAACTGGATGACTTTTGAGATGAAAGCCAGGATGAAGTTGGTTTGGCAGGTGTGGAAGTGGGTCCCCCAGATGTCACTAAGCCGGGAAGGTTTGTCATTAAACTATCAGAGCTCATGGTTCCAACATCTCCAGTGGTGCTTGTGAATTGGGAGGTGGAGGAGATCTTCGTTGGGTGAACGAAAGTGTTCCAAGTGGTGCGGAATAACTCAGCTGTTTGGTCTTTAAGTGTGCTCCTCTGGGACATTTCTGTGGATTGATCCATTGTCTGCCCAAATGTAGATCTATCAGAGAAGATGGTATCTGAAACAGGAGTTGCAGTTGTGGGCACAGTGGTGACATGGCCGAGATGAGGAGATGATATTTCTGTTTTTGTTTCAGTCGTTCGTCTAAAACTCAGTGGAAATTTTGAAGACTTTGGGGTGGTGTCGGTTCTCCACTGATCTGTTTCCTGTTCTGTGGTGGTGATTACATTGGAGGTTGAGAATGAAGCTGAGGTTGCTCCTAGAGGTATATAAGTACTGAAATTAGGAGATGCTTGTGCTGTTGATGTCTCTTTAGGGAGACTAGAACTGGATGGAGAGGTGAAAGAGACTGAGGAAGTGCCTGTTGTTAACTGACTTGTTGACTGTTCTGATGTCGTGCTGCCATGGGAGTTGCTTGATAAAGAGCTGGTTGCTCTTTCAGTGACCTCGGTTCTCAAATGAGGAAGAGATGTTTCCATTGTCTGAGTGTCAGGGAGAGAACCAGAGGGGGATATGGAAGAAGTTGAGAAGGTTGGCCAACTGGATGCCTGTTGAGATGAAATCCAAGATGAAGTTGGTTTGGTGGGTGAGGAAGTGGGTCCCCCCATCGTGCCTAAGCTGTGTGTGTTTGTCACTAGAGCATCTGAGCTCATGGTTCCAACTTCACCAAAAGTTCCTGTAAATTGGGAGGTAGAAGAGTCCTTTGTGGACTGGACTAAAGTGCCCCCAGTAGCACGGAAAGTTTCAGCTGTCTGGGCTTTGGGTGTGTTCTCTAGGGAGATTTCTGTGGATTGACTCAATGCCTGCCCAACTGTAGATCTCTCATAGAAGATGGTGTCCGAAACAGGAGTAGTAGTTGCATATACATTGGTGACGTGGCTGAGGTAAGGAGGTGATGTTTCTGTAATTGATTCACTCATATAACTACGATGGAAGGGGGACTGAAAAGAGGTAGGGGTGGTACCTGTTGCCAACTGACCAGTGATCCATTTTGTGGTTGTACTGACATGGGAGGGTGTGATTGAAGACAAAGTGGCTGCTAGAGTGATGTTAGGAGATGTTTGTGCTGCTGATGTCTCTGTAGGGAGACTAGAACTGGATGGAGACGTCAGAAAGACTGAGGGAGAACTTGTCGTTAACTGACTTGTTGTCTGTTCTGGTGTCATGCTGCCATGGGAGATGCTTGATAAGGAGCTGGTTGCTCTTTCAGTGACTTCGGTTCTCAAATGAGGAAGAGATGTTTCCATTGTCTGAGTGACAGGGAGAGAACCAGAGGGGGATGTGGAAGAAGTTGAGAAGATTCCCAAACTGGATGACTGTTGGGATGTAATCCAGGATGAAGTTGATTTGGTGGGTGAGGAAGTTGGTCCCGCAGACTTGTCTAAGCTATGAGTGTTTGTCAATAAAGTATCAGAGCTTAAGTTTCCAACATCACTAAATGTCAATTGGGACGTGGAATAATCTTTTGTGGGGTGAGTCAAAGTGCTCCAAGTGGTGAGGAATGATTCAGCTGTTTCGCCTTTGGGTGTACTCCCCTGAGAAGTTTCGGTAGAATGCTCGATTGTCTGCCTGACTTTAGCTCTCTCAGAGGTGATGGTGTCTGAAACAGGAGTAGCAGCTGTATGTACATTTGTGACCTGGCCGTGGTGCGGAGGTGATGGTTTTGGTTTTGTTTCAGTTATCTTTCCAGAATGGGAGAGGGATTGAGAAGAGGAAAGGGTGATATCTGTTGCCAACTGAAAAGTGGTCCGTTTTGTGGTTGTATTGACAGGAGAGGATGTAACTGAAGCTGAGGTTGATGCTAGATTGATATTAGTACTGAATTTAGAAGACGATCGTTCTGTTGATATCTCGGTAGGGAGACTAGAACTGAATAGGGAAGTTGAAAAGGTGGAGGAGTTAACAGTTGTTAACTGAACTGTGGGCTGTTCTGGTGTCATACTGTCAGGTGAGGTGCTGGATAAAGAGTAGGTTGCTCTTTCAGTGACCTCAGTTCTCAAATAAGGAAGTGATCTTTCCCTTGTCTGAGTGAGAGGGAGAGAACTGGCTGGGGTTGTGGAAGAAGTTGAGAAGCTTCCCAAACTGGATGACTGTTGAGATGAAATCCAGGATGAAGTTGGATTGGTGAATGAGGAGGTGGGTCCCTCAGTTGTGGCTAAGCTGAGAGTATTTGTCAACAAGGTATCGGAGCTCATGGTTCTAGCATCTCCAGGGCTGCTTGTGAAGCGGGTGGTGGAAGACTCCTTTGTGGACTGAACCAAAGAGCTCCAAGTGGTGAGAAATGATTCAGGTGCTCGGTCTTTAGGTGTGTTCCTCCGGGAGATTTCTGTGGATTGATCTATTGCCTGCCCAACTGTAGATGGCTCAGAGGACATGGCATCTGAAAAAGGGGTTGCAGTTGTTTGCATACCTGTGAGGTGGCTGAGAGGTGAAATTGATGCTTCTGTTTCAGTTGTTCTAGAACTAAAAGGAAATTTGGAAGAGTTTAGGGTGGTATCGGTTTCCCATTTTGTGGCTGTGGTAACTTTGGAGGTTGTCACTGCAGCTGAGGTTACCGCTAGAGTGATATTAGTACCAACGTGAGGGGAAGATGGTTCCATTGTCTCTGTAGGGAGACTAGAACTGGATGGAGAAGTGGAAAAGTTTGAGGAAGTACCTACTGTTAACTGAATTGTTGGTTGTTCTGGAGTCACATTGCCACGGGAAGTGCTGGTTACAGAGTAGGTTTCTCTTTCAGTGACCTCAGTTCTCAAATGAGGAAGTGATGTTTTCATTGTCTGAGTGACAGGGAGAGATCGAGAAGGGGATATGGAAGAAGTTGGTAAGGTTCCCAAACTGGATGCCTGTTGAGAAGAAATCCAGGACGAAGTTGGTTTGGTGGGTGAGGAGGTATATTCTCCACTCATGTCTAAGCTGAGGGTGTTTGTTGATAGAGTACTGGGGCTCATGATTCCAACACCTCCACGGGACTGTGTGAACTGGGAGGTAGAGGAGTTCACTGTGGGGTGAGCCAAAGTGCTCCAAGTGGTATGAAATGATTCAGCCATTTGGTCTCTAGGTGTGCTCCTCTGGGAGATTTCTATTGATTGATCCATGGTCTGCCCAGCTGTAGATCTCTCAGAGGGGATGGTGTCTGAAACAGATATAGCAGTTGTGTGTACACTGTGGCTGGGGTATGGAGGTAATGTTTCATTTTTTGATTCAGTTGTATAGCCAGACTGTGAGGGAAGATGAGAAGAGGTAGGGGTGGTATCTGTTGTCCACTGACCAGTAGTCCATTTTGTAGTTTTGTTGACATGAGAGGATGTAATTGAAGCTGAGGTTGCTGCTAGAGTGATATTGGTACTGAAATTAGGAGAGGATGGTTCTGTTGATGTCCCACTTGGAAGACTCGAACTGGATGGGGAGGTGGAAAATGTTGAGAAGACATCTGTTGTTGACTGAGTTGTTGGCTGTTCTGAGTCTGTACTAGCATGGGAGGTGATGGATAAAGAGTAGGTTGTCCCTGCAGTGTCTTCGGTTCTCAAATAAGGAAGTGATGTTTCCCTAGTCTGAGTGATAAGTAGAGAACCAGTGGGGGGTGTGGAAGAAGTTGCAAAGGTTCCCACACTGGAAGCTTGTTTAGATGAAATCCAGGACGAAGTTGGTTTGGTGGGTAAGGAAGTGCGTCCCCCAGTCGTGGCTAAGCTGTGGGTGTTTTTCATTAGAGTATGGGACCTCATGGTTCCATCATCAGAGGTTCTTGTGAATTGGAAAATGGAAGAATCCTTTAAGGTATGAGTCAAAGTGCTCTGAGCAGTGGGGAATGATTCAGCTGTTTGGTCTTTAGGTGTGCTCCCCTGAGAGATCTCTGTCAAATAACCCATTGTTTGCCCAACTGTAAATCTCTGAGAGGAGATAGCATCTGAAACAAGACTTGCTGTTGTGTGTCTGTTGGTGGCAAGGCTGAGGTAAGGAGATGATGTTTCTGTTTTTGTTTCAGTTGTCTGTCTAGAACTCAAAGGCAATTTAGAAGAGTATGGGGTGGTATCAGTTGCCCATTGATCTGTTTCCAGTTTTGTGGCTGGGATTACACTGGAGGTTGTGATTGAATCTGAGGTTGCTGCTAGAGTGATATTAGTACTGAAATTAGGAGATGCTTGTGCTGTTGATGTCTCTGTCACTTTAGGGAGACTAGAACTGGATGAAGCGGTCCAAAGGACGGAGGGAGCACCTGTTGTTAACTGACTGGTTGGCTGTTCTGGTGTCGTGCTGCCATGGGAGATGCTTGATAAAGAGCTGGTTGCTCTTTCAGTGACCTTGGCTCTCAGATAAGGAAGTGATGTTTCCAATGTCTGAGTGTTAGGGAGAGAACCAGAAGGGAATGTGGAAGAAGTTGAGAAGGTTCCCAAACTGGATGATTGTTGAGAAGAAATCCAGGATGAAGTTTGTTCAGTGGGTGAGAAGGTGTGTCTCCCAGCTGTGACTATGCTGAAGGTGTTTGTCATTAGAGTATCAGGGCTCATAGTTCCAACTTCTGCAAGGGTCCCTGTGGAGGTGGAGGAGTCCTTAAAAGGGTGAGCCAAAGGGCTCCAAGTGGTGCGAATTGTTTCAGTTTTTTGGTCTTTAAGTGTGCTCCTCTGGGGGAATTCTGTGGATTGACCGATTGTTGGTCTAACTGTAGCTTTCTCAGAGGAGATGGCTTCTAAAACAGGTGTGATTGTTGTGTGCACACTGGAGACGGGGCTGAAGTATAAGGATGATGTTTCTGTTTTTGTTTCAGTTGTTTTCCTTGAACTAAATGGAAATTTAGAAAAAGTTGGAGTGGTATCTGTTTCCCACTGACCTGTTGTCCATTCCGAGCCTTGGTTGACATTAGAGGTTGTGATAGAAGCTGAGGTTGCCGCTCGGTTAATATCAGTACTTAAATTAAGAGATGGTTCACCTGTTGTGTCCATTATGTGACTAGAACTAGAAGATGTAGAAGAGATTGAAAAAGTTCCCAGTGTGGAAGCTTTTTGAGATGATAACCTAGGAGTGGATTGAGAGTGTGAGGAGGTGCTTCCCACTATTGAGTCTGAGTTGAGGGTGTTTGTAGTAGCAGTATCTGAGCTCATGGTCCCCGCTTCTCCAGGAGACTGAGTGAATGAATATTTGGTGGAGTCTCTGGTGGTGTCAGCCAAAATTGTTTGAGTCATGTTTAATGATTCAGTGGTTATTTCTTCATTTGTTGTTCTCTGGGGGATGTTGGTAAAGTCACCTATTTCCTGTCCCTCTGTGGAGGTCACAGGGAAGGTGGTGACTGGAACAGGATTTGTACTTGTTGTCACAGACATACTAGTAACAAGGATGGTAGAAGGGGATGAGAGGTTTGATGGTGTATCCTTTGGGAGATTGGAACTGGACAGGCTGGTTGAAGGGTTTGAAGAAACACCTGTTGTTAACTGGCCTGATTCTGGCTGAAGTATGGTGCTGTCCTTGGAGGTGCTGGCTGAATTAAAGATTGCTCCTTGGGTAACCTGAGTACTCAAATGAGGAGGTGACATTTCTGCTGTCTTTGTGAGAGGGCTAGAACTGGAGGGGGCCATTGAAGAAGTTGAGGAGTGTCCCAAACTGGGTGATGGTTGAGATGAAACCGTGGATGAGGTCGGATTAGTGGGTGAGGAGGTGGGTCCCCCTCTTGTACCTAAGGTGGGGGTGCTTGTCATTAGAGTATCAGAGTTTATGTTGCTTTCCAGGGTCTTTGTAAACTGTGAGGTAGAGGAGCCTTTTGTGGTGGGAGCCAACGTGCTATGAGTAGAGTAGATTGATGCAGCTATTAGGTCTTTAGGGGTAGTCCTCTGGGACGTTTCTCTGGATCTATCCGTTGTCTGCCCACTTACAAAGCTCTGAGAGGAGATGGTGTCTGAAAAAAGAGTTGTATTCAAGGGTACAATGGTGACAATGTTGCTATATGGAGATGGTATTTCTGTTTTTGTTTCAGTTGTTTGGCTGTAACTGGAGGTGTATTTGGAGGAGTTTGGAGTGGTAATTGTTGCCCACCGACCTGTTGTTCTCTCTGGGGTTGTGTTGACTTGGGGGATTTGGGTTGAAGCTGAGGATGCTTCTAATGGGATAGCAGTACTGAAATGAGGAGATAAAGTGTCTGTCGTCCCTGTTTCATGACTGGGTTTGAAAGATAACGTGGAAGAAGTTGAAGAGGCTGCAGAGATTGAAGGGGAACTCCGTGTTGAAGCTTCTTGGGATGATATTTCTGAAGGCCTGAAGGAGGAGGTGCTTCCTCCTGTTGTGACTGAACTGAAGGTATTTGTAACTACTGAGTTCTTGGTCCCTGCATCACGAGTGGACAGAGTGAATGAGGATGGGAGGGAGTCCATAGGAGTGTCAGCCATAGTATTCTGCACAGTATGGAATAATTCTGTAGATCCTTTATACTGATCTATCGTCTTTTCAATTGTAGAGATCTCTGGGGAGGTTAAGGCAGGTGCAGAAGCAGGGGTTTCACTTGTAGGTAGCACATTAGTGACAAAGCTGATGTATGGAGATGATGTTTCTCTAGCAATCTTTGTTCTGG
The DNA here is from genome assembly GCF_004115215.2 of Ornithorhynchus anatinus. NCBI lineage: Eukaryota > Metazoa > Chordata > Mammalia > Monotremata > Ornithorhynchidae > Ornithorhynchus > Ornithorhynchus anatinus. The sequence goes on from NC_041728.1 coordinate 163,740,583, forward strand.
GGCTCTCGCTGTAGGATGATTTAGATGAGACTGAGGCGATATCTGTTGTCAAATGATGGGTTCTCTGCTCTGCACTGGTAATAGCAGAGGACATAGCATCTGATGTTGAAATTGCTGTTTGAGTGATTCCAGGGCTGAAATCAGTGGATGAGATGCCCGTTGCTTGATTTATACCCCTTGGACTTGAATAGGAGGTCATTGGTGACGAAGCCAATGTAGGCAAATGTTGAGATGAAATCTCAGTTGAGGTGTGCTCAGTAGGCGAGGAAGTGGGAAAAGCTGTTGTAAGTGTGATTAAAGGGTTTGTAACAACAGAGTCCGATCGCATGGTCCTACCTTGTCCAGGGGCCCGAGTGAAGGAGGAGCTTGAGGAGTCCATTTGGGTGACAGACAAGGAACTCTGAGCAGTGTGTAATGATTCAGATGTTGTTTCTTTAAGTGTGGTTTTTCTGGAGATTTCGGTGGATTGGCCCATTTCCTGTTTTACTGTAGAGATTTCAGTGGAAGTGGAGCCTGAAATGGGAATTGCACTGGTAGAATATAAATGGGTAACAAGGGTACTAGGAAGAGATGATATTTCTGTTGATGCCTCAGTCGTGTACCAAGAACTATAAGGGGAAGTGGAAGAGATTGAAGAGCTGTCTGTTATTACCTGAGCTGTTCTCTGACCAGCAGCAGTGTTATCGTGGAAGGTGCTGGTTGCATCTGAGATTGCTCCTTGGGTGAAGTGAGCACTTAAATAAGTTGGGGATGGTTCTATTGTTTTAATGATAGGACTAGAACCTAAGGGGGATGTAGAAGAGGTCAAAGTACCTGTTATGAATGAACCTGTTGTCGATAGAGTTGCGGTGTTGTCCCCAGAGATGGGAACTGAAACAGAGGTTGTTTCTTGGGTAACGGGAGTAGTCATATAAGGAGGTGATGTTCCTGCCATCTCTACTGTGGGGACAGAATTGGAGGGGGATGAAGAAAAAGTTGAGAAAGTTTCCAAAGGGGAAGCTTTTCGAGATGAAATCCAGGATGAGGTGGATTCTGTGGGTGAGGAGGATGAACGTCCCCCCTTAAAGGCTGAGTTGAGGGTGCTGCTCATTATGATCTGGGTACTTATGGTCTCGGCTCCTCCAGGGGTCTGTGAGGATTGGGACACGGAGGATTCCACCGTGGGATGAGCCAAAGGACTCTGGGTGTCTTTGGAGATTTCTGTGGATTGACCTGTTGACTGCCTGTCTGTAGAGATCTTAGAAGAAGTAATACTTGAAACAGGGCCTACACTTGATGTGTGGTCATACGTGACTAGGCTGGTATATGGAAATGAGGTTTCTGTTGGCATTTCCATTATGGGGCTTTTACTGTGGGGTATTTTAGTTGAGGTAGAGGATGTATGTGTAGTCAGCAGACCTGTAGTCAACTTAGTGGGTCGGTGTACAGTAGTAATTTTGTTTGGAGACAAAGTTGCTTCTTGTGTGACATCAGTAGGAAAATAAGATGAGGTGCCAGTTGTCTCAATTGGGTGAACAGAACTGGAAGAGGACATTAAAGAAGTGAAAGAGCTACTCCACGTTGAAGCTGGTTGAGGCAAAATCCCAGGTGAGGTTGACTGAGAGCTTGAGGAAGTGGGTTCTGCTGTTGGGGTTGAGGTGAGAATGCCTGTCATTACAGTGCCTGAGATTGTGATTCCAGCCTCTCTTGTAGTGAATGTTACTGGTGAGCTATTGGAGTCTGTTTTGGGGTTGTTGTCAAGGCTTGTATATGAAGATGATGTTAGTGTTGATGTCTTGCCTGTGAGGCTAGAACTGGAGGGTGAGGTGGAAAAGGTAGAAGAGGTACCCAAAGTAGAAGCTTGTTGAAATGCAATCCCAGACGAGATGGATTCTGGCAGGGAGGAAAAAGATCCCTCTGTCAAGACTGAGCCAAGGGCATCGGTCATGGAAGAGTCTGACCTGGTGGTCCTCGTATCCTCACGGTTCTGTGTAACTGGAGAGGTGGAGGACTCCTTTGTGGTGTCAGCCGAAGTGGTGTACAAGAATTCAGCTGGTGTTTCTGTAGACATGGTTCCTTGAGAAGTTTGTGTAGATTGATGAGCTGTCTTTCTGATTGTAGAAGAGGTTGTATCTGAATGTGCTGTTGCATTTGTTGATTGTATATCTGCAAGCAGGCTAGTGTATGGAAATGATGCTTCCGTTGTTGACTCAGTTGTGGAGCTCGAACTGGTAGACGATTTGTAAGATGTTGAGGATATCAAAGAGGTTGAGTAGCCCCTTGTTAACCGAGCCATTGTTGGCTCAGTTGTGTGGCTGACAAGGGTGATGCCAGCAGAAGCTGAGGTTGCTCCTTGAGTGACACGTGTACTCACATGAGAAGGTGATGTTTCTGTGATCTCTGTTGCATGGGCAGAACCAGTGGGGAGTGAGGTAGATATTGAGGAAGTTTTCAAAGTGGAAGCTTTTTGAGATGAAATCCAAGATGAGGTGGGTTTGGTCGGGGAGGAGGATGGGGGTACCCCCATCGTCACTGAGTTGAGGGTATTGGTCATTATGGTCTGGGTGTTCATTGTCTTGGCTTCTCCAATGGTCGGTATGGATTGGGATGTAGAGGATTCTGTTGTGGTGTGAGCCAAATGAATCTGAGTCCCTTCAGAGTTTTCTGTTGGTTGACCTGTTGACTGCCTATCTGTAGAGATCTTAGAAGAAGTGGTATTCGGAATAGTTGATGCATGCTCATATGTAACTGAACTGGTATATGGAAATGAGGTTTCTGTTGGCATTTCCACTGTGGGACTCTCAGTATAGGGTATTTCTGATGAGATAGAGGGCGTAGGTGTAGACAGCACACCTGTAGTCAACTTAGTGGGTCGTTGTACAGTAGAATTTGTGGCTGAAGTTGAAGTTCCTCCTTTTGTGACATCAGTATGAAAAGTAGATGAGGTGCCAGTTGTCATCTCAATTGGGTGAACAGAACTGGAAGAGGTCACTAAAGAGGTGAAAGAGGTACTCCATGTTGAAGCTGCTTGAGGGGAAATCCCAGATGAGGTGAGTTGAGTGGCTGAGGATGTGGGTTCTGCAGTCAGGCCTGAGGTGAGAGTGTCTGTTATTACAGTGTCTGAAATCAGGATTCCAGCCTCTCTGGTGGTGAATGTTACTGGTAAACTATGGGACTCTATTTTGGTGGAAGCTGAAGATATGTTGTCAAGGCTTGTGTATGGAGATGGTGTTCGTGTCGATGTTTCAGTTGTGTGACTAGAACTGGAGGGGGAGGTGGAAAAGTTTGAGGGGATGCCCATAGTAGAAGCTTGTTGAGATGAAATTCCAGATGAGCTGGATTCTGATTGGGAGGAGGAAGATCCCACTCTTGAGACTGAATGAAAAGTGTTTGTCACAGCAGAGTCTGACACTGTGGTCCTTTTATCCCCAGGGGTCTGTGAAAATGGTGCAGTGGAGGAGTACTTTGTGGTGTGAGCTAAAGTGCTTTGCGGGGTATGTAAGGATTCAGGTGGTGTTTCTTTAGGTGCGGTTCCTTGAGAAGTTTCTGTAGATTGATGAGTTCTCTGTCTGACTGTAGAAGAGGTTGTGTCTGAAAGTGCTGTTGCATTTGTTGATTGTATTTCTGTAACCAGGCTAGTGTATGGAAACAATATTTCCGTTGTTACTTCATTTGTGGGGCTAGAACTGATGGATGATTCATAAGAGGTAGAAGATATTGAAGATGTTGAATAGACTCTTGTTAACTGAGCTGTTGTTGGCTCAGGTGTGGGGGTGACACGGGAGGTGCTGGAGGAAGACGAGATTGTTCCTTGAGTGACATATGTACTCAAATGAAGAGGTGATGTTTCTGTCATCTCTGTTGCAAGGATAGAACTGGAGGAGGATAAGGAAGAAGTTGAGGAGGTTTCCAAAGTGGAAACTTTTTGAGATGAAATCCAAGTTGAGGTGGGTTCGGTGGGTGAGGAGGATGGGGGTACCCCCATCGTCACTGAGTTGAGGGTATTGGTCATTATGGTCTGGGTGCCCATGGTCTCAGCTTGTCCAGTAGTCTGTGTTGATTGGGTTGTGGAGAATTCTGTTGTGGTATGAGCCAGAGAAGTCTGGGTCCCTTCAGAGATTTTTGTGGGTTGACCTGTTGACTGACTAACTGTCAATGTCTTAGAAGAAGTGGTATTTGAAACAGGGCCTACATTTGATGTGTGGTCATATACAACTGAACTGGTATAAGTAAATGATGTTGGCATTTCCACTGTGAGGGTCTCACTGTAGGGTATTTCAGATGAGGTAGAGGACGTACGTGTAGAGAGCAGACCTGCTGTCAACTTAGTGGGTCTTCGTACAGTAGAAGTCAAGGTTGAAGCTGAAGTTCCTTCTCGTGTGACATCAGTAAGGAAATGAGATGAGGAGCCAGTTGTCTCAGTTGGATGAACAGAGCTGGAAGAGGTCATTAAAGAGGTAGAATAGGTACTCCAAGTTGAAGGTAGTTGAGATGAAATCCCAGATGAGGTGGGTTGAGTGACTGAGGAAGAAGATTCTGCTTTCGGGACTGAGGTGAAGGTGCCTATTATTACAGTGTCTGACATCGTGGTTCCAGCATCCCTCGTGGTGAGTGTCACTGGTAAGCTATGGGGGTCCATTTTGGTGGAAGCCAAAGATCTGTTGTCAAGGCTTGTGTACAGAGATGAAGTTTCTGTTGATGTCTCAGTTGAGTGACTAGAATTGGAGTGGGAGGTGGAAGAGGTCAAGTTCGTACCCAGAGTAGAGGTCTGTTGAGGTGAAGTCCCAGATGAAATGGATTCTAGAGGAGGGGAGGGGGAGCCGGCTGTCAAGCCTGAGATGAGAGCATTTGTCATGGAAGATTCTGTGCTCATTTTACCCATATCCCTATGGGTCTGTGTAAATGTGTAGGTGGAGGGCTCCTCTGTGGTATCACTCAAAGTGCTCTGAGTGGTGTGTAAAGATTCAGCTGTTGTTTCTTTAGGTGTGGTTCCTTGAGAAGTTTCTGTGGATTGACGAGTTGTCTGTCTGATTGTGGAAGAAGTCGAGTCTGAAACCAAATTTACATTTGCTGACGGTATATCTGTAAACAGGCTAGTGTAAGGAAATGATGTTTCCGTTGTGACCTCAGTTGTGGGGATGGAACTGATGGGTGATTTGTAAGACACTGAGGATATCGGAGAGGTTGAATAGATCCCCGTTAACTGATCTGTTGTTGGCTCATTTGTGGGGTTGACAAGGGAGGCACTGGCAGAAACTGAGGTTTTTTCTTGAGTTACATGTGTACTCAAATGAGGAAGTGATGTTTCTGACATCTCTGTTGCAGGGACAGAACCGGAGAGGGTTGAGGAAGAAGTTGAGGAGTTTTCTAAAGTGAAATTTTTTTCAGATGGAATCCATGATGAGGTGGGTTCAGTGGATGAAGAGGAGGTGTGTCTCCCCACCATGGCTGAGTTGAGAGTGTTGGTCATTATGACCTGGGTGCTCATGGTCTTGACTTCTGCGGTGCCCTGTGTGGATTGGAATGTGGAGGATTCTGTTGTGGGGTGAACCAAAGGATTCTGGGTCCCTTCGGAGATTTCTGTTTGTTGACCTGTTGCTTGTCTGACTGTAGTGGTCTTAGAAGTGGTAATTGAAACAGGACCTATACTTGATGTGGGGTCATATGTGACTGAACTGGAATATGGAAATAATATTGCTGTTAGCATTTCCACTGAGGGGCTCTCACTGTAGGGTATTTTAGATGAGGTAGAGGATGTACGAGTAGTCAGCTGACCAATAGTAGACTTAGTGGGTTGGTGGGCAGTAGAATTTGTGGTTGAAGCCGGAGTTGCTCCTTGTGTGACATCGGTACGGATATGAGATGTGGTGATGGTTGTTGTCTCAACTGGGCCAACAGAATTGGAAGAGGTCGTTAAAGAGGTGGAAGAGGTATTCCAAGTTGAAGCTGGTTGAGACAAAATCCCAGGTGAGGTAGGTTGAATGGCTGAGGAAGTATGTTCTGCCATAGGGACTGAAGTGAGAGTGCCTGTCATTACAGTATCTGAGGTTGTGGTCCCAGAACCTCTGGTGCTGAATGTCACTGGTAAGCTATCGGAGCCCATTTTGGTAGAAGCAGAAGATCTGTTGCCAAGGCTTGTATATGGAGGTGGCGTTCGCATTGATGTCTCCATTGTGTGGATAGAACTGGAGTGAGAGGTGGAAAAGGTGGAGGAGATACCCAAAGTAGAAACTTGTTGAGATGAAATTCCAGATAAGATGGATTCTGGTTGGGAGGAGAGGGATCCCTCTGTCAAGACTGAGCTGAGAGCATTGGTCATGGAAGAGTCTGACCTCGTGGTCCTCGTATCCCCACGGTTCTGTGTAAATGGGGAGGTGGAAGACTCCTTTGTGGTGTCAGCCAAAGTGCTCTGTTTGGTGTGTAAGGATTCGGTTATTGCTTCTTTAGGTGTGGTTCCTTGAGAAGTTCCTGTAGACGGATGAGGTGTCTGTCTGGTTGTAGAGGAGTTTGTGTCCGAACCTGCTGTTGCATTTGTTGACTGTTTATCTATAACTAGGCTAGTGTATGGTAATGTAGTTTCTGTTGTTGCCTCAGTTGTGGGGCTAGAACTGGTGGTTGATTTGTAAGAGGTTGAAGATGTTGAAGAGGTTGAATAGACCCTTATTAACTGACCTTTTGGCTCATTTGTAAGGCTGCCAGGAGAGGTGCTGGCGGAAGTTGAGATTGCTCCTTGGGTGACACTCAAATAAGAAGGTGATGTTTCTGTGGACTCAGCTGTAGGGCTAGAACTGAAGGGGGCTGTGGAAGACGTTAAGGATATGTATGTTATTAACTGACCTGTCATTTGCGTAGATGCGGTGCTGTCTCTGGAGGTGAGGGCTGAAACTGAGCCTGCTTCTTGGGTGGCATGAGAACTCCAATAAGGAGGTGTTGTTTCTGGGGTCTCAGTGAGAGAGCTAGAACTGAAAAAGGAGGTGAAAGAGGGTGAGGGGGAATCTATTAAAAACTGACCTGTCGTCTGCTCAGGTGTAGTGCTGCCGTGGGAGATGCGGGTTGAAGGTGAGGTAGGTCCTTGGGTGATATATGTATTCAAATGAGGTGATGTTTGTCTTGTGTCCGCAGCAGGGCTAGAACTGGAGGAGGATGTGGGAGAGAGTAAGGATGTGCCCAAAGTTGATGCTTTCTGAGATGAAATCCTAGAAGTTACAGATTCAGTGGCTGAGGAAGTGGATTCTGCTGTTGTGACTGAACTTAGGGTGTTTGTCACAACAGCATCTGAACTTGTGGTCCTGGCTTCATGGGGTTGTGTGATTCGGGGGCTGAAGGAGTCCGTTCTGGTTGGAGCCGGAGTGCTGTGAGTGGTATGTGATGATTCAGCTGTTGTTACTGTAGGTGTGATTTTTTGAGAGGCTTCTGTGGATAGAGAAGTTGTCTGTCTGATTGTAGACATCTCAGAAGAAGTTGGACTTGAAACAGTGGTTGTACTCATTGCGTGTAGGTTTGTGACAGGGCTGGTGTACGATGATGATATTTCTGCTGCTGTTGCAGTTGTATGGCTGGAACTGGAGGGTGATTTGTAAGAGGATGAAGAGGCCCCTCCTGTTAATAGATCTGTTGTCTGCCGAGTTGTGGTGGTGCTGGCTGAAGCAGAGGTTGCTTCTTGGGTGACATGAGTACTCAGATAAGAAGATGATCTTTCTGTCATCTCACTTGTGTGGCTTGAACTGGAGACGGGTGTAGAAGAGGCTACAGAGGTATCCAAAGTGGACATTTGTTGAGATGGAATTCCAGATGTTACTACAGTTGTGGCGTTAGCCAGAGTGGGCCGTGTAGAGTGTAATAGTTCAGCTGTCGTTCCTTTAGGTGTGGATCTTTGGGAGGTTTCTGTGATCTGATCCGATGTCCATTTACCTGTAGAGCTTTCAATGTACGAGGTGGCTGAAACAGAGCTTGAACTTGTCACCGGCACATAGGTGACACCACTGCTGTGTGGCGATGCAACAGGGCTCTCACTGTAGGGGGATTGAGACAAGGTCATGGAGGTCCCTTTCGCCAACTTATCTGTTGTATGTTCTGCTGTGGTGGTATCACTGGAGGTGATAGTTGAATCTGAGGCTGTTCCTGATGTGACATCAGTGCTGAAATAAGACGATGATGCTGCAGTTGGCATCTCAATTGTGCGGCTAGAACTGGAAGTGGATGAGGGAGAAGAAGAGGAGGCATCCCATGATGCAGTTGGTTGAGAGGAAACTCCAGGTGAGATGGGTACAGTGCTTGAGGAGGTGGGGCGCACTGAGGTGACTGTATTAACAGAATTTGTCAAAACAGTGATCAAGCTACTGGTCCCAGCTTCTTCAGTGGTCTGAGTGAAAGAGGAGCTGTTGGAGTCCGTCGTGGTGTCGGCTAAAGTGATTAGAGTAGCGTGTACTGATTCAGCTGTGGTTTCTCTAGTTGTGGCCCTTTGAGAGGTTTCCAAGGATTGTCCTGATGTCGGCTCAACTGTAGAACTCTTAGAGGCAGTTCCTGAAATGGGGAGGGCACTTGTTGAATGTGCACTGGTGTCCAGACTAGAATATATAGGTGATGTCCCTGTTGTGTGACTCGAACTAGAAGAGGGTGTGGAAAAGGTTGAGGAAGTAGCCAAACTGGAAACGGGTTGAGATGAAGTCTTAGATGTGCTGGGTTCAATGGGTGAAGAGCTGGAATCTATTGTTGTAACTGAGCTGAGTGTGTTTATCACAGTAGTGTCTGAGCTCTTGGTCTCCATTACTCCACGTGTCTGTGTGAATGGAGAAGTGGAGTCCATTGGGGTGTGAGCCAGAGTAGTCAGAGTGGGGTGGAGTGATTCAGCCGTTGTTTCTTTAGAAGTGATTCTTCTGATGGTTTCTGGAGATGGACCAACTGTAGTAATCTCAGAGGACGTAATGCCTGGACCGGAAATCCCACTTGTCGACTGTATATTTGTGACAAGGCTTGTGTATGGAAACAATGTTTCTTTCGTTGTGTCAGTTGCAGGGCTGGAACTGGAGGAGATTTTTGAAAAGGATCCTGAGGTACCTGTTGTCAACTGATCTTTTGCCCATTCTGTGGTTGCGCTGTCATGGGAAACTGTGGTTGAAGCTGATGTTGCTTTGTGGGTGACTTGAGTACTCACAGAAGGATGTGATGTCTCTGTTATCTCAGTGATAGAGTGAGTACTGGAGGGGAAGGTGGAAGACAATGAGGGTGTAATCACTGATGTAGATGATGGCTGAGATGATATCTCTAAGGTGGTGATCTCCGTGGTTGAAGAGGTGAGTAGGGCTGACGAAACAGGGCTGAGAGCGTTTGTCCCCTCTGTTTGGGAGTACAACGTCCCAGGTTCTCCAGTGGTTTGAGGGAAAGAGGAGCCAAAGGTTGTGGTGCCACCCAAAGTGCTCCAGGTAGTGTGAAAGGAGTCAATTGTAGTTTCTTTAGGTGTGGTTCTTTGGGAGATTTCTGTGGCTTGACCCATCTCCTGTCTGGTAGTAGGGGTGGTGGTGTCGGAAAAGGGCCTTGTACTTGTGACATATTCACTTGTGACAAAAGAAGTGTTTGGAGAAGATGTTTCTGCGGATTTCACCGTTGTGTGACTAGAACTCGAGGGGAAAGTAGAGGGGGTGGAGACGGCGGTAGTTGTTAACTGTTCTGTTTGTCCGGCTGTGGGGTTGCTATGGGAGGGACTGGCTGAAGCTGAGGTTTCCCCTTGGGTAACTTGAGTCTGCAAATGTGGAGATGATGTTTCTGTTGTCTTAAGGTTTGGGCTAGAACCATGGGGAAATGTAGAAGTAGCCGAAGACGTAGCCAAAGTAGAAGAAGATTGTTGAGATGAAATCCCAGATGCGGTGGGTTTAGTGGGTGAGGGGGAGATTCCTGATGTAACTGAGCTGAGTGTGCTTGTTTCAGCAGCATCTGAGCTTGTGGTTCCCGTTTCTCCATGGATCTGTGTGAATGGGGAGCTGGAGGCCTCCATTGTGGTGTAAGTCAAAGTGCTCAGAGTTGTGTGTAATGATTCAGCTGTTGTTTCTTGAGGTGTGGTTCTTCTGGAAGTATCTGTGGATTGACCAGTCGTCTGTCTGATTGTAGAAATTTCAGAAGAGATTGTGTCTGAAACCGCGATTGCACTTGTTGATTGTATATTTGTGACAAGGCTGGTGGTGGGTGATGTTTCTGTTTTCATCTCACTTGTGTAGCTGGAATTGGTGGGTGACATATAAGATGCTGAAAGGGTGGAAGAGACTGAGGAGGCCTCTGATGTTAACGGGCCTGTTGTCTGCTCAATGGTGGTCATGTTCTGGGCAGTGCTGACTGAAGCTGAAGTTGCTCCTTGGCCAACTTGAGTAGTCAAATGCGGAAGTGGGGTATCTGTTGTTCTAATGATGGGGCTAGAACTAGGGGTGGATGTGGGAGAGGTTGAAGAGATACCCAAAGTGGAAGCTTGTTGAGATGAAATACTAGAACTGATTGGTTCATTTGTTGAGGTTCCCACTGCGGTTATCGAGGTGAGCTCGTTTGTTACAACAGTGCTTGAGCTCGTGGTCCTGGCTTCTCCCTGGGACTGTGTGAACAGGGAGATGGATGAGTTCATTGTCATGTCAGGCAAAGTGTTCTGGGTAGTGTGCAATGATTCTTTTGTTTCTGTAGAAGTGGTTCTTTGGGAGGATACTGTGTATTGACCAGTTGTTCGTCCAACTGTAGAAATCTCAGAGAAGATGGTGCCTGAAATGGGTGTTGTGCTTGCTAAGTATCCACTGGTGACAACAGTGCTGTGTGAAGGTGGTGTTTCTGTTGATGACTCAGTTGTGCGACTAGAACTGAAGGGGAAGGGTGAAGAGGCTGTGGAAGCACCTGTTAACTGAACTGTTGTCAGCTCAGCTGTGGGGCTATCATGGGAGGGGATGGTGGAAGTTGAGGTTTCTCCTTCGATGACAGAAGTACTCAAAGAAGGAAGTGATGTTTCTATGTGGCTAGAACTGGAGGAGGAAGAGGAAGAGAGCAAGGAGGTGCCCAAAGTTGGTGTTTCTTGAGATGAAATCTCGGAAGTGACAGGTTGAGTGACGGAGAAAGTGGATCCTGCTGTTGAGATTAAACTTAAGGTGTTTGTCACAATATCTGAGCTCGTGGTCCCTGCTATTAAGGGGGACTGTGTGATTAGAGAACTGGAGGAATCTATTGTGGTCTGAGCCGGAGTGCTCAGAATGATGTGCAATGATTCGCTGCTTGTTTCTGTAGTTGTCGTTCTTGGTGAAGTTTCCGTGGGTGGACCAGTTGTCTGTCCGATTGTAGAAATCACAGAAGAGGTGGTGCCTGAAACGGGGATTGTACTTCTTGAATATCCACTGGTGAAAAGTGGAGATGATGCTTCTGTTGATGAACCTGTTCTGTGACTAGAATCAGAAGTCGATCTATAGGAGATTGAGGTGGTGGAAGAGACACCTGTTGACAACTGCTCTGTTGTGACTTCAGAAGTGGTTCTGTCAAAGAACGTGCTGGCCAAAGCTGAGGTTTCTGGTCTAGTGGCAGGAGTACTCAGAGAAGAAGCTGATATTTCCGTGTGACTAGAACTGGAGGAGGAGGTGGAAGAGGGTAAGGAGATGCCCAAAGTTGATGTTTCATGAGACGAAATCCCAGAAGTGACATGTTCAGTGACTGGGAAAGTGGATCTGGCTGTCATGACTGAACTTGAGGTGCTTGTCACAACAGCATCTGAGCTTGTGGTCGAGGCTTCTTTGGAGAAGTGTGTGATCTGGGGGCTGGAGGAGTCTGTTCTGGTTTGAGCTGGAGTGCTCTGAGTGGTGTGTAGTGATTCACTGGTTGTTTCTGTAGGTGTGGTTCTCTTCGAAGTTTCTGAGGAAGGACCAGTTTTCTGTCCGACTGTAGAAATCACAGAAGAGGTGATTGTACTCGTTGGATGTCCACTGGTGAAAGGTGTGCTGTGTGCAGATGATGCTGCTGTTGATGTCTCAGTTGTGTGGCCAGAACTGGAGGGGGAGGTTGAAGAAGTTGAGGATATTGAAGAGGCTGCGGAGATGCCTGTGGTTGGCTCAGCTGTGGTGCTGTCAAGGAAGGTGCTGGTCAAAGTTGAAATTTCTCCCTGAGTGACTTCAGTACTCATATAAGGAGGAGATGTTTCTGGGTGGCTAGAACTGGAGGGGGATGTGGAAGACGGTAGGAAGGTGCCTGATGTGGATGATTGTTGAGATGAAATCCCAGAAGTGACAGGTTCAGTGACTGGGAAAGTTGATCTGGTTGTCAAGACTGAATTTGGGGTGCTTGTCACAGCAGCATCTGAGCTTGTGGTCGAGACTTCTCCGGGGGACTGTGTGATTGGAGTGCTGGAGGAGTCTGCTGTGGTCCAGGCCGGAGTTCCCTGAGTAGTGTATAGTGATTCACTGGTTGTTTCTGTAGGTGTGGTTCTCAGTGAAGTTTCTGTGGCTGGACCAGTTGTCTGTCCGATTGTAGAAATCACAGAAGAGGTGGTGCTTGAACCCGGAATTGTCCTCGTTGAATATCCACTGGTGAAAAGGGTGCTGTGTGCGGATGATGTTTCTGTTGATTTCTCAACTGAGTGGCCAGAAGTGGACGGGGAGGTTGAAGAGGTTGGGGATATTGAAGAGGCTGAGGAGATGCCTGTGGTTGGCTCAGATGTGGTGCTGTCAAGGAAGGTGCTGGTCAAAGTTGAAGTATCTCCTTGGGTGACATGAGTACTCATATGTGGAAGTGATGTTTCTGGGTGGCTAGAACTGGAGGGGGAGGTGGAAGAAGGTAAGAAGGTGGCCGAAGTGGACGTTTGTTGAGATGAAATCCCAGAAGTGACAGGTTCAGTGACTGGGACAGTGGATCTGGCTGTCGTGACTGAACTTAGGGTGCTTGTCACAACAGCATCTGAGCTTGTGGTCGAGGCTTCTGTGGGGGATTGTGTGATTGGGGTACTGGAGGAGTCTGTTCTGGTCTGAGCTTGAGTGCTCTGAGTGGTGTGTAGAGATTCACTGGTTGATTCTGTAGGTGTGGTTCTTTGAGATGTTTCTGAAGAAGGACCAGTTGTCTGTCCGACTGTAGAAATCACAGAAGATGTGGTGCCTGAAACTGGCATTGTACTCGTTGGATGTCCACTAGTTAATAGTGTGCTGTGTGCAGATGATGATGCTGTTGATGTCTCAGTTGTGTGGCCAAAACTGGAGGGGGAGGTTGAAGAAGTTGAGGATATTGAAGAGGCTGAGGGGATGCCTGTGGTTGGCTCAGCAGTGGTACTGTCAAAGAAGGTGCTTGTCAATGTTGAAGTTTCCCCTTGGGTGACATGAATACTCATATAAGGAGGAGATGTTTCTGGGTGACTAGAACTGGCAGGAGGTAGGAAGGTGCCCGAAGTGGATGTTTGTTGAGATGAAATCCCAGAGGTGACAGGTTCAGTGGCTGGGAAGGTTGAACTGGCGGTCGTGACTGAATTTAGGGTGCTTGTCACAACAGCATCTGAGCTTGTGGTCAAGGTTTCTCCAAGTGACTGTGTAATTGGGGGGCTTGAGGAGGCAGCTGTGGTTTGAGCCAGAGTGCTCTGAGTGGTCTGTAGTGATTCACTGGTTGTTTCTGTAGGTGTGGTTATCTTCAAAGTTTCTGAGGAAGGACCAGTTGTCTGTTGGACTGTAGAAATCACAGAAGAGGTGATTGTACTCGTTGGATGTCCACTGGTGAAAAGTGTGCTGTGTGAGGATGTTGCTGCTGTTGATGTCTCAGTTGTGCGGCTAGAACTGGAGGGGGAAGTTGAAGAAGTTGAGGATATTGAAGAGGCTGAGGAGACACCTGTGGTTGGCTCAGCTGTGGTGCTGTCAAGGAAGGTGCTGGTCAAAGTTGAAGTTTCCCCTTGGGTGACATGAATACTCATATAAGGAGGTGATGTTTCTGGGTGGCTAGAACTGGAGGGGGATGTGGAAGAAGGAAAGAAGGTGCCCGAAGTGGATGTATTTTGAGATGAAATCCCAGAAGTGACAGGTTCAGTGACTGGGAAAGTGGATCTGGTTGTCGTGACTGAACTTAGGGTGCTTGTCACAACAGCATCTGAGCTTGTGGTCGAGGCTTCTCCAGGGGACTGTGTGATTGGGGTGCTGGAGGAGTTTGCTGTGGTCCAGGCTGGAGTACCCTGAGTAGTGTATAGTGATTCACTGGTTGTTTCTGTAAGTGTGGTTCTTGGTGAAGTTTCTGTGGCTGGACCAGTTGTCTGTCTGATTGTAGAAATCACAGAAGAGGTGGTGCTTGAAACCGGAATTGTCCTCGTTGAATATCCACTGGTGAAAAGGGTGCTGTGTGCGGATGATGTTTCTGTTGATTTCTCCACTGAATGGCCAGAAGTGGACGGGGAGGTTGAAGAGGTTGGGGATATTGAAGAGGCTGAGGAGACACCTGTGGTTGGCTCTGCTATGGTGCTGTCAAGGAAGGTGCTGGTCAAAGTTGAAGTTTCCCCTTGGGTGACATGAGTACTCATATAAGGAGGTGATGTTTCTGGGTGGCTAGAACTGGAGGGGGATGTGGAAGAAGGAAAGAAGGTGCCCGAAGTGGATGTTTTTTGAGATGAAATCCCAGAAGTGACAGGTTCAGTGACTGGGAATGTGGATCTGGCTGTCGTGACTGAACTTAGGGTGCTTGTCAAAACAGCATCTGAGCTTGTGGTCGAGGCTTCTGTGGGGGATTGTGTGATTGGGGTACTGGAGGAGTCTGTTCTGGTCTGAGCTGGAGTGCTCTGATTGATGTGTAGAGATTCACTGGTTATTTCTGTGGCTGTGGTTCTTTGAGAAGTTTCTGAGGATGGACCAGTTGTCTGTCTGACTGTAGATATCACAGAAGAGGTGGTGCCTGAAACTGGCATTGTACTCATTGAATATCCACTGGTGAAAAGTGTGCGGTGTGTGGATGAAGCTTCTGTTGATGTCTCAGTTGTGTGGCCAGAACTGGAGGGGGAGGTTGAAGAAGTTGAGGATAATGAAGAGGCTGAGGAGACATGTGTGGTTGGCTCAGCTGTGGTGCTGTCAAGGAAGGTGCTGGTCAGAGTTGAACTTTCTCCCTGAGTGACTTGAGTACTCATATAAGGAGGAGATGTTTCTGGGTGGCTAGAACTGGAGGGGGTTGTGGAAGAGGGTGAAAATGTGCCTGAAGTGGATGCTTGTTGAGATGAAATATCAGAAGTGGCAGGTTCAGTGACTGGGAAGGTTGAACTGGCAGTCGTGACTGAACTTAGCGTGCCTGTCACAACAGCATCTGAGCTAGTGGTCGAGGCTTCTGTGGGGGATTGTGTGATTGTGGGGCTGGAGGAGTCTGTTGTGGTCTGAGCCAGAGTGCTCTGAGTGGTGTGTAGTGATTCACTGGTTGTTTCTGTAAGTGTGGTTCTCTTCGAAGTTTCTGAGGAAGGACCAGTTGTCTGTCTGATTGTTGAAATCAGAGAAGAGGTGGTGCCTGAAACTGGCCTTGTACTCGTTGAATATCCATTGGTGAAAAGTGTGTTGTGTGAGGATGACGCTTCTGTTGATGACTCTGTTCTGTGACTAGAATTGGAAGTTGATCTATAAGGCCTTGAGGTGGTGGAAGAGGTTGAAGAGACACCTGTTGTCAACTGACCTGTTGTGGTCACACCTGGAGTGCTGTCAAGGAAGGTGCTGGCCAAAGTTGAAGGTTCTCCTTGGGTGACATGAGTACTCATATAAGGAGGTGATGTTTCTGGGTGGCTAGAACTGGAGGGGGATATGGAAGAGAGTAAGAAGGTGCCCAAAGTGGACGTTTCTTGAAATGAAATCCCGGAAGTGACAGATTCAGTGACTGGGAAGGTGGATCTGGCTGTCGTGACTGAACTTACAGAGCTTGTCACGACAGCAGCTGAGCTTGTGGTCGAGGCTTCTCCAAGTGGCTCTCTGACTGGGGGGCTGGAGGAGACAGCTGTGGTTTGAATTAGAGTGCTCCGAGTGGTGTGTGGTGATTCAGTGGTTGTTTCTTTAGTTGTGATTCTTTGTGAAGTTTCTGAGGAAAGATCGGTTGTCTGTCTGATTGTAGAAATCATAGAAGAGGTGGTGCTTGAAACCGGGATTGTCCTCGTTGAATATCCGCTGGTGAAAAGCGTGTTGTGCTCTGATGATGTTTCTGTTGATGTCTCAGTTGTGTGGCCAGAACTGGAGTTGGAGGTTGAAGAGGTTGGGGATATTGAAGAGGCTGAGGAGACACCTGTGGTTGGCTCAGCTGTGGTACTGTCTAGTAAGGTGCTGGTCAAAGTTGAAGTATCTCCTTGGGTGACATGAGTACTCATATAAGGAGGTGATGTTTCTGGGTGGCTAGAACTGGAGCGGGAGGTGGAAGAAGGTAAGAAGGTGGCCAAAGTGGATGTTTTTGGCGATGAAAACCCAGAAGTAACAGGTTCAGTGACTGGGAAAGTGGATCTGGCTGTGATAACTGAACTTGGGGTGCTCGTCACAACAGCATCTGAGCTTGTGGTTGAGGCTTCTCTAGGGAACTGTGTGATCCAGGGGCTGGAGGAGTCTGTTCTGGTCTGAGCTTGAGTGCTCTTAGTGGTGTGTAGTGATTCACTGGTTGTTTCTGTAGGTGTGGTTCTTTGAGAAGTTTCTGAGGAAGGACCAGTTGTCTGTCTGACTGTAGAAATCACAGAAGAGGTGGTACCCGAAACCGGCATTGTACTCATTGGATGTCCATTGGTGAAAAGTGTGCTGTGTGCAGATGGTGCTTCTGTTGATGTTTCAGTTGTGTGGCCAGAACTGGAGGGGGAGGTTGAAGAAGTTGAGGATATTGAAGAGGCTGAGGAGACGCCTGTGATTGGCTCAGCTGTGGTGCTGTCAAGGAAGGTGCTGGTCAAAGTTGAAATTTCTCCCTGAGTGACTTCAGTACTCATATAAGGAGGAGATGTTTCTGGGTGGCTAGAACTGGAAGTGGATGTGGAAGAGGGTAGGAAGGTGCCTGATGTGGATGACTGTTGAGATGAAATCCCAGAAGTGACAGGTTCAGTGACTGGGAAAGTTGATCTGGCTGTCGTGACTGAACTTAGGGTGCTTGTCACAACAGCATCTGAGCTTGTGGTCGAGGCTTCTCCAGGGGACTGTGTGATTGGGGTGCTGGAGGAGTTTGCTGTAGTCCAGGCCGGAGTACCCTGAGTAGTGTATAGTGATTCACTGGTTGTTTCTGTAAGTGTGGTTCTTGGTGAGGTTTTTGTGGCTGGACCAGTTGTCTGTCCGACTGTAGAAATCACAGAAGAGGTGGTATCTGAAACCGGCATTGTCCTCGTTGAATATCCACTGGTGAAAAGTGTGCTGTGTGCAGATGGTGCTTCTGTTGATGTCTCAGTTGTGTGGCCAGAACTGGAGGGGGAGGTTGAAGAAGTTGAGGATATTGAAGAGGCTGAGGAGATGCCTGTGGTTGGCTCAGCAGTGGTACTGTCAAGGAAGGTGCTGGTCAACGTTGAAGTATCTCTTTGGGTGACATGAGTACTCATATGTGGAAGTGATGTTTCTGGGTGGCTAGAACTGGAGGGGGAGGTGGAAGAAGGTAAGAAGGTGGCCAAAGGGGATGTTTGTTGAGATGAAATCCCAGAAGTGACAGGTTCAGTGACTGGGACAGTGGATCTGGCTGTCGTGACTGAACTTAGGGTGCTTGTCGCAACAGCATCTGAGCTTGTGGTCGAGGCTTCTCTAGGGAACTGTGTGACCCGAGGGCTGGAGGAGTCTGTTCTGGTCTGAGCTGGAGTGCTCTGAGTGGTGTGTAGTGATTCCCTGGTTATTTCTGTAGGTATGGTTCTTTGAGAAGTTTCTGAGGAAGGACCAGTTGTCTGTCTGACTGTAGAAATCACAGAAGAGGTGGTATCTGAAACCGGCATTGTACTCGTTGGATGTTCACTGGTGAAAAGTGTGCTGTGTGCAGATGGTGCTTCTGTTGATGTCTCGGTTGTGTGGCCAGAACTGGAGGGGGAGGTTGAAGAAGTTGAGGATATTGAAGAGGCTGAGGAGATGCCTGTGGTTGGCTTAGCAGTGGTACTGTCAAGGAAGGTGCTGGTCAAAGTTGAAGTATCTCCTTGGGTGACATGAGTACTCATATGTGGAAGTGATGTTTCTGGGTGGCTAGAACTGGAGGGGGAGGTGGAAGAAGGTAAGAAGGTGGCCAAAGGGGACGTTTGTTGAGATGAAATCCCGGAAGTGACAGGTTCAGTGACTGGGACAGTGGATCTGGCTGTCGTGACTGAACTTAGGGTGCTTGTCGCAACAGCATCTGAGCTTGTGGTCGAGGCTTCTCTAGGGAACTGTGTGACCCGGGAGCTGGAGGAGTCTGTTCTGGTCTGAGCTGGAGTGCTCTGAGTGGTGTATAGTGATTCACTGGTTATTTCTGTAGGTATGGTTCTTTGAGAAGTTTCTGAGGAAGGACCAGTTGTCTGTCTGACTGTAGATATCACAGAAGAGGTGGTGCCTGAAACTGGCATTGTACTCGTTGAATATCCACTGGTGAAAAGTGTGCGGTGTATGGATGAAGCTTCTGTTGATGTCTCAGTTGTGTGGCCAGAACTGGAGGGGGAGGTTGAAGAAGTTGAGGATAATGAAGAGGCTGAGGAGACATGTGTGGTTGGCTCAGCTGTGGTGCTGTCAAGGAAGGTGCTGGTCAGAGTTGAACTTTCTCCCTGAGTGACCTGAGTACTCATATAAGGAGGAGATGTTTCTGGGTGGCTAGAACTGGAAGTGGATGTGGAAGAGGGTAGGAAGGTGCCTGATGTGGATGACTGTTGAGATGAAATCCCAGAGGTGACAGGTTCAGTGACTGGGAAAGTTGATCTGGCTGTCGTGACTGAACTTAGGGTGCTTGTCACAACAGCATCTGAGCTTGTGGTCGAGGCTTCTCCAGGGGACTGTGTGATTGGGGTGCTGGAGGAGTTTGCTGTAGTCCAGGCCGGAGTACCCTGAGTAGTGTATAGTGATTCACTGGTTGTTTCTGTAAGTGTGGTTCTTGGTGAAGTTTCTGTGGCTGGACCAGTTGTCTGTCTGATTGTAGAAATCACAGAAGAGGTGGTGTTTGAAACCGGAATTGTCCTCGTTGAATATCCACTGGTGAAAAGGGTGCTGTGTGCGGATGATGTTTCTGTTGATTTCTCAACTGAGTGGCCAGAAGTGGACGGGGAGGTTGAAGAGGTTGGGGATATTGAAGAGGCTGAGGAGATGCCTGTGGTTGGCTCAGATGTGGTGCTGTCAAGGAAGGTGCTGGTCAAAGTTGAAGTATCTCCTTGGGTGACATGAGTACTCATATGTGGAAGTGATGTTTCTGGGTGGCTAGAACTGGAGGGGGAGGGGGAAGAAGGTAAGAAGGTGGCCAAAGGGGATGTTTGTTGAGATGAAATCCCAGAAGTGACAGGTTCAGTGACTGGGACAGTGGATCTGGCTGTCGTGACTGAACTTAGGGTGCTTGTCGCAACAGCATCTGAGCTTGTGGTCGAGGCTTCTCTAGGGAACTGTGTGACCCGGGAGCTGGAGGAGTCTGTTCTGGTCTGAGCTGGAGTGCTCTGAGTGGTGTGTAGTGATTCACTGGTTATTTCTGTAGGTATGGTTCTTTGAGAAGTTTCTGAGGAAGGACCAGTTGTCTGTCTGACTGTAGAAATCACAGAAGAGGTGGTATCTGAAACCGGCATTGTACTCGTTGGATGTTCACTGGTGAAAAGTGTGCTGTGTGCAGATGGTGCTTCTGTTGATGTCTCAGTTGTGTGGCCAGAACTGGAGGGGGAGGTTGAAGAAGTTGAGGATATTGAAGAGGCTGAGGAGATGCCTGAGGTTGGCTCAGCAGTGGTACTGTCAAGGAAGGTGCTGGTCAAAGTTGAAGTATCTCCTTGGGTGACATGAATAATCATATAAGGTGGTGATGTTTCTGCGTGGCTAGAACTAGAGGGGGTTGTGGAGGAAGGTAAGAAGGTGCCCGAAGTGGATGCTTTTTGAGATGAAATCCCAGAAGTGACAGATTCAGTGACTGGGAAAGTGGATCTGGCTGTCGTGACTGAACTTAGGTTGCTTGTCAAAACAGCATCTGAGCTTGTGGTCGAGGCTTCTGTGGCGGATTGTGTGATTGGGGTACTGGAGGAGTCTGTTCTGGTCTGAGCTGGAGTGCTCTGATTGATGTGTAGAGATTCACTGGTTATTTCTGTAGGTGTGGTTCTTTGAGAAGTTTCTGAGGATGGACCAGTTGTCTGTCTGACTGTAGATATCACAGAAGAGGTGGTGCCTGAAACTGGCATTGTACTCGTTGAATATCCACTGGTGAAAAGTGTGCGGTGTATGGATGAAGCTTCTGTTGATGTCTCAGTTGTGTGGCCAGAACTGGAGGGGGAGGTTGAAGAAGTTGAGGATAATGAAGAGGCTGAGGAGACATGTGTGGTTGGCTCAGCTGTGGTGCTGTCAAGGAAGGTGCTGGTCAGAGTTGAACTTTCTCCCTGAGTGACTTGAGTACTCATATAAGGAGGAGATGTTTCTGGGTGGCTAGAACTGGAGGGGGTTGTGGAAGAGGGTGAAAATGTGCCTGAAGTGGATGCTTGTTGAGATGAAATCTCAGAAGTGGCAGGTTCAGTGACTGGGAAAGTGGATCTGTCAGTTGTGACTGAACTTAGGGTGCTTGTCACTACGGCATCTGAGCTTGTGGTCGAGGTTGCTCCAAGTGACTGTGTAACTGGGGCGCTGGAGGATTCTGTTCTGGTCTGAGTCGGAGTGCTCTCAGTGTTGTGTAGTGATTTACTGGTTGTTTCTGTTGGTGTGCTTCTTTGAGAAGTTTCTGAGGATGGACCAGTTGTCTGTCTGACTGTAGATATCACAGAAGAGGTGATGCCTGAAACCGGCACTGTACTCCTTGAATATCCACTGGTGAAAAGTGTGCGGTGTGTGGATGATGTTTCTGTTGATGTCTCAGTTGTGTGGCCAGAACTGGAGGGGGAGGTTGAAGAGGCTGAGGATAATGAAGAGGCTGTGGAGATACGTGTGGTTGGCTCAGCTGTGGTGCTGTCTAGGAAGGTGCTGGTTAAAGTTGAGGTTTCTCCCGGGGTGACTTGAGTACTCATATAAGGAGATGTTTCTGGGTGGCTAGAACTGGAGAGGGATGTGGAAGATGGTGTAAATGTGCCTGAAGTGGATGCTTGTTGAGATATAATCTCAGACGTGGCAGGTTCAGTGACTGGGAAGGTTGAAATGGCCTTCATGACTGAACCTAGGGTGCCTGTCACAACAGCATCTGAGCTTGTGGTCGAGGCTTCTGTGGAGGATTGTGTGATTGTGGGGCTGGAGGAGTCTGTTTTGGTCTGAGCTGAAGTGCTCTGAGTGGTGTGTAGTGATTCACTGGTTGTTTCTGTAGGTGTCGTTCTTTGAGAAGTTTCTGAGGAAGGACCAGTTGTCTGTCTGACTGTAGAAATCAGAGAAGAGGTGGTGCCTGGAACTGGCATTGTACTCGTTGGATGTCCACTGGTGAAAAGTGTGCTGTGGGCAGATGATGCTGCTGTTGATGTCTCAGTTGTTTGGCCAGAACTGGAGGGGGTGGTTGAAGAAGTTGAGAATATTGAAGAGGCTGAGGAGATGCCTGTGGTTGGCTCAGCAGTGGTACTGTCAAGGAAGGTGCTGGTCAAAGTTGAAATTTCTCCCTGAGTGACATGAGTACTCATATAAGGAGGAGATGTTTCTGGGTGGCTAGAACTGGAGGGGGATGTGGAAGAGGGTAGGAAGGTGCCTGATGTGGACGATTCTTGAGATGAAATCCCGGAAGTGACAAGTTCAGTCACCGGGAAAGTTGATCTGGTTGTCAAGACTGAACTTGGGGTGCTTGTCACAGCAACACCTGAGCTTGTGGTTGAGGCTTCTCCAGGGGACTGTGTGATTGGGGTGCTGGAGGAGTCTGCTGTGCTCCAGGCCGGAGTGCTCTGAGTGGTTTGTATTGATTCACTGGTTGTTTCTGTAGGTGTGGTTCTCTTTGAAGTTTCTGAGGAGGGACCAGTTGTCTGTCTGACTGTAGAAATCAGAGAAGAGGCGGTTCCTGAAACCGGCATTGTACTCGTTGAATATCCAATGGTGGAAAGTGTGCTGTGTGCAGATGATGCTTCTGTTGATATCTCAGTTGTGTGTCTTGAACTGGAGGGAGAGGTTAAAGAGGTTGAGGATGTTGAAGAAGCTGAAGAAGCACCTGTGCTTGGCTCAGCTGTGGTGCTGTCAAGAAAGGTGCTGGTTAAAGTTGAAGTTTCTCTTTGGGTGACATTAGTAGTCTTATAAAGAGGTGATGTTTCTAGGTGGCTAGAACTGGAGGGGGATGTGGAAGAAGTTAAGAAGGTTCCCGAAGGGGACGTTTGTTGGGATGAAATCCCAGAAGTGACAGGTTCAGTGGCTGGGAAAGTCGATCTGGCTGTCATGACTGAACTTTGGGTGCTTGTCACAACAGCATCTGAGCTTGTGGTTGAGGCTTTTCCGGGGGACTGTGTGACTGCGGAGCTGGAGGAGTCAGCTGTGGTTTGAGTGGATGTTTGTGAAGTAGGAGAAGAGATAGATTCAGTGCGTGAGGAAGTGGTTCTCTCTGGTTTAATAGAGATGAGGGAGCTTGCCACAACAGCATTTAAACTCATGGTACTTGCTTCTAAAGTGGTCTGTGTGATGATAGGGGAGGAGGAAGAGGATGAGGAGGAGGAATCCAGCGAGGTCCGAGCCAGTGTATTCTGAGTGGTTTGTGCTGATTCAGTTTTTGTTACTGTAGTTGGGGAGGCTCCCGAGGATTGGCCAGTTGTCTGTCCGATTGTCCGGCTCTCAGAGGAAGTTGTGTCTGAAACGGGAAAAGCACTGGTAGTCGAAATATTAGTAACATGACTGCTATATAGAGATGATGTTTCTGCTGTTGTCTCAGTTGTATGACTGGAAGTGGTGGGTGATTTTGAAGACGCGCTTGTTGTTAAATGAACTGTTGCCTGCTCAGCTGTGGTGTTTTCCTGAGAAGAGTCTGTCGAAGCTGAGGCTGCTCCTTGGGAAGTATGAATATTCAGATAGGAAGATGATGTTCCTGCAGTCTTAGTGATAAGGCTGGAGCTGGAAGAGGATGTGGAAGAAGTCACAAGAGTACTCAAAGGCGTCGTTTGTTGAGCTGAAATGTCAGATGAAGTGGGCTGGTTTGTTGACGGGGAGTGTCCCGCTGTAGAGATGCTACTCTGAATGTGTGTCGTATCAGTGGTTAAGCTGGTCCGAGTCGATGGAGTGGTAGAACTGTTCAATGTGATATTATTCTGATCAGTAGTTGTTGCTTCTGTTCCTGAAATAACAAATGTTTAGTTAGGAATAATTTGGTAGCCAATGATACTATTTTCATATCTTTGACCGATTATGGAAATTTTCAGCTTGTGGGCAAGGAATGAGGGATTTTAGTCTATCCGCCTTTCTCTTTTCCTTGTCCTTCACACAACCTAAAGCAGTTTATTTTCTCTTCTGGAAAGAAATGGAAAAATTTCCCCCTTCCTCAAGAAGCTTCTAAGTTGCTCTCCACCTCTCCTTCAAACAGAAACTCCTTACCATTGGCTGCTTTAAAACACACAATCACCTTGCCCTCTTGTATCTTTCCTCACTGATTTCCTACTATAACGCATAATGCTCACTTCACTCCACTAACACCAATTTCTTCACTGTACCTCAATCTCACCTTACCCCCTCACTCTTGACCTACCACTGCCCTGGAACTCCCTCCCACTTTACATCCCACAGACAATCACTCTCCGCATCTTCAGAGCTTTATTAAAACAGCATCTCCCCGAAAAGGCCTTCCGAGACTAAGCCCTCATTTCCTCTATCAATCAATTAATCGTATTTATTGAACACTTACTATGTGGGATTTGTGTTCTACATTCACCCCACCCTCAGCCCCACAACCATTATGTGTAAATCTGTAATTTCTTTTAATGTTTGTCTTCCCCTCCAGACGGTAAGCATTTTTTGTGCAGGGAAAGTGTTTACCAACTCTGTTGTGTTGTGCTCTCCCGAGTGTTTCATACAGTGCTCTGCATGCAGGAAGAACTTAAGAAATACCATTGATTGATTGAAATGCATCTTGAAAAGTAATGTCACTAAAAATTTCTCATTTGTTCTGAATAAGTACTGTGTCATAGTGCTTGGAAGACTTTCTGAAGGTGAATGTAAATGATACCAGGAGGCTGAGGCAAGATTTGTTTGTTGCGAGGAACAGCTTGAGTTTGCCAGAAGAGAGAAATGGGAGGCTAGCTGTAGCCAGTAGTATAGTAGTGATAATGATTATGATGCTGATAATACTAATTATAGTACTTGTTAAATGCTTACTATGTTAATAATAATAATTGTTTTTGTTAAGCACTTACTATGTACCAAGCACTGTTCTAAGTGCTGAGATGGATACAGAGTAATCAGGTTGTCCCACATGAAGCGCATACTTTTAATCCCCATTTTATAGGTGAGTTAACTGAGGCACAGAGAAGTTAAGTGACTTGCCTGAGGTCACACAGCAGACAAGTGGCGGAGCTGGGATTAGAACCCATGTGCTCTGACTCCCAAGCCCATGCTCTTTCCACTAAGCCTTGCTGCTTCTCAAGCACTATACTAAAAACCAGAGTAGATACAAGATAATCTGGTTGTATACAGTCCCTGGGAGGCAAACAGTCTAAGTAGAAAGGAATAGGAAGCAGCATGGCCTAGTGCTCAGAGCATGGGCCGGGGACTCAGAAGGTCATGGGTTCTAATCTCAGCTCCACCACTTGTCTGCTATGTGACCTTGAGCAAGTCACTTAACTTCTCTGAGCCTCATTTCCTTCCTCTGTAAAATGTTGATTAAGACTATGAGCCCAGGGACTATATCCAACCCAATTATGTTGTAACTCAGCACTTAGAACAATGTCTGGCATATAGTAAGCACTTAACATAGACCATAACTATTATGGTAATTAGGATTTAATCCTATTTTATAATTGAAGAAACTGAGGGACAGAGAAGTTAAGTGACTTCCCCAAGGTTACACAGCAGGTAGTGGAGGAGCTGGTATTATGACCCAGGTCCTCTGACTCCCAGGCCCGTGCTTTATCCACTAGGCAATACTGCTTCTTGTATTGCTAGGAATAATGGGAGGCAGCAGGGTTTAGTGGAAATAGTAGATGGGGATCAGGATACCTGGAGTTGAGTCTAGTTATGCTAATTTCTTGCTGTGTGACATTGGGCAAATCAATTAAGTTCTCTGTGCCTCAGTTTGCTCATCTTTTAAAAGAATATAAGACACCTATTCTCCCTCCCTCTTAGATTGTGAGCCTTCTGTGGGACAGAAATTATGTCTGATCCAGTTATCTTGTATCTACCTCAGTGCTTACCACGGTGCCTGGCATGCTCTATTTTATTATTATTACCTTTATTTTTATTACCATATTTTTATCTGTTGAACAGTGTACAATTCAAACTGCTTGAGAAATACCACAAAAGCATGGCCCTTTCCCTACCTGTAAGACTTTATGCTCTAATAGAAGAGATGGTCATAAATAATATTTGTAAATGGTAGAATCAAAATAAAAGTTTAATCCAATATTCATATCTAAACAAGTGTTGAGGATGGGTATGAGTAAACACAATGTACTAGGGGTGGCTATTAGCCAGTTATGAACCAGGATGGTGGAGGAGAAGTCTATGGAGACTTCTTGGAGGAGGTGGGATTGGGTGGAGTGCAATCTGGCTCTGAAAGAGGAAGCAAGTACACCATTTTTTGCTCCTCCTCAATTCCTCCCTTTCCTTCCTCTCCTCAAAACCCATTGTCAAATCATCCTTCTTCTCCCCCACCATGATCCCTTATCTGAATTCCATTCATTTATCATCTAGATTATTGTAACCTCTTCTTCGCCAGCCACCTGACTTCTAACTTCGGTCCACTTGGATCCCCTGTTTCTCCTGTAATATTACTTTTCTTCTGGTGCTTTATGGGTGTCTCTCAATCCTTCACAATTTAACTACTCATTTTCCACTACTTAACTCTTTACCAATCTACTCCTTCTGAGGCATTCTAGCTCTTCCCTGGTCTTGTCTTGCTCTCCTCCCCTTCCTTGCTCTTGCTCTCCTTACCCTGCCAAAACTGGAACTCCCTCCATCATCATAATAATAACAATAATAATAAATATTATTGTGGTTTTTGTTGAGCACTTACTATGTGCCAAGCTCTGTTCTAAGCACTGGGGTGGTTACAAGGTAATCAGGTTGACCCACATGGGGCTCACAGTCTTAATCCCCATTTTACAATTGAGGTAACTAGGGCACAGAGAAGTGAAATGATTTGCCCAAAGTCACACAGGAGACAGTCTGCCAGACCTCTGCCCTCTGCACCTTTCAAAGCCCTCAAAAAACTCCACCTCCTCCAACAAGCCTTCTGTGAATGGAAGAAGTGTAAAAATAAGGATAGAAATGGGGAAGAGCCAATAGAGACTGTGATTTGAACAGCAGATTGAGCAGTTGGAAGTAAGAGAGCAGGGTCTTGTCTTATGCTGTTGAGTCGTCTACGACCCATAGCGACACCATGAACACATCTGTCCCAGATCACCCCACCTCTGTAATCGTTCTGGCAGGGTATCCATAGAGTTTTCTTGGTAAAAATCCAGAAGTGGTTTACCATTAATAATAATATTAATGTTGGTATTTGTTAAGCACTTACTATGTGCAAAGCATTCATTCATTCATTCATTCATTCAATAGCATTTATTGAGCGCTTACTATGTGCAGAGTACTAAACGCTTGGAATGTACAAATCGGTAACAGATAGAGACAGTCCCTGCCCTTTGACGGGCTTACAGTCTAATCGGGGGAGACGGACAGACAAGAACAATGGCAATAAATAGAATCGAGGGGAAGAACATCTCATTAAAACAATAGCAAATAAATAGAATCAGGGTGATGTACATCTCATTAAACAAAATAAATAGGGTGACGCAGATATATACAGTTGAGTGGACAAGTACGGTGCTGAGGGGATGGGACGGGAGAGGTGGAGGAGCAGAGGGAAAGGGGGGAGAAGAGGTTTTAGCTGCAGAGAGGTGAAGGGTGGGTAGAGGGAGCAGAGGGAAAAGGGGAGCTCAGTCTGGGAAGGCCTCTTGGAGGAGGTGAGCTTTAAGTAGGGTTTTGAAGAGGGTGAGAGAATTAGTTTGGCGGAGGTGAGGAGGGAGGGCATTCCAGGACCGCGGAAGGATGTGGCCCAGGGGTCAAAGGCGGGATAGGTGAGACCGGGGGACGGTGAGGAGGTGGGCAGCAGAGGAGCAGAGCGTGCAGAGTGGGCGGTAGAAAGAGAGAAGGGAGGAGAGGTAGGAAGGGGCAAGGTGATGGAGAGCCTTGAAGCCTAGAGTGAGAAGTTTTTGTTTTGTGCTGAGGTCGATAGGCTACCACTGGAGGTTTTTAAGAAAGGGAGTGAAATGCCCAGAGCGTTTCTGCAGGAAGATGAGCCAGGCAGCGGAGTGAAGAATAGACTGGAGCGGGGAGAGAGAGGAGGAAGAGAGTTCAGAGAGAAGGCTGACACAGTAGTCTAGCCAGGATATTAACGAGAGCCCGTAGCAGTAAGGCAGCCATCTGGGTGGAGAGGAGAGGGCGGATCTTGGTGATATTATAAAGGTGAGACCGGCTGGTATCCATAACGGATCGGATGTGTGGGGTGAACGAGAGAGCTGAGTCAAAGATGACACCGAGGTTGCGGGCCTGAGAGACGGGAAGGATGTTCGTACCATCCACGGTGATAGGGAAGCCAGGGAGAGGACCGGGCTTGGGAGGGAAGATGAGGAGCTCAGTTTTGGTCATGTTGAGTTTTAGGTGGCAGGCAGACATCCAGGTGGAGACGTCCTGGAGCCAGGAGGAGATATGAGCCTGAAGGGAGGAGGAGAGGACAGGGGCAGAGATGTAGATCTGTGTGTTGTCTGCGTAGAGATGGTAGTTGAAGCCGTGAGAGCAGATAAGTTCACCAAGGGAGTGAATGTAAATGGAGAACAGAAGAGGGCCAAGAACTGACCCTTGAGGAACTCCAACAGTTAGAGGATGGGAGGGGGAGGAGGAGCCTGGGAAGGAGACCGAGAATGACCGGCCAGAGAGATAAGAGGAGAACCGGGAGAGGACGGAGTCCGTGAAGCCAAGGTGAGATAAGGTGTGGAGGAGAAGGGGATGGTCGCCCGTGTCAAAGGCAGCTGAGAGGTCAAGAAGGATTAGAATAGAGTAGGAGCCATCGGATTTGGCAAGAAGGAGGTCACGGGTGACCTTAGAGAGAGCAGTCTCGGTAGAGTGGAGGGGACGGAAGCCAGATCGGAGGGGGTCCAGGGGAGAATGGGAGTTAAGGAATTCTAAGCAGCGAGTGTAGACGACTCGTTCTAGGATCTTGGAAAGGAAGGGTAGTAGGGAGATAGGGCGATAACTGGAAGGGGAAGTGGGGTCGAGAGAGGGTTTTTTTAGGATGGGGGAGACGTGGGCATGTTTGAAGGTAGAGGGGAAGAGCCATTGGAGAGTGAGTGGTTAAAGTGGTTAAGGAGGGGAGGAGGGCAGGGGTGATGGTTTTTATAAGGTAAGCGGGAATGGGGTCCGAGGCACAGGTGGAGGGGGTGGCACTTGCGATCTCCTCTGAGGATACTGCAGGGAAGGATGAGAAAGTAAGGGAGAGGGTTGCAGGGGGGAGGGAAGAGGGGGAGGGGTGACTTTGGGGAGCTCAGACCTGATTGTGTTGATTTTTGTGATGAAGTAGGTGGCCAGATTACTGGGGGTGAGGGATGGGGGAGGGGGAGGAACAGGGGGCCTAAGGAGAGAGTTAAAGGTCCGGAACAATTGGTGGGGGTGATGGGCATGGGTGTCGATGAGGGAGGAGAAGAAGTTTTGCCTGGCGGAGGAGAGGGCAGAGTTAAGGCAGGAAAGGATAAGTTTAAATGTATGAGGTTGCCTTGGTGCTTAGACTTTCTCCAGCAGCGCTCGGCAGCTCGAGCATAGGAGTGTAGGAGGCAGACAGAGTGTGATCCAGGGCTGTGGGTTAGTGGAGTGAGAGCGGCGGTGGGAAAGGGGGGGGCAAGACAGTTGAGATGAGTAGAGAGGGTGGAGTTGAGAGCGGTGACCTGATCATCGAGAGTGGGAAGAGAGGACGGGGGGCAAGGTGGGGAGAGATGCTTTTTGGAAAGATGGATGGGATCAAGAGAGAGGAGGTCTCTGTTGGGGAGTAACAAAGATTTGCAGGGGGAGGGAGTGTGAGAGATGAGGCAGGTGAGAAGGTTATGGTCAGAGAGAGGGATTTCAGAGTCGGTGAGGCAGGAGATAGTGCAGCGGTAGGAGATGACGAGATCGAGGGTGTGACCGAGTCGGTGAGTGGGCGCGGTACGGTGGAGCAGGAGGTTGGCAGAGTCGAGGAGGGATAGCAGGCGGGCGGCAGAGGAGTCGTCGGGTACATCCATGTGGATGTTGAAATCTCCGAGGATCAGAGTGGGCAGAGAGAACGAGAGAAGGAAGGTGAGAAGGGGGTCTAGGTGGTTGAAGAAGTCGGAGGTGGGACCAGGAGAGCGGTAGATGACGGCTCCAAGTATCTGGAGGGGGTGGTAGAGGCGAATGATATGGGCTTCAAAGGAGGGGAACGAGAGGGAATTCTAAGCACTGGGGTATATACAGGGTGATCAGGTTGTCCCACGTGAGGCTCACAGTCTTAATCTCCATTTTACAGATGAGGTAACTGTGGCCCAGAGAAGTTAAATGACCTGCCTAGAGTCACACAGCTGACAAGTGGCAGAGCTTGAATTCAAACCCATGACCTCTGACTCCCAAGCCCAGGGTCTTTCCACTGAGCCACACAGTCAACCTGAGTCTCTGCCCTCGACTCTCTCCCAAGACGGTGCTGTTGCAGCCTAGTGAGTTTTGGCTTGTAGCAGATGGCCTGCCACTCGCTAGCCACTGGCCAAGCTAGGAATGGAATGGGTAGGTCTCTGCTTGTCTCTCCCTCCCATAGCCAAGACTTGTAGAGTACTAGAAAATCTCCAGGTATGACCCTGAGAGGGGAAAGAGCAGGGTAGCTCAACTAAATTCATATCTCTTCCAGGAAGCCTTCCCTGACTAACCTCTCATCTCCCCAATCAATCAATTAATTAATCATATTTACTGAACACTTACTGTGTGCAGAACACTGAACTAAGCACTTGGGAGAGTTGGTAGGCACATTCCCTGCCCACAGTGAGTTTAGATTCTTCTTCCTCCCCTGTGAATCACCCTGTGTATTCATTAAGCACTTTGATCCTCAACCCACCCCCATAGCATTTATGTACATATTTTTATAGTCCCTAAACTCCTTATCTTTCCACCCAAACCCTGTCCTCCCCATGACTTTGCCATCACTGTAGAGAACACCACTATCCTCCCTGTCTCCTAAGCCCCCATTACTTTCGTGGCATCCTCAACTCATGTCTCTCTCATTCAACTCACATGTGCAATCTGTCATCAAATCCTGTCAGTTCAAACCCCACAGCATCCCTAGAATTTGTCTTTCCTCTCCATCTAAACAGCTACCACATCAATCCAAGCACTTATCCTGATTATTGATAAGCCTCCTTGCTGACCTCCTTGCCTCCTGTCTCTCCCCACACCAGTCCATACTTCACTCTGTTGCCCAGATCATTTTTCTAACAAACTGTTCAGTCTATGTTTCACCACTCCTCAAGAACCACCAGTGGTTGTCCTCCATTTCCATATCTAACAAATTCCTTACCATCGGCTTTAAAGCACTCAATCACCTTACCCCCTCCTACCTTACCTCTCTGATTTCCTATTACAACCCAGCCTGCCCATTCCACTCCACTTATGCCAACCTACTCACTGTACCTCACTTTGGTCAATCTCGCCGCTGACCTCTCACCCACATCCTGCCTCTGTCCTGGAATTCCCTCTTCCTACATATCCAACAGACCATCACTCCCCGCTGTTCAATATTAAAAACATATCTCCTCCAAGAGGCCTTCCCCGACTAAGACCTCATTTCATTTTCTCCAACTCCCTTCTCTGTCACCCTTGCATTAGGATTTGCATGCTTAATTCATACTTCCCTCAGCCCCATAGCACTTATGCACATCTCCATAATTTAATCCATTCATTTATATCAGTGTATGTCTCCTCCTCTAGATCGTAAACTCGTTGGTAGCAGGGAATGTGTCTACTAACTCTGTTTATATTGTACTCTCCCAAGCACTTAGTACAGTACTCTGTACACAATAAGCAGTCAATAAATATGATTGATAAATTGATTGATTGCTTGATAAGTGGGAAGCAGCATGGCATAGAGGATAGAACAGAGGACTGGGAGTCAGAAGGACCTGGGTTCTAATCCCAGCTCCACCCAATACCTGCTTTGTGACCTTGTGCAAGTCACTTCACTTCTCTGGACCTCAGGTCCCTCATGTGTACAATGGGGATGAAGAGTGTGAGCCCTAAGTGGGACGGGGACTGTGTCCAACCTGATTTGCTTGTATCCACCCCAGTCCTTAGAACAGTGCTTGACACGAAGCAAGTGTTTAACAAATACCATCATTATTATTATTACCCAGCAGACAAATGGCGAAGTTGAGACTAGAACCCAGGTCCTTTAACTCTCATGCCCAGGTCACACTCACACAATCACTCTTGCTGATCTCTTTAACCCTGTCTATTCTTTAAAATGGATCCCTAATGTCTAGAAGAGTGTTAGCCACCCTTACGGTGTTCAAAAATACCTCTTGAATATCTATGTCTGTGGCCTATTCAAATGTAGGAGCCTTGAAAGTGGGGAACACATTACTTCTTTTTATCTGGACTTTCTCTAGTGCTCAGTATAATACAGTACAGCACACCCAGTGGGTGCTCAGTACAGCACACCCAGTGGGTGCTCAGTAAATACCATGACTTCATCAGGCAGACTATCTTTAAATTTGATCTCTGCTCTGGAACTCCTTTCCTCCACTACCCAGAAGCCCCAGACCACAGCTTTCCTCATTGGCAATGTCCCCTTGATTTATTCTCAAAACCTTGGACAGATCAATCAAACCCCTCCCTTAGTTCATTCTTACCCTCAGCCATTATTTGTTTTACGTGTAACTTTACTTACTACTCAACTGTCTCCATATGGTCACAGGGACTATGTCCGACTCAGTTAACTCCTCTCTACCCTAGAGCTTAGTAGATAATAATAATAATGATAATGTTGGTATTTGTTAAGTGCTTACTATGTGCAGAGCACTGTTCTAAGCACTGGGGTAGATACCAGGTAATCAGGTTGTCCCATGTGAGACTCACAGTTAATCCCCGTTTTACAGATGAGGTAACTGAGACCCAGAGAAGTTAAGTGACTTGCCCACAGTCACACAGCTGACAAGTGGCAGAGCCTGGATTCGAACCCATGACCTCTGACTCCCGAGCCTGGGCTCTTTCCACTGAGCCACGCTGCTTCCCAAGTAGAGTGATTGGCAAAGAGTAAGTGCTTAACAAATACCACTTATTACTATTATTATTATTATAATCAGCAATTCCATCCTAATATAATTGCATTTATTTGTGTTGTATCTTGTTCTTCCTGCCACCGCTAATTGTAAATCATTTTTGCCTGTCTGTCCACCCCATCAGGTCGGAAGCTCCTGGAGGGCAATGACCACACCCATATTCTCTTGTAATCTCCCAACCGCTTCGTACAGTGCTTTGCACTCTCATTCTTTGTGACCGTGCTTCCTGACACGATTATCATCAGGCACTCAGTGAATGCTATTGATTCATTGAATGATTGATTAACCTGACCCCCAAGCCAGGCACCCAGTAGAGCAGAGTTCCATACCCACTGCTCATTGCTAAAATGCCACCATTTGGCTGGCATTGCTCTTTCCACTAGGCCAAGCTGCTTCTCTGAATATGCTCAAGGGGAAGAGCCTGGCTCTGGGAATCCGGAAGTCTGGATTCCAAACCTGGGGATATCTTCTGGGGCTATGTCATCAGTGAAATTGATTAGACTGGAGAACCACTTAGGAAGCAGCATGGCCTAGCAGAAAATAAATGATTATGCGAGTCACCGGACCTGGGTTCTGATGCCAGCTCAGCCATTTGCCTGCTCTGTGACTTCAGGGAAGTCATTTAACTTCTCTGTCCTCAACTGTATAATGGGAATTAAATCCTAATCCCTTAAACTGTACTAAGTGCTTAGTACCATGCTCTGCTCACAGTTTTATATAAATTGACTCCTCCCTTCTTTCGTTCCTAGCTGCCAGTGACTTCTTCCCCACTGTTTTCAAACATGCCTATATCTCCATTATCCTAAAAAAACCTTCCCTAGATTCCATGGCTCCCTCCAGTTATCACCCCATCTCCCTCCTACCATTCCTCTCCATACTCCTTGAGCAAGCTATCTACACCCGCTGTCTCAGGTTCCTCTCCTGCAATTCTCTCCTTGACCCCCTTCACTCTGGCTTTTGTCCCCTTCACTCCACACCAACCACCCTCTCCAAGGTCCCTAATGACCTCCTTCTTGCCAAATCCAGTATCCGCTACTCCAACCTAACCTTCCTTGACCTCTTTGTTGCCTGTGAGACTGTCGAACACCCCCTTCACCTGGAAACATTATCCAACTTTGGCTTCACTGACATGGTCCTCTTCTGGTTCTCCTCCTTTCTCTCTGGCACCTAATTTTCAGTCTCTTTGGTGGGCCCCTTCTCTGCCTCCCACCCTCTAACTGTGGGGGTTCCTCAAGGTTCAGTTCTGGGTCCCCTTCTTCTCCATCTACACCCACTCCCTTGAAGAACTCATTCGCTCACACAACTCTAACTACCACCTCTATGCAGATGAATCCCAAATCTATATCTCCAGTCCTGATCTCTCTTCTCTGCAGTCTTGCTTTTCCTCCTGCATTCAAGACTTCTCTACTTTGGATCCTCCTGTCACCTCAAATGTAATATGGCTAAAACTGAACTTTTTATCTTCCCAGTAAAACCCTGTCCTGCTCACTTTCCCATCACTGTCAATGGCACCACCATCCTTCCTGTCTCGCAAGCCCGTAATAACCTTGGCATTATCCTTGACTCCACTCTCTCATTCATTCATTCATTCATTCATTCAATCGTATTTACTGAGCACTTACTATGTGCAGAGCATTGTACTAAGCGCTTGGAATGTACAGTTCAGCAGCAGATAGAGACAATCCCTGCCCAACAATGGGCTCACAGTCTAAACGGGGGAGACAGACAACAAAACAAAACAAGTAGTCAGGCGTCAATACCATCAAGATAAATAGAATCATAGATATATACACATCATTAACAAAATAAATAGAGTAAAAAATAATATATACACATATGCACAAGTGCTGTGGGGAGTGGAAGGGGGAACCCACATATTCAACCCGCATCAAGCCATCACTAAATCCTGTCAGTTCTACCTTCACAACCTTGCTAAAATCTGCCCCTCCTTCTCCATCCAAACAACTACCCCATCAATACAAGTCTTTAACCTATCCTGCCTTGAGTATTGTATCAGTCTCCTTGCTCACTTCTCAGCCCTCCGTCTCTCCCCACTCCAGTCCATACTTCACTCTGCTGCTTGGATCATTCTCCTTCAAAAACGCTTAGACCATATTTCCCCACTTCTCAAGAAACTCAAGTGGTTGCCCATCCAGCTCCACATCAAACAAAAACGCCTCACCATTGGCTTTAAACCACTCATTTACTCATTTGTCCCCTCCTACCTCACCTCACTAATCTACAACAACCCAGCCCGCACACTTTGTTCCTCTTATGCTAACCTTCT
Source organism: Ornithorhynchus anatinus (assembly GCF_004115215.2). Lineage (NCBI taxonomy): Eukaryota > Metazoa > Chordata > Mammalia > Monotremata > Ornithorhynchidae > Ornithorhynchus > Ornithorhynchus anatinus. The sequence goes on from NC_041728.1 coordinate 163,775,340, forward strand.
CGCTGTACCTCAATCTCATCTATCTCACCTTTGACCTCTCACCAACATCCTGCCTCTGGACTGGAACGCCCTCCCTCCTCATATCAGACAGATAATTGCTCTCCCCGAGTTCAAAACCTAATTGAAGGCCCATCTCCTCCAAGAAGCCTTCCCTGACTAAACCTTCCTCTCCTCTTCTCCACTCCCTTCTATACCACCCTGATTAGCTCCCTTCATCCGCCCTCCCATCCCCACAGCACTTATTTTTATATCTGCAATTCATTTATGTATTTTGTGTATATGTATTTATTTATATTAATGTCTCTTTCCCCCTCTAGACTGTGAACTCACTGTGAGCAGGGAATGTGTCTGGTGTTTCACTGTACTCGACAAGCAGCGTGGCTCAGTGGAAAGAGCACGGGCTTGGGAGTCAGAGGTCATGGGTTTGAATTCCAGCTCTGCCACTTGTCAGCTGTGTGACTGTGGGCAAGTCACTTCATTCTCTGTGCCTCAGTTACCTCATCTGTAAAATGGGGATTAAGACTGTGAGCCTCACGCGGGACAACCTGATGACCCTGTATCTACCCCAGCGCTTAGAACAATGCACTGCACATAGTAAGCGCTTAACAAATACCAACATTATTATTATCACTCTCCTATGTGCTCAGTAGAGTGTTTTGCACACAATAAGTGATCAATACATATGATTGAATGAATGAATAAATAAAAACCGTTGCTCATTCTGCACGCAGAATGTGTCTACCAACTCTGTAATATTGTACTCTCCAGTACTTAATACAGTGCTCTGGGCACCCTTAGCCCTCAATAAATACAATCAATTGATGATGATAATCCCTCCTGTTTAAACTGTAAGCCCTATGTCAGCCAGGGACTGTGTCCAACCTGATTATCTTTGTAATAATAATAATGGTGCTTTTTAAGTGCTTACTGTATGTCAAGCACTGTTATAAGCGCTTGAGTAAGCACAAGCTAATCAGGTTGGACACATTCCCTGTCCCTCAATTTACAAATAGGGTAACTGAGGGCCAGAGAAGTTCAGTGACTTGCCCAAGGTCACAGAGCAGACATAATAATAATGATGGTATTCGTGATGCTCTTACTATGTGCCAGGCACTGTTCTAAGCATTGGGGTAGATACAAGATAATCAGGTTGTCCCACATGGGGCTCACAGTCTTAATCCCCATTTTACAGATGAGGTAACTGAGGCACAGAGAAGTGAAGTGACTTGCCCACAGTCACACAGCTGACAAGTGGCAGAGCCAGGATTAGAACTCAGGTCCTTCTGACTCCCAGACCCCTTCTCTATCCATTCTACCCTAGTGCTTCTTATGAACCCCATGAGGGGCAGGGACTGTGTCCAACTAGAGTACCTTGGGTCTATCCTAGTGCTTAGAACAGTACAGGTAAGTAGCAAGTGTTTAACAAATAGCATTATTATTATTAGGGGGCACCAGGGCTCCAGGAAATGGGCAGATCCTGTGGTAATTGGGGAAATCAGCTATCTAACATAGGTGGCAAAGACCCCAGCAGATACCAAGGTAACTGGTAGATGGGTAACAGCCCTACAGTGCAGCACTGGCATTACGGTGTGGTCACACAGGCTATAAGTGAGTTTTTCACCTAAAACCACCGCCTCTACTTGGTGCTGTGCTGCACACTCCTTTCTGACTCTCTCATCATCCTCTGGGCCCCACAGAAAGAAGCAGCGTGACTTAGTGGATGCAGCACGCGCCTGGGAGTCAAAAGTAACTGAGTTCTAATCCTGGCTCTGCCAGTTGTCTGCCATGTGATCTTGGGCAAGTCCCTTCACTTCTCTGGGCCTTGGTTACCTCATCTATAAAGTGGGATTAAGACTGTGCACTCCATGTGGGACAGTCCACCAGACTAAGCCCCTCTTTTTCCCAGACTGAGCCCCCCTTTCCTCTGCTTCTCCTCCCTTCCCCATCGCCCCGCCTCCTTCTCTCTGTTCTACCCCCTGCCTTCCCCACAGCACTTGTATATATATGTACATATTTATTATTCTATTCATTTTGTTAATGGTGTGTAGATATCTATCATTCTATTTATTTATATTGATACTATCGATGTCTTTTTACTTGTTTTGATGTCTGTCTCCCCTTTTCTAGACTTCTTGCCCATTGTTGGATAGGGATTGTCTCTATCTGTTGCTGAATTGTACTTTCCAAGCCTTTATTAGAGTGCTCTTCACACAGTAAGTGCTCAATAAATATGAATGAATGAATGACAGGGACTGTGTCCAACCTAATTAACTCATATCTTTCCCAGCTTTTAGAACAGCGCTTGGCATATAGTAAGTACTTAACAAGTACTGTAATTTTTAATTCTGAATTGGTAGGGTAAAGGGGGTGGGAATTCATTCAATAGTATTTATTGAGCGCTTACTATGTGCAGAGCACTGTATTAAGCACTTGGAATGTACAATTCGGCAAAAGATAGAGACAATCCCTACCCAATAATACTACCACTGCCACTATAGTCTGTTCCTTTGTCCGGGTTCTTTTGTCAGTCAATCATACTTATTCATTCAATCATATTTATTGAGCGCTTAATGTGTGCAGAGCACTGTACTAAGCGCTTGGAAAGTACAATTTGGCAGCAGATAGAGATAATCCCTACCCAATAATGGGCTTGCAGTCAAGAAAGAGGAAACAGACAACAGAACAAAACAAGTAGATTGGCATCATTTATTGAGCACTTACTGTGAGCAGAGCACTATACTAAGCATTTGGGGGAGTACAGTATAACAATATAACAGACATATTCCCTGCCCACAATGAGCGTGCAATCAAGAGGGGGAGACAGACATTAATATAAATAAATAAATAAATTACATATGTAATACATAATGAAATCCCAGGGACCAACTGATGGAAATTGCCTTCAATCCCTCCGTTTCCCTCTGCCCTTCCTACCCTCCCCATTCCCCCCATTCCCTCCCTCTGCTCTTCCCCCTTCCCCTCCCCACAGCACTTGTGCATGTTAGGATATATTATTTATTACTCTATTTTATTAATGATGTGTATATATCTATGTCTATGATTCTATTTATCTTGATGGTATTGATGGCTGACTTGTTTTGTTTTGTTGTCTGTCTCCCCCTTTTAGACTGTGAGCCTGTTTTGGGCAGGGATTGTCTCTATCTGTTGCCAAATTGTACATTCCAAGCGCTTAGTACAGTGCTCTGCACACAGTAAGCACTCCATAAATACGAATGAATGAATAAATGAATGAATCAATTAATCAGTGGTACTTATTGAGCACTTACTGTGTGCAGAGCAAAGTGCTAAGTGTGACTCCATCATCATCGATAATGGTAGAAATCTTGGTTATCATTTCTCATGTGGAACCCTGAGGAGAGTACCACCTGACTGTCCTATTCCCTTTCTGAGGGTCATAGTTATAATTATTATTTTTATTACCATTATCATTATTATTGTATTTCTTAAGTGCTTACTATATGTCAAGTTCTAAGTGCAGGGGTAGGTACAAGTTAATCGGGTTGGACACAGTGTCTGTCCCATTTGGGTCTCATAGTCTAAGTAGGAGGGAGAACAGATGAGGAAACTGAGGCACAGAGAAGTGACTTGTCCAAGGTCACACAGTAGGCCACTGCCAGTGCCAAAATCAGAACCCAGGCCCAAACTGTCCTATTCTCTTCCTGACAGTCATAATGTCCGAAAGATGGTTGTCACCATCTTTCTTGAGGCCTGTAGATGACTATTACAACTGAGGTATGGGTTTGAACACTAGGAGAAAGATTTGCTGTTGTGAGGCAAATTGAATTAGGGTTTGATCCCTGGGATTTTTTCTATCAGCCCTTCTGCTGACAGAGCTGCTGGGAGGAGATGGACTGTCTTTTGCAAACTCAATCATGAAACTGTCCCTGGAGGGGCACTGTAGATAATCAGGTCCCACATGGAGCTCCCAGTCTAAGCACTGATTTTGCCAAATCCAACAGCCTCGACTCCATCCTAATCCTCCTCGTCCTTTCAGCCACCTTCAACGGTGTCGACCACCCCCTTCTCCCGGAAACATTATCCAACCTCGCCTTCACTGACGCTGTCCTCTCCTGGTTTCTGGTTTCTTTGTATCTCTCTGGCCACTCAGTCTCAGACTCTTTTGCCGGCTCCTCCTCTGCCTCCCATCCCCTAAACTGTGGGGGTTCCTCAAGGTTCAATTCTGGGTCCTTTTCTATTCTCCATCTACACCCACTTCCTTGGAGAACTCATTCGTTCCCATGACTTCAACTACCACCTCGATGCGGATGATACCAAATCTTCATGTCCAGCCCTGATCTCTCTCCCCCACTGCAGTCTTACATTTCCTCCTGCCTTCGAGACATCTCTATTTAGATGTCTTCCCATCACCTCAAGCTTAACATGTCTAAAGCAGAACTCCTTAGCTTCCCACCCAAACCCTCTCCTCCCCGTGACTTTTTCATCTCTGTAGACAGTCAGAATGATGACTGTCCTGTCTCACAAGCCCATAACTTTGACATTATCCTTGACTCCTCTCTCTTTCAACTCACATATTCAATCCATCACTAAGCCTGTCGGTTCCACGTTCATAACCCATCGCTAAAATCCGCCCTTTCCTCTCCATCTAATTACTACCACGTTAATCCAATCATTGTCCCGCCTTGATTGCTGCATCAGCATTTTTGCTGACCTCCCGGCCTTTTGTCTCTCCCCACTCCAATCCACATTTTGAATGATTTTTCTACAAAAACGTTCTGGATGTGTTTTGCCACTCCTCAAGAAACTCCAGTGCCTGTCCATCCACTGCCACATCAAACAGAAAGTCCTCACCATTAGCTTTAAAGCTCTCAATCACCTTACCCCTGCCTACCTCACCTTGCTACTCTCCTACTACAACCCAGCTTGCACACTTCACTCCTGTGTTGCTAACCTTCTCACTTCTACCTCCATCTCATCTCCCAACCCGTCGCCCACGTCCTGCCTCTGGCCTGGGATGCCCTTCCTCCTCAAGTCCAACAGTGACTCTCCCTCCACTTCAAAGCCTTACTGAAGCACATCTCCTCCAAGATGTCTTCCCTGACTAATCCTCCTTTCCTCTTCTCCCATTCCCTTCTGCATCACCTTGACTTGTTCCCTTTATTCATCCTTCCTCCAAGCCCCACAGCACCTATGTACATATCTGTAATTTATTTATTTATATTAATGCCTGTCTCTCTGTCTAGACTGTAACCTCACTGTGGGCAGGGACTGTGACTGTTTATTGTAATATTGTACTTTCCCAAGTGCTTAGTACAATGCCCTGCACCCAGAAAGTGCTCAATAAATATGAATGAATGAATGAAAGAATAAGCAGGAGGGAGAAAAGGTATTAAATCCCTATTTTGCAAATGAGGGAACTGAGGCCCAGAGGATTAAGTGACTTGCCCAAGCTTACACAGCAGGTACGGGATGGAGCCAGGATTTGAACCCAGCTCCTCAGGCTCTCAGGCCTGTGCTCATTCTGCTAAGTCACACTACTTTACAGGGGGTCATTCCCATGGAGACATATAGAAAGTGCCATGAGGAACCAAATTGAATATCCAATGTGCTAATATCAGAGGCGGTGATAGATGCTGTTGTGATTTGAGTTGAAAGATAGTGAATGGGGTTGTCAGAGGACAAATGGGCCTTCAATTGTCATAAGGCACGTGTAGAAATTGAAGGTTTTTGTCACTCTAATTCCACTTGTAAAAGAGTTGAATATAGAGACCGTGATTGACAGGACTGCATTCAGAGGAGTTGGATTCAGAGAGGATAGACAGTGTTGCCTGTTTGCTCAGCTTTAGTAGTGGTATGGTTATTGCCTTGTATGCATTCTTGGAGACAACTGATGTCACAACAGTGTGTAATCAAGAGACACCACAGAATAGCCCCTTGTAGTTGTCTCCAATATATACGCCTGCCAGTTTCACCTTTACAATATTGCCAAGATCCGCCGTTTCCTCTCCATCCAAACGGCTATTGTACTGGTACAAGCTCTCATAATATATCGGCCAGATTATTGTGTCAGCCTTCTCTCTGATCTCCCTTCCTCCTGTCTCTCCCCACTCCAGTCTATTCTTCATTCCACTGCCTGGATCATCTTCCTTCAGAAACACTCTGGGCATGTCACTCCCCTCCTTAAAATCCTCCACTGGTTGCCTATGAACCTCCGCATGAAACAAAAACTCCTCACTCTGGGCTTCAAGGCTCTCCATCCCCTTGCCCCCTCCTACCTCACTTCCCTTCTCTTTTTCTGTTGCCCACCCCGCACGCTCCACTCCTCTGCCGCTCGTCTCCTCACTGTCTCCCGTTCACACCTATCCCACGGCCGACCTCTGGCGCACATCCTCCCGCTGGCCTGCAATGCCTTCCCTCCTCACCTCTGCCAAGCTAACTCTCTTCCCCTTTTCAAAACCCTACTGAGAGCTCACCTCGTCCAAGAGGCCTTCCCAGACTGAGCTTCCCCTTTTCCCGCTGCACACTCTGCTGCCTCTGCTCCCTCTGCTCCCTCTCTGCTCCCCCTCCGCCCTCTGCTCCCTCCCCCTTCCCCCCTACACCTCCCCTCAGCTAAGCCCCCTTTCCCTCTGCTCCTCCCCATCTCCCTTCCCCTCCCCTCAGCACTGTGTTCATTTGTATATATTCTTATTACCCTATTTATTTTGTTCATGAGATGTACATCCCCTTGATTCTATTTATCGTGATAATGTTGTTTTTGTTTCGTTGTGTTTTGCTCTGCCATCTGTCTCCCCCGATTAGACTGTGAGCCTGTCATTGGGCAGGGATTGTCTCTATCTGTTGCCGAATTGTACATTCCAAGTGCTTAGTACAGTGCTCTCTGCACAGAGTAAGCGCGCAATATATACTATTGAATATAGATCTATTTCGAAGAAAACTACAGGTTATATGGAGGAAGGAGGGCTGGGGAGAGTATGCAAAGACCCTGCGAGTTTAGGCGTGACGGAAATCGCCGAGGCAGGATTACATAGTCCTGGTCATGCCGGGTACACAAAAAAGCTGCCTCTTGTTCTGTGATCGTGTTTCAAAACATTAGTGGGTAGGTAGGTTAGGTCCCAAGAGGATGGGTGCTGGGAGATTTTTGCCGTTATTGCCAGTTTGTTTCTGTGGCTACCCGTGTTTTTGGAGTGGTGTCGGAGTCCCGTTGTTTGAAATGCAGGCTCTTATTTCGGGCACGGTTCCAGTGGGTGAGCTGTAGGCAGAAACTGGTCTTGTGTCAGTGGCAGAGAATGCCATCGCAGCTAGAGAAGCAGCGTGGCTCAGCGGAAAGAGCCCGGGCTTGGGAGTCAGAGGTCATGAGTTCGAATCCCGACTCTGCCCCTAGTCAGCTGTGTGACTGTGGGCAAGTCACATCACTTCTCTGTGCCTCAGTTCCCTCATCTGTAAAATGGGGATGAAGACTGTGAGCCTCACGTGGGACAACCTCATTCCCCTGTATCTACCCCAGTGCTTAGAACAGTGCTCTACACATAGTAAGTGCTTAACAAATGCCAACATTATTATTATTATTATGTCTGGATTATTAACGGCACGATGGATTCGGGAGGAGGAAATGGTTATCGCCTCTTAGTGACAACTGACTGTGAGGGGGTGTCCTTAAACTGTTGTATTGTACCTTCCCAAGCGCTTAGTACAGTGCTCTGCACACAGTAAGCGCTTAATAAATGCGATCAAATGAATGAATGAATGAATGATGTCATGGCAGTCATTTTCTGAATTGTGAAATCTTTGGAGACTATGGGCAAGCGACTTCAAGTGGGGAATGAATGTTTTGGTTACCGTGTCTTCCTTTTGGGTATCTAGAGCAGCTGTGTTTATTTTGGCTTCAGTCAGTGTCTTAGCGGTGAGGGGGCATTTTCTTTGTGGCTAAACTGGTGGTGATGGCGTTTGCAGCAGGTGTTCCGGCCATTATCCCCCTCTACCTGAGTAGTAACAGTTCGGTTTAATAATATGCCAGTTGTCTTCTCAGAGCGGTATCTGTGAATGGTGGAGAGTGAGGTATCTGAAGCAGCATGGCCTAGTGGAAAGGGCACGGGCCTGTGAGTCAGAGGACTTGGGTTCCCATCCCAGCTCCACCACTGTCTGTTGTGTGACCTTGGGCAAGTCACTTAGCCTCTCTGTGCCTCAGTTTCTTCAGCTGTAAAATAGGGATTAAACATTCTATTTAAAATGTGATCCCCACATGGGACAGGTACAGTGTCTGACCGGATCATCTTGCATCTACTCCAGCATTTAGTAAAGTGTTTGGCACATAGACGATGCTTAAAAAATACCACAATTATTATTAGGATGGATGGTGAGTGACTTCCCACTGAGCTATTATTCTGACGCTCTCCCAGAATTGCCAGATTCATTGAGCAAGGGGGAAGAGGGAGCAGAAGGAGGAGGGTATCAGGGATGGCCTTATGCCAGCCACCAGTTTGATCCACTTCATGGCCCTGAGAAGAATGGAGCTGGAGAATCTAATTTTTTTTGGTATTTGTGAAGCACTTAATAATTGCCAAGCCCTGTATTAAGCAATGGGGTAGATACAAGCTAATCAAGATGGACACAGTCCATGCCCCAAATGGGGACAGGATTAGAATCTAGGTCCTTCTGACTCCCAGGCCCATGCTCTAACCACTAGGCTAGAAGGACCACTGAGAAGCACCATGGCCTGATGGAAGGAGCAAGGGCCTGGCAGTCAGAAGGATTGGGTTCTAATTCTGGATCCGCCACTTGTCTGCTATGTGCTCTGGGCAAGTTACTTCACTGCCCTGTGCCTCAGTTATCTCATCTGTCAAATGGAGATTAATAGAGTGAGCCCCATGTGGGACAGAGACTGCTTCCAACCTGATCTGCTTGTATTGATCCCAACACTTAGTACAGTGCCTGGCCCGTAGCAAGCACTTAACAAATACCATTATTAATAGTATTATCAGGTTATGCTGCTTCTCAGTGCCTGAAGATGAATGTTCTCCATGGAGACTTTGCTGCTGAGGTGTCATTTCCTGCAGGAAAGTCTTCAGGGCTGGTAGCTTAAGTTAATGAAGTTTTCTAAATTGCAGTTTCTATGCCTTGTGACCTCTGTTAAGAGGCTGGTTTATGTGGTTAGGTCAAATGTTTGCTTGTTACTTTGAATGTTGCAGCTGTTGTGATGTCTTTCCCCAACTAATTCCCGACACCTTAACGTTTACCAATCCAACAGCCACCTCCAGCACTTTGTTTTTATTTATACCCATCTTCCTCAGCCTTTTCAATATTTTTTTTCACTTGTAATGGTATTTGTTAAGCTTTTACTAGGTGGCAAGCACTGTAGTGTGATTTAGTGAAAACAGTACCATCTTGAGAGTCAGAGGATGTGGTTTCTAATCCCCGCTCCTCCACTTGTCTGCTGTGTGACCTTGGGCAAGCCACTTAACTTCTCTGTGCCTCAGTAACCTCTGAAAAATGGGGATTAAAACTGTGAGCCCAATGTGAGACAACCTGACTACCTTGAATCTACCTCAGTGCTTAGAACAGTGCTTGGCACATAGTAAGCGCTTAACAAATACCAACAAATACCACAATAATATATTATTAGTAGTAGTAGTATTATCACTAGGGTAGATACAAGATAAACAGGTTGGACACAGTCCATATCCCCCCATGAGACTCACAATCTTAATCCCCATTTTACAAATGAGGTAACTGAGACCCGGAGATGTGAAGTGACTTGCTCAAGATTACCCAGAAGACAAGTGGTGGAACCAGGATTAGAACCCAGGTCCTTCAGACTTCCAGGGCCGTGTTATATCCAATAGGCCCTGCTTTTTACTGAGCACTTACTGTGTGTAGTGCCTGTACTAAGCAGTTGGTAGAAATGTCTGCTCACAAGGAGCTTACTTTCTAGAGTATGTTCATAGATAAATAGATAAGTGCTAGAGGTGGCTGTTGAGTTGTTGCAATTTAGGATATTTGGGAAAAAACACCCCAGTTCATGAAAACTGTGATGTGGCCTGTATGGTAGTGGACCACTGTGTTACCACTGGAGTGAAAAGTTGTAAAGGAGTAAATAGTCACTCACAGCTGAAGGGTTCTGGTTTGCTCCAGAGACAGCTACAGTCGTTATCCTTCAAATGGGGAAATTAGCTTTATGAAGTAATCGAGAAGTGACCTGTAATTGCCTCAAATGGTCTAAAATCAGCCTTGAAAAAGGTGGCTATTGTCAACATTCTCCCCATGAAGAGAAAAATAAGCAGAGACTCTCTGCTTAGGAGAAGCAGCAATGGATTACTGGATAAAACATGGGACTGGGAATGAGAAGGTCATGGGTTCTAATCCTGACTATGCCACTTGTATGTTGTGTGACCTTGGGCAAGTCACTTCAATTTTCTGTGCCTCAGTTACCTCATCTGTAAAATGGGGATTGAGACTGCGAGTCCCACGTGGGACAGGGACTGGGTCCCACGTGGCTTAGTGGAAAGAACACAGGCTTGGGAGTCAGAGGATGTGGGTTCTAATCCTGGCTCTGCCTCTTGTCTATTGTGTGACCTAGGGCAAGCCCCTTAACTTCTCTATGCCTCAGTTACCTCATCTGAGAAATAGGGATTAAAACTGTGAGCCCCATGTGGTACAAGCTGATTACATTTTATCACAGCGTGGCTCAGTGGAAAGAACCTGGGCTTAGGAGTCAGAGGTCATGGGTTCTAATCCGGCTCCATCACCTGTCAGCTGTGTGACTTTGGGCAAGTCACTTAACTTCTCGGTCCCTCAGTTCCCTCATCTGTAAAATGGGGATTAAAACTGTGAGCCTCACGTGGGACAACCTGATTACCCTGTAGCTACCTCAGCGTTTAGAACAGTTGCTCGGCACATAGTAAGCACTTAATAAATACCAAATACCCTGTATCTACCCCAGCGCTTAGAACAATGTAAGTCGATTAGACCGTAAGCCCGTCAAACGGCAGGGACTGTCTCTATCTGTTGCCGACTTGTTCATTCCAAGCGCTTAGTACAGTGCTCTGCACATAGTAAGAGCTCAATAAATACTATTGAAAAAAAACACAATGTTCTGCACATAGTAAGTGCTTAACAAATACCAACATTATTATTATTGTTATTACCCTAGTGCTAAGAACAGTGCTTGGCACATAGTAAATGTTTAACAAATACCATTAAAAAAAAATCTGATTTGCTTGAATCCACCCCAGTGTTTAGTACAGTCCCTGCCTTATAGTGCTAAATAAATACCAAAATTAATTTATTATTGTTATTATTTACTATTTAAATTTCTTTGGGGCTTCTGCGGCAGGATAAACATTTTATAATGAAACTGGATGAGGTGGAGCTGGGAACAGGGAACAGAGAGAGAACTCCTCTCACTATCATCCCACTAGATAAGAGGGGATGATGTGTCTGTCCACCTCATCACTGTTTGATTGACACTGGCAAAGGAAGCTGGAGAATCACATTTTGCCATGCTTCTGCTTGAAGAGGGTACTCCCAGTGTTCTCTAGGAAGAGGTTGGCATCGCTAGTGGCACAGGGAGAGACAAATCTGATGTGATGGTGTCGGTGTTGTTAAACCTTCCTGATCTTCCTGAAATTTGGAACTTTTTGCTCTCCTAACCAGAGCTTTCCCGGAGAATGTCGATGCTACTGCTATTGGTCTGTGAACTGAGGAGAGTTTAAGCTCAGCTGACAGGGACTCTGAGTCCCAGTGACGAAAATAGAGAGATCCAAGATAGGGAGAGGTAGTTTTTTCCATCTTTCTACCTGCAATGGGACCATATCCAGAAGCTCTGCCTTGGGACTGGGGTTGGAGGAGTCAAGACATTCTTCAAGTTCGTTGTAGGCAGGGAATGTGTCTACCAACTCTCTTGTATTGTTATATTGTGCTTTCCCGAAAACTTAGTACAGTGCTCAGCAAACAGTAAGTGCTCAATAAACACCACCGATTGATTAATTGATTGATTAGGCCAATAGTGTTCACCGCGGGTGGGAAAGTGGCTACCGCTCTATTGTATTGTGCTCTCCCAACTACAGTGCTGTGCACACAGTAAGTGCTCATGCTGTTCACACAGTAAGTGCTCAATAAATACTATTGGGTCCCACCTTCACAACATTACTAAAATCCACCCTTTCCTCTCCGTCCAAACCGCTACCTTGTTAATTCAATCACTTACCTTATCCAACCTGGATTACAGCATCAGGCTCCTTGCTGACATCCCAGCCTCCTGTCTCTCCCCACTTTAGTCCATACTTCACTCTGCTGCCCAGATCATTTTTCTACATTTTTCTTCACTCCTCAAGAAACCCCAATGGTTGCCCATCCACCTCTGCATCAAACTAAAACTCCTCACCATCGACTTTAAAGCAGTCAATCACCTTGCCCCCTCCTACCTCACCTCACTACTCTCCTACTACAACCCTGTCCGCACAGTTCGCTCCTCTAATGCTAGACTTCTCACTGTGCCTCAATCTCTCTATTTCGCCGTTGACCCCACACCCACATCCTGCCTCTGGCCTGGAATGTCCTCCCTCCTCAAATCCAACAAACAATTACTCCCCCCTGCTTCAAAGTCTTATTGAAGGCACATCTCCTCTGAGAGGCCTTCCCAGGCCCATGGCACTTATGTACATATTCATTCATTCAATCGCATTTATTGAGGGCTTACTGTGTGCAGAGCGCTGTACTAAACGCTTGGAATGTACAATTCGGCAACAGATAGAGACAATCCCTACCCAACAATAGACTCACCATCTAAAAGGGGGAGACAGCAAAACAAAACAAGTAGACAGGCATCAAAACCATCAAAATAATAATAATAATAATAATGATGATGATGGTATTTGTTAAGCACTTACTATGTGCAAAGCACTGTTTTAAGCGCTGAGGGGGATACAAGGTGACCAGGTTGATCCACACGGGGCTCACAGTCTTAATCCCCATTTTATAGATGAGGTAACTGAGGCCCAGAGAAGTTAAGTGACTTGCCCAAAGTCACACAGCTGACAAATAGAATCATAGATATATATACACATATCTGCAATTTATTTATTTATATTCATGTCTTTCTCCCCCAAGTAGACTATAAACTCACTGTGGGCAGGGAACATGTCTGTTTATTCTTGTATTGTACTCTCCCCAGTGCTTAGTAGAGTGCTCTGCACACAATAAGCTCTCAATAAATATGATTGAATGAATTAATTCGGGTGACAGCTCTTTGGTGGCCTACTGTCCTCTCCATCTTGGTTGGGTTCTTTTGTACTGCCCTCTCCCAAGCGCTTAGTACTGTGCTCTGCACACAGTTCAGCACTCAACAAATACAGATGATTGATTAATTAATAATGTTGGTATTTGTTAAGCGCTTACTATGTGCAGAGCACTGTTCTAAGCGCTGGGGTAGATAGAGGGTAATCAGGTTGTCCCACGGGAGGCTCACAGTCCTAATCCCCATTTTACAGATGAGGGAACTGAGGTACAGAGAAGTTAAGTGACTTGCCCACAGTCACACAGCTGACAAGTGGCAGAGCCGGGATTCGAACCCATGACCTCTGACTCCCAAGCCCGGGCTCTGGGAGGAGATGTAGACCTGTGTGTCATCTGCATAGAGATGATAGTTGAAGCCGTGGGAGCGAATGAGTTCACCGAGGGAGTATAGATGGAGAACAGAGGAGGGTCAAGAACTGACCCTTCAGCAACCCCTACAGAGGATGGCAGGGGGAGGAGGAGCCTGCAAAGGAGACCGAGAATGAACGGCCAGAACGATAAGAAGAGAACCAGGAGAGGACAGAGTCTGTGAAGCTAAGGTGAGATAAGGTGTGGAGCAGAAGGGGATGGTCTACAGTGTCAAATGCAGCTGAGGTCGAGGAGGATTAGGATAGAGTAGGAGCCATCGGATTTAGTAAGAAGGAGGTCACGGGTGACCTATGAGAGAGCAGTCTCGGTAGAGTGGAGGGGACGGAAGCCAGATTGGAGGGGGTATATGTATATATCTGTAATTTATTTCTTAATATTCATGTCTGTCTACCTGACTAGATGATATGCTCATTGTGGGAATGTGTTTGTTATTTTGTTATATTGTACTCTCCTAAGCACTTAGTACAGTGCTCTGCACACAGTCAGCACTCAGTAAATATGATCATCTGGTGCTGGGGGATGGTGGACTAAGCCCTTTGTCTGTGAGTAACTGGGGGATGGGTCCCTTCTGCCACCTCCCCTAGTGTAGTAAACTCAGTTAGTCATATTTATTGAGCACTTACTGTGTGCAGAGCACTGGACGGAGAGCTCAGGAGAGTACAATACAGCAGTAAGCAGACACATTCCCTGTCCTCAATGAGCTTTCAGACTAGATGGGGGAGAGTGCAAAACAGCAGAGTTGGTACACATTCCATGCCCACAATGAGCCCACAGTCTAGAGGGGGAGACAGACATGAATATAAATAAATAAATTAGAGATACATACATAAGCGCTATGGGGCCGGGGTGTGATAATACCTCGGTAACTGCAGCCTGGGTAATCTGGCAGCATTAGATTATTTTCCCCTGCCTTAATCCCAGCCCACAGACTCGGGAACACTAGGGGAGGAGAAGTGGAAAAGCAGATGGAGAAAATCGAGACATGGAGAAACACTATGGGAAGCCAACAGGAGATGCAGGAGAGGTCATGGAGAATGAAGGACATTGGCCACTTGCCTGCCGTGTGAGCTAGGACAAGTCACTTAACATCTCTGTGCCTCAGTTTTCTCAACTGTAAAATGAGGATTCAATACTTAGACTCCGAGCCCCATGAGGGACAGGGACTGTAACCCAACTGATTAACTTGACTGTATCACAGTGCTTAGAACAGTGCTTGACACATAGTAGGGGCTTAACAAATGCCATTAAAAAAACCCCTAAAACTACTCCATGACATTTATGTATGTATCCATTATTCATTCAATAGTATTTATTGAGCGCTGACTATGTGCAAAGCACCGTACTAAGTGCTTGGAATGTACAATTCGGCAACAGAGAGAGAAAAATCCCTGCTCATTGATGGGCTTACAGTCCATTACTCAAATATTGACTCATGTACATTTCTCCTTTTCCTTCCTCCCAACTGTAAATTACCTCAGTGTCTGTCTCCCCATCTTTGAGATGGATGATCTGTCTAAGTCTATTGTACTCTCCCAAGCTTTCAGTACAGTGCTCCACAGAGTCAGTACTCAATAAATACCTTCGATGTGCTCTTTCAGCAGAAATTGCTTTCAATTGCATGAGATCATTCCTATTCATCATCATCACCCACATCAATTATTTCTGAATTTATTTGTCATTCGCATTCATTCGATTTGCGATCCCTCCCGATCCCCAGGGACTTCCTCCACGCTCATTTTCAAGGGTGGACCCACATTGTCAGCATGCTTCCCTTCTGTGGGATTTGGAGAGATCTCAGCCACTGGGAGTCCATTGTCTCTGGGGCCCTGACTCACTGTGGCCCCTCCTGCTCTGACCCAGAGCTTTCGACACGGAGAGGAGGTCAACAAACAGCAAAGGCGGCCATGGCCCCCTCCGCCACCACCACCGTTCCTGACAACGGCAGTGGCCTCCGGCACTGGGCAAACAGCCGGCCCCTCGCCGTGAGGCTCGAGCCAGGGCGAGAGGCGGAAGGAGGTGGGAGTGAGGGTGGATCCCCGCGGTGACAAAGAGAGGCAATGAGGTTTAGAGTGATAAATTCCTACTCTAAGTCAACCTTGACTCATTCTCCGTAAATACCTAAGCAGTCCGTAAAATGTGTGCGTGCCACAGCTAGGACCTCACACTTTGGCCTCTGTGGAGCAACCTTGTCTCCATGATTCCTCCCTGCAGTGTTTATTTCCCTGCCACTGCTGTACAATTGGAGGGCAGTTCACCTTCTCCTCACCCTCCTAACCACTAACTGTAGGTGTTCCTCAAGGTGGGTTCTTGGCCTCCTTCTGTTCTCCATCTATACTCACTCCCTTGGTGAACTCATTCGCTCCCATGGCTTCAACTATCATCCCTAAGCAGATGACACACAAATCTACATCTCCTCCCCTGTTCTCTCCCCCTCCATCCAGGCTCGTATCTCCTCCTGCCTTCAGAACATCTCCACCTGGATGTCCGCCCACCACCTAAAACTCAACATGTCCAAGACTGAGCTCCTCATCTTCCCTCCCAAACTCTGTCATCTCCCTGACTTCCCTGTCACTGTGGATGGCACTACCATCCTTCCCGTCTCGCAGGCCCACAACCTTGGTGTCATCCTTGATTCTGCTCTCTCATTCACCCCACACATCCAATCCGTCACCAAAACCTGCCAGTCTCACCTTTACAACATCGCCAAGATCTGCCTTTTCCTCTCCATCCAAACTGCTATCTTGCTGGTACAAGCTCTCATAATATCCCAACTGGATTATTGCATCAGTCTCCTTTCTGATGTCCCATCCTCCTGTCTCTCCCCACTCCAGTCTATACTTCATTCTGCTGCCCAGATCATCTTCCTACAGAAAAGCTCAGGGCAGGTCATTCCCCTCCTCAAATACCTCCAGGGGTTGCCTATCAACCTTTGTACGAAACAAAAACTCCTCACTCTTGGCTTCAAAGCTGTCTATCACCTTGCCCCCCCCCCACCACCTCACCTCCCTTCTCTCCTTCTACAACCAACCCCATACACTCCGCTCCTCGGCTGCTAACCTCCTCATTGGTCCTTGTTCTCGTCTGTCCCGCCATCGACCCCGGCCCACGTCCTACCACTGACCTGAAATATCCTCCCTCCTCACATCTGCCAAACTAACTCTCTTCCCGTCTTCAAAGCCCTACTGAGAGCTCACCTCTTCCAGGAGGCCTTCCCAAACTGAGCCCTCCTTTTCCCTCTGCCCCTCTTCCCCTCCCCTTTCCCCCTACTGCCTCCTTCTGCTCTTCCCCCTTCCCCTCCCCACAGCATTTTTGCATATTTGTATATATTATTTATTACTCTATTTTATTAATGATGTGTACATATCTATGATTCTATTTATCCTGATGGTATTGACGCCTGACTACTTGTTTTGTTTTGTTGTCTGTCTCCCCTGTTTAGACTGTGAACCTGTTGTTGGGCAGGGATTGTCTCTATCCATTGCCGAATTGTACATTCCAAGCGCTTAGAGTGAGTGAGGGAGACCATAATTCTACCACAGACTGCGGCTATTAACTGGCCACCACTGCTCTGGTTTTACCAGTGGAGGCTGCTAAAGCTAGGAAATGGACTTTTTTTTATTAGTATTTATTAAGTGCTTACTATGTGCCGGCTCTGTATTCGGCACTGGAGTAGATGCAAGATAATCACAGTGGAGTAGAAGCAGTATGGTGTATCAGATAGACCCCAAGTCTGGGAGTCAGAAGGTCGTGGGTTCTCATCCCGGCTCTGCCACTTGTCTGCTGTGTGACCTTGGGCCAGTCACTTCACTTTTCTGTGCCTTACTTCCCTCATCTGTAAAATGGGGATGGAGACGGTGAGCCCCACGTGGGACCGGGACTGTATCCAACTCGATTTGCTTTTTTCCACCCTAGCACTTAGTACAGTGCCTGGCACATAGTAAGGACTTAACAAATACCATTATTATTATCATATTGGACAGTTTAAATTATAAGATGAGAAGACCAGCACTAAAATAAATTACAAATTGGAAGAAGCAATAGAGTATAAAGATATGTACAGAATAAGAGCAACGGTGGGGTTTGAGTACCCGAGTTGTTTAGGTAATACGGAAGTGCTCGAGTTGCTGTCTGGGGGAATATTGTGTGTAGAGGAGAGATTCATCAGGAAAGGTCCCCCCGACCTGGAAGAGATGTGAAATTTAGAAAGACCTGGAAATGGGGAAGGCAGTCGTCTGCTGGGCTTGAGGTCCGGGAGTGAGGGAGGGCAAGAACAAGAGGTCGACAATTAGAGATGAAGGCACAGTGAGTAAGTTAGCTTCAGAGGAACAAAACATGAGAGCTGGGGTGCAGTGGGAGAAGAGAGTAGATAAGGAATAATAATAATAATAATTACAGTATTTGTTAAGCGCTTACTCTTTGTCAAGCACTGTCCTAACTGCTGGGGTAGATACAAGGTAATCAGGTTGTCCCACATGGTGCTCACTGTCTTAATCCCCATTTTACAGATGAGGTACCTGAGGCACAGAAAATTTAAGTGGCTTGCCCAAGGTCATACAGCTGATGAGTGGTGGAGCCGGGATTAGAACATACATCCTCGGACTCCCAAGCCTGTGCTTTTTCCACTAAGCCACACTGCTTCTAGGTAGTATTAGAGAGAAGCGGAAAAGCACAGAGAGGCAGCGTGGGTCAGTGGAAGGAGCCCGGGCTTGGGAGTCAGAGGTCATGGGTTTGAATCCCAGCCCTGCCGCTTGACAGCTGTGTGACTGTGGGCAAGTCACTTCACTTCTCTGTGTCTCAGTTATCTCATCTGTAAAATGGGGATTAAGACTGTGAGCCTCATGTGGGACAACCTGATTACCCTGTATCTACCCTAGTGCTTAGAACAGTGCTCTGCACATAATAAGTGCTTAACAGATGCCAACATTATTATTAGTATTAGTAATAATAAGGAGAGAGTTGACTGAGTGCCTTAAAGCCAAAGGTGTGGAGTTTCTGCTTGAAACCAAGTTATCCTGGTATTGTCCTGGTATTGGGTCTGTTATATTGTTCATTCATTCATTCGATCGCATTTACTGAGCGCTTAATGTGTGCAGAGCACGGTACTAAGTGCTTGGGAGAATCCAATAGAACAATAAACAGACAATTTATCTGCCAACAATGAGTTTATAGTCTAGAGGAAGCTTACAGTCTATATTGTATTATTGATGATAATGGTATTTGTTAAGTGCTTACTACGTGCCAGGCACTGTACTAAGTACTGGGGTAGGTACAAACAAATCTACTAAGTGCTTGGGAGAATCCAATAGAACAATAAACAGACAATTTATCTGCCAACAATGAGCTTATAGTCTAGAGGAAGCTTACAGTCTATATTGTACTATTGATGATAATGGTATTTGTTAAGTGCTTACTACGTGCCAGGCACTGTACTAAGTACTGGGGTAGGTACAAACAAGTCTAGTTGGACACAGTCCCTCTCCCATGTGGGGCTCAGAATCTCAATCCCCATTTTACATTTGAGGCAACTGAGTACCAGAGAACTGAAGTAACTTGCCCATGGTCCCACAACAAAATGGTGGAGCCAGAATTAGAACCCATGACAACAATATTGTACTATTTAACTATATGATATTGTACTTTCCTCCCAAGTGCTTAGTACAGTGCTCTGCACCCAGTAAGTGCTCAATAAATACAATTAATTGATTGATTGATTCCCAACATCTCCACCCTTAGAGAAACAGTAAAAAAAAAAAAAAGCCCATCCAGACCTGTCTCTGCCCTTTTCATAATGGAGGGGCAGGAAAGGTCTGAAAGAAGAGTTCTCTGCTTGGAGGCTCTAAGAGAATGAGGGCTGAGTACCTCACCTCCATCCAATCGTATTTTTGAGCTCTTACTGTGTGTGGAGCACTTGGACTGTGCCTACCCTGGGGGACAGGAGAGTTACCCAGTCCCTGTGTGTCCCATTGCCCGGAGCCTGGGTCCTGTCATAGTCCAGGACTTTGGGAAAGTGGCTCCCACTGCCTTGCCCCAGTGACTGCGCTGGAGACAACTGTCTACTGTCCCCCGATCCCCTGACCTGGCCAGAGGAACCAGACTGTCCAGTGTCCCTCTGTGATTCATTTCGGGCTGGAGTAGCATAGTTTGGGTTTTCTCCATGGCCGGAGGTGGGCACACACCCTTTTTCCTCCTTCCATCCTCAGAGATCACATTCTTTCCCTCCCGGCAACCTTAAAGTTCAAGCCAAGTTTAAGGAACACTGGATGTTTTCAGGTGGTGCAAGGAGGGAATTGCTCGTTTTCATTGAGGAGGGATTTGCTACACAGTGGCTGGATGCGATACTTCGGGAAATTCCCGGAGCAGCATTGTTGGCTAGATCCTTTGGACCTAGTGATGGTCTGTGTGAAATGTCCTCAAGTTTCATGTTTCCCTGGCTGCATCCTCTTCCATTCTCCCCAAAACAAGGGATTCTCTCCCTTTTCCCCATCACTCTCTCTGTGTCTCTCCCTCTCTTTCTCTCTTTCTCTCTCTCTCTCTCTCCCCCTTCCTCCAGGCCTCTGCTCTCTCCTGCCCCTCCTTACCCATACTCTGTCCCCTAGCAACGGGTCAGGTAATCTCCCGCTTTAGTTCTCGCTCCAACCTCCATTCCATTCTTATCCCATATCCCTCCCCTAGGCCCTGTCTCCTTACTTTGAAGCAGGGCTGTGCCTTGGCCTGCTTTTTTATGGTATTTGTTAAGTTCTTACTATGTGCCAGGCACTGTACTAAGCACTGGGATAGATACAATAACAATGTTGGTATTTGTTAAGCGCTTACTATGTGCAGAGCACTGTTCTAAGCACAGGAGTAGAAACAGAGTAATCAGGTCATCCCACATGAGGCTCACAGTTATAATCCCCATTTTACAGATGAGGTAACTAAGGCACAGAGAAGTTAAGTGATTTGCCCACAGTCACACAGCTGACAAGTGGCAAAGCTGGGATTCGAACCCATGACCCCTGACTCTCAAGCCCGGGCTCTTTCCACTGAGCCACGCTAAGATAGTTGGATTGAATATGGTCCCTGCCCCAGTTAGGACTCACAGTCTTCATCCCCCATTTTACAGATGAGGTAGCCGAGGTGCAGAAAAGTGAAGTGAATTCCCAAGGTCACACAGCAGACAAGTAGTGGAGCTGGAATCAGAAGCCAGGTCCTTTTGACCCCGAGGTCCACGGTCCATCTACCAGACCACACTGTTTTTCAGCTAACAGCTATAGCACGCCTCCCTCTTTCCCTACTCCGGCCCCTCAGCTGCCTCTGCTCCTTTCAGCCCAGTGATGGGAGGACCATGACAGGGAAAGGGAGAAGTCAAGCTTGGGAGAAAATGACTTTCGTCCCCCTTCCGTGCACCCGCCCCTTCTCTCTCCCTGCCAGTACCACTCGGGCTCTCCGTGAGGGGCAGGAGAGCAAGGGGACTGTACTGAGGGCAAAGACACCCTCAACTTCCACCACTTCCCTCTGCCTCACACTCGTTCCTCTTCCCACCCCTCACTACCCTGCCTTTTTCCCTGCATTTTCCTCCCCACCCTTCACTAACCCTCCCAACCCACATTCCCCTCCTCCCCCAGCACAACGAAAAAAACAAGGGGGGAGAGTTCCGTGTGCCTGCTATATTGTACTCTCCCAAGAACTTAGTACAGAGCTCTGCACACAGTAAGGGCTCAATAAATATGATTGACTGACTGAAGAACAATTGTCACCCGGGCCGAAACTCTCAGCTGGGGTTTGCTGTGCCCCAAGGATCCCTCATGAACCATGGAAGGACTCAAAGATCTCCAACCCACTGAACTGATGCCTCTCGTCGGGGATTGACTCTCCCTGCTGTTTTCTTCTGGAGACGGTGCCGTTTCAACCCTGTCCTTTTCTTCTATCGGGACAGAGGAACTGGAATTCCTTTCCGGGGTGACCATCTAAGAGGGGACAGGGGACACAGCTTGCTCCCTCTCTTCCCTTCACAATTTAGGCGGTGACTCATCCCAACCTTCTAGAATGTTCAATCGATCGATCAAACATATTTATTGAATGTTGACTGCGTGCAGAACACTGTATTCACTCATTCAGTCATATTTATTCTTTACTATATTAAGGGCTTGAGGGATTACAATATAACAGAGTTGATAGACACGTTCCCCGACCAAAAAGAGCTTAGGGAGTCCTCTCTGCTTTCCCAGCTGACCCTGGATCCCCAGCTCCGGGGCAGACAATTCTTCAAGATGCCCTAGAGGCTCCAAAGGCATTGGCTTCTCTGAGAAGCAGAGAGAGCAAGGGTGACTAGGCCGACGTGGGGATCGACATCCCCAGAGCCCCAAAGAGATGGGGATCTAAGACTACTTCAGTTGGCTTTTGAGGAAAAGCCAAGAGATGCCAACTGGCCCAGTGAGTTCTTGCCTTACTTCCTGGAGTACCGTTGTTACTGGTGTAAACTTTCCTTGAATACCAACTCCCCCCTACCCCGCCCCGGACAACTTTACAGAGAAGTGTGAGTCACCCTCCTCGGTTCACACTCTATACCATCCTGCAGTGTGCTCTCACTTCAACAACTACGCAAACCCTGGACTCAATCCAAACAGCATTAACCTCTTCATCAACGCAAAGGCCAACGGCAACGAATAATCTCTCCTTTCCATTCAGGTGGGTGTGTACGGGCGCCCTGTCTCTCTCTCCCACTTCTTCACCTTTCTCTGTCTCTGCCCTCTCGGTCTCTCCGGCTCCAGCTCCCTCTGACTCGGCCGGTTTCTTCGTCTGTCAATCGTCTCTGTCCCTCTGTCCGTCTGTTGGTCTCTCTTATCAGTCGGCCCTCATTTATCCAACAGCCTCACTCATGTCTACAGCCGTCCCTCTGCCCTGTTCGACACATTGACCCCCGGCTACCTCTACCTCTCTGCCTAAGTTCAACCTCGCCTTTCGATTCTTTCATTCAATAGTATTTATTGAGCGCGTACTATGTGCAGAGCACTGTACTAAGCGCTTGGAATGTACAATTTGGCTTTCTCTCTGTCCTGACTCTGTTGACCCGTCCAAATTTCTGCCTCTGTTGATCCCTCTGCTTCTGTCCCTGCCTTTCAAGAGGATGACTGTGGGTCATGGGTCCCTTGGATCCTCCCCACACCCCCCCCAGGGAGCCCAGTGCCAGGAGCATCACCTACCCCAGATGATTGTCTGAAAGCAGGAGCAGCACCAGCACCAGGTCAGGAGGAGTTGCAGTGTCCTCCTCTGCCAGGGACCCCCTGCCATTGCGCCAGGCAAGGGGTGCCCAGGGGCTGTAGGTCCTGTCGCTCTGCCCCAAGGAGCAGGGGGCTCTGCGACGGCTCAGAAGATCAGAGGAAGTGTACGGCCGGTGAGTGAACCCGTCCCCTGTGGTTTCTGCAATGAAACAGGTGCGTTTCCCTCCTGAGTCCCGGGTGCCTCAAGTACAGGACAAAAGAAGGCGGGCCAAATGTCACTCATCTTTTACACCTTCTTTTCTTTCCTCCATCCCCCTCCCCCCTCCACCCCCTCACACACCACACCCAGAAAAAAGTACCGATACATCCAGCTCCCCATATCACCTCCCCCTCTCCTGCTTTCAACCCCAGCTCAGTGCCAGGTTGTTCAGGGGCAGGAAGGGGTGGAGGGATAGTGTGTGTATGTTGGGGGGCTGGAGGGATAAGGTGTTGGAGGAGAGGAACTAGGGAGTCCTCAAGAGTGGGTCCTGGCCTGGACTGCTCAGTGTCCAATCGGGGAACCGGTCTGCCTGACCACTGACAGGCTGGACACGGACATTTGGAAGCTGAGGGCTCTTGAAGCAGCATGGAAAACGTAGACGGGAGGAGGGAACAGAGGAGAGAGGGTGAGGCAGTGGAATTTGTTTTGTTTCGCTTTCTGTCTCCCCTTTTTAGACCGTGAGCTTATTGTTAGGTACGGATCGTCTCTATCCGTTGCCGTATTGTACATTCCAAGTGTTTAGTTTAGTGCTCTGCACACAGTAAGCACTCAATAAATAAGATTGCATGAATGAATGAATGAACTTTTACAAGCTCTGACATTTGTAGCCCTTTGTCCTTGGGGAGGGGGAGTGAGGCGAGATGAAGGGAGAAAGGGAGCCGGACAGAGGGTTTGAGACAGGTTTTGCAGGAAGGGGTGGGCAGACTAGCTCTCTGTGGTCAGGGAATGTGTCTGATATATCGTTATATTGTACTCTCCCAAGGGCTTAGTACAGTGCTCTGCACATGGTAATAATAATAATAATGATGATTATGGCATTTGTCAAGTGCTTACTATGTGCCAGACACTGTACTAAGTTCTGGGGTGGGTACATGCAAATGGGGTTAGACACAGTCCCTGTCCCTCTCACTTGGGGCTCACAGTCTCAATCCCCATTTTACAGATGCGGGAACTGAGGCCCAGAGAAGTGAAGTGACTTGCTTGAGGTCACACAGCAGACAAGTGGAAGAGCAGGGATTAGAAGTCATGACCTTCTGACTCTCAGGCCCGTGCTCTATCCACTACGCCATACTCCTTCCAGCAGTAAGCCATCAGTAAATACGACTGACTGACTGGGTGGGGAGAGAACTCTAAGAGAGATGGGCTTGGTGGTGGGGGCTTTGCAGAGGGGAATTTGAACCAGTCAAAAAATCAGCGGTCTTTATTGAACACTAACTGGTTGCAGAGCACTTCTCTTGAAACAGTACAATTCAGTTGGTCTCTGCCCTCAAGGAGCTTTCAGTTCAGTCGAAGCACGGTGGGAGCTAAAAGGAACAAGGAAGTAGGATTGGGGAAAGCAAGAATAGGGATGAAATCTCTATGAAAGGCTTGGGGGAGCCAGGGTGAGACTGGGGCAAACTGAAGGAGGAGAAAACAAGGTTGTGACAGATCAGCAACCCTCCCCCTGGGGAAAGGGATTTTCAATTTGCCTCTTCGTCGGGCTGCAAGAAATTCCCAGGATTTATTAATCCAACAACCAATCTCTGCCAAAGGCATCCCTAACTTTGAGTAGCTCTGCCTGTCCTTGGCTACCTGCCTGTAAACCTGGTTAGGTGGAGGTTTTGTTAAGGGGATGGAGCAACAGGGATGGAGGTGGAAAAGGGAAATGAGTCCCAGAAGCCATTGAGGAGAGAACAGCAGGAGCAGAAGGGTTGGGTGAGGGCCAAATGATACTGTAGAAAGAGAACCAAACTGCAAGAGAAACAGATAATAATGATAATAATTGTGGTATTTTTTAAATGCTCCCTCTCTTCCAAGTACTATACTAAGTGCTGGGGGAGATACAAGCTAATAATAATGACGATATTTGTCAAGGACTGCTCTAAGCACCGGGGTAGATATAGCAGTGTGGTTCAGTGGCTTAGTGGAAATAATAATGTTGATATTTGTTAAGCGCTTACTACGTGCAGAGCACTGTTCCAAGCGCTGGGGTAGATACAAGGTAATCAGGTTGTCCCACGTGAGGCTCACAGTTAATCCCCATTTTACAGATGAGGTAACTGAGGCACAGAGAAGTGAAGTGACTTGCCCACAGTCACACAGCTGACAAGTGGCAGAGCCGGGAGTCGAACCCATGACCTATGACTCCGAAGCCCAGGCTCTTCAGAGACAGTGGGTTCTAATCCTGTATCCGCCACTGATCAACCGTGTGACTTTGGACAGGTCACTTGACTTCTCTGGGCCTCAGTTACCTCACCCGTAGAATGGAGATTGAGACTGTGAGCTCCACGTGGGACAACCTGATTAGCTTGTATCTACCCCAGCGCTTAGAACAGTGCTCGGCACATAGTAAGCACTTAACAAATGCCGTCATTAGTATTATTATTATTATTATTTATCATAAAGAAGCTTCACTGTGTCTCAATCTGTGTCCCGGGCAGCAGCTCCCTGCTTTCGGAGGAGAACCCGAGGTGAGAGAAACTGAGATGGAGGAGGCTCAGTGGGAAGAGGAGACAGATGGCATTGCTCATCTTTCAAACCCACCCCTTCTGGAAGTGGACCTGCAAAGATGAAGGATGTTTGGCAGCCGTAGGGTCCTGGAGGCCCCGGGCCAGAGGAGCTTCCTCCCCCAGTGCAGTGCCTGATGGCAACTGCCCACAGGGCTCCGGACAGCATCCCGCTCAGCTGTGACTTCCTGCTGACCCAAGGCCATTCGGATTCCACGTGGGACTGGGGCAGATCTGTCCAGCTCTGGGTTCTTCTGGGCATGCAGAGCCAATGGGTCCAAGCCCAGAAGACCCCCATCTCAAGGATCTTAGGGGTTGGGGGGATATTTCTGGTCTGGGTCCCTGTGGGTTTAGGGTGCTGCCTTAAGGAACGAGGAGAGGGGATTGGGAATCAACCAGGATCGGGGGAATTTGGAATTTATCCAGCTCCTAAAAATAGCTCTGGGAAGAAACAGCTCCAGCTCAAACCAAATAGGTTGGGCAAAGCGTGACCTTTCTGGGGTGGCAGAAAGCCCAGAGGGGAGGACGGGGAAGTCCGCTCACTCCATCAGGCTACGTGTCATGCGGCTCCCCACTACCAGCTCTTTGGAACACAACGAGCAATGTTGTCTAGTGGAAAGAGCATGGGCTGGGAGTCAGAGGACCTGAGTTCTAATCCCATCTCTGCCATGAGTCTGCTGTGTGACCTTAGGCAAGTCTCTTCAGTTCTCTGTGCCTCAGTTTCCTCAGCTGTAAAATGGGGATTCAAAACCTGCTCTCATTCCTACTAGAATGTGAGGTCCAAATGGGACAGGGATTACGTCCAACCTGAGTATCTACCCCATACACCTTTTTTTTAAAAGAAACCAAAGAACAGCTCGCTGCAGAAGTCAAAGACAGGTGGGTAGAAGGGTAGAGAAGCTTAGAGGCGGAGGGGGCATTCCTGGCCAGCCGAGGGGGCTTCTCCAAATGCCAGCGAGGCTTCATGGGCAGAGCAGTAGAAAAGCAGCGTGGCCTAGTGGATTGAGCACAGGAGTCAGAAGGAACTGGCTTCTAATCTCAGCTCTGTCACTTGTCTGCTGTGTGGCCTTGGGTGAGTCACTTCACTTCTCTGTGCCTCAGTTCCCTCATCTGTAAAATCTGTAAAATGGGGATTAAAACTGTGAACCCTATGTGGGACAGGCACTGTGTCCAACCCGATTACCTTTTATCTACCCCAGCACTTAGTACAGTGCCTGGCACATAATAAGAGCTTAACAAATGCAACAATTATTATTATTGTTACTATTGTTAATCATAACAATAATAATGAATAGCCATTGGGGGTGCTCTTTGCCACCATGCTGAGCGACAAGATCATGCCGCTCTGCAGAATCAAGAAAGGAACTCAGTAAATATCTCCTTCTCTTGGGACAGCAGAGGGGCACCCAGGTCGCTGAAGCCAGAAAAGGGTAATCCCTACCTCCCCCTGAGACTCCTCCCAGGGCACCTCATTTCCTTCCCTCCCCCACCAGCCCTTCTCTCCCTGGGGTACAAGGAAACCATTTATTGCCATTGTTCTTGTCTGTCTCCCCTGATTAGACTGTAAGCCCGTCAAAGGGCAGGGACTGTCTCTATCTGTTACCGATTCGTACATTCCAAGCGCTTAGTACAGTGCTCTGCACATAGTAAGCGCACAATAAATACTATGGAAGGAAGGAAGGAAGGAAGGAAGGAAGGAAGGAAGGAAGGAAGGAAGGAAGGAAGGAAGGAAGGAAGGAAGGAAGGAAGGAAGGAAGGAAGGAAGGAAACTATGTCTGGAAATAATGGGGAAGGAGCAGGGTTTTTGAGGAGCAGCTGCCTCAGAGCTGAGTAGAGGAACCCACAGCGCCTGGTTTCTTAGGTGACTTCATCTCTTTTGAAAGGTTGACCTGCAGTAGACAAGGAAAAGAGAGCATTTCCTGGTTTTATTTTTTATTTAAGAACAATATGAACTAAGGAGAAGAAATATCTGAAAAAAATAAATAAACCCCACCCAGCTACAAATCTGCATTCCATAGCTGCACCCTCTGGAGTTTTGGTCCCCTCTCACCTCAGCCCTGAAACCCAATACCCCCCGCCCTGGCCTCAGAGGGGGCTGCCACCGTCCATTGTGTGTGCATTTTGCCAACCGTCACCTAGGTAGCTCCTTCCTCCCACAACTCCCCTTCTCTCCCATGCCACCCCCCCACCCTCTGTCCTCCCCAAAACTAGACAGTCTCCTTCTACCCTCCTGCCCCCTCCTCTGTCTGAATCAGTTTCGAAGTCCCCGAGTCATATGTTTTCACATGAGCTTCCAAATCCTGAACTGCTTCTTGCAGAAAAACGGAGAGCTCCCCGCTTTCCCTTTCCCTCTCTGGATCCTATTCCTACTGCTACTCCTTCTGGCTGCTTTCAGTTAGAGGTGTTTTCCACAATGTGATGTTTATGCCGCTAGCACCTGGTGACTCACGAATCGACAGAAGGGGAGGGAGGATGGGAAAGGGTAAAGAGGATTATTTAGTATTAAATATGATTCTAATTGCCCCAAGATTGATTTTTTTCCTTCCCACAAAAATCTAGAAGCCACAGGTGATAGTTATGGATGAAGTTCGTGTGGCCTCAATCAGCACAATTAAAGACATCATTATTATCATTACTATTATTATGATTATTATTATTGCTGATAATAATAATACATTAAGCGCTTACTCTATGGCAAACACTGTACTAAGCACTGGGGTAGATACAATGCCATCAGGGCCCACATGGGACTCGGAGTCTCAGTAGGAAGGAGAACAGGGATTGAATCTCCAATTTGCAAAAGAGAGAACTGAGGCCCAGAGAAGTTAATTGACTTCCCCAAGGTCATCCAGCAGGTATATAGTGAGGCTGGGATTAGAACCCAGATCCTCTGACTCCCAGGCCCATGCTCTAGGCCACGCCGCTTCAGTATTTTTGGTTTGGTTTGATTTAATCAATCCACTGATTGATTGCATACAGATCACTAGTACTTAGCTCTTAAGAAAGAACAATACAACATTGTTGGTAGACATGTTCCCTGCCCACGATGATCTTATAGAGGGGAAGAAAATCACTCACATGGTGTTCAACACAATTATTTCCTCCAGAACTCAAAATGTGGGCACTAAATCTCTTAATCTTAATTAAAGGACAAGGTTCTGACCAAGAGTTGCTGAAAACCTATTATGACCATTTTTTTCTGAGGGGGAGGAAGAGCTTAACAGGGTTTATTTGAAGCATCTGGGTTTACAAATGCCTCAACCCTCCCTTCTGGGAAAGGCTGTGGGAAGTCTTTCAAGAGCAATCAAATTTGGAATTGAGGAAGGAGAGAGTTTGGAGGAGATGTCATGAAAAGTCAAAGGAGAGGGCATCGTATCCGTCCCGAAAGCCAGCCAATCGATTAGTTAATCGAATGCATTTATTGAGCACTTATTATATTATAATAATGTTGGTATTTGTTAAGCGCTTACTATGTGCAAAGCACTGTTGTAAGCTCTGGGGGGGGATACAAGGTGATCAGGTTGTCCCACGTGGAGTTCACAGCCTTCATCCCCATTTTACAGATGAGGTAACTGAAGCCCAGAGAAGTGAAGTGATTTGCCCAAGGTCGCACAGCAGAAAAGTGGTGGAGAGTTGGGATTAGAACCCATGACCTCTGACTCCCTAGCCCGTACTCTTTCCACTGAGCCACGCTGCTTCTCTAATGTGTGAAGCGCTGTTTAAAGCGCTTGGGAGAGTATAATTTAACATGATTGATAGACATATCCCCGGCCCACAAGGAGCTTGCAGTCTAAAAGGGAAGACAGACAGAAGAAATCAGGCAGAGAGCTAGGCCAAATGAAAGGAAAGGTGGATGAGTGAGCAGATGGGGAAATGGAAACTAAGAGAATCTGTTAGATTGTATGGGACCTTAGGCAGGAAGTAAAGGCAGGGGTAGTGTCTATTTACTCTCTTCTACTCTCTCGAATGCTTCCTGCAGGCCTTTGCTCACCGAAGGTGCTTAATAATGTTGGCATTTGTTAATAATAATGTTGGTATTTGTTAAGCACTT
Organism: Ornithorhynchus anatinus; assembly: GCF_004115215.2. Classification (NCBI taxonomy): domain Eukaryota; kingdom Metazoa; phylum Chordata; class Mammalia; order Monotremata; family Ornithorhynchidae; genus Ornithorhynchus; species Ornithorhynchus anatinus. The sequence continues at coordinate 163,804,974 of NC_041728.1, forward strand.
ACTCTGTACAGAGCACTGTTCTAAGCGCTGGGGTAGATACAGAATAATCAGGTTGTGCCACGTGAGGCTCACAGTTAATCCCCATTTTACAGATGAGGTAACTAAGGCACAGAGAAATGAAGTGACTTGCCCACAATCACACAGCTGACAAGTGGCAGAGCTGGGATTCGAACCCATGACCTCTGACTCCCAAGCCCGGGGTCTTTCCACTGAGCCACCACTGATTGACAGTAGTTTAGCCCTAACGCAGTAGTGGAGGAGGGCAGCTCGGAAAGGTCCTGAGCGGGCTAGGAGACCAGGTAAATGGGATAGAAGGTAATTTGGGGAATTGAATTTTATAATGGTGGGAGGAAGAGAAGTGGGGGAACCAGGACAGAGAAGGCAGCCAGAAGATTAAGGAGCTCTGGGAAAGGCGCAGGGATGGGAAGGAGCAGAGCTAAGAATCAGTGGGGGAAAAGGAACATGATCATCATCATTATCATCATTATCATCTATGGCATTTACTGAGCACTTATTCCATGCAGAGCACTGTCCTAAGTGCTCGGGAGAGTACAATACAAACAGAATTGGAGACACATTCCCTGCCCATAATGAGTTGACAGTCTAGATGGGGAGACAGACATTAATATAAAGAAATACTGTATGAGGGAAGCGTCATTCACCAGCCTCTGTGATGTGGGGCATTGTGGACACAGACACGCAAACACTGTGTAAATGATAAGCAATGAATGCCTATTACACGTGGGTCAACAGATCAGGCACCAGCGCTCAGAACAGTGCTTGGCACATAGTAAGGGCTTAACAAATACCATCATTATTTTTGCCACCTCAGTACCCTCAAGCCACTGCGTATGAGAGAGCAGTAAACTCCCTCTAGCCTCTAAACTTGTTATGGGCAGGGAACGTATCTACCTACTCTGTTGTGTTGTAGTCTTCCAAGCACTTAGTACAGTGCTCTGCAAATAGAAAGCGCTCCATAAAGGCCACTGATAGTCTCCCCACAGCACATATGTATATATCTGTATATATCTGTTATTTATTTATATTAATGTCTGTCTCCCCCTCTAGACCGTGAGCTCTTGGGGGAAGGGAGTGTGCCTGTTTGTCGTTATACTGTACCCTCCCGAGAGCTTAGTACAGTGCTTTGCATGCAGTAAGCACTCAAAAAATGATTGAATGAATGAATAAATGAAAGTCAGTTGTATTTATGTACTAAGCCTTTGGGAGAGTATGATATAAGGATAAATAATGCTCTCCCCACAGCAAGCTTACAGTCTAGATTGATTGATTGGAGCACCCAGCACCTCAGTGCCTCCCTACTTCTTTATCATCACCCCTTCTCCCCCTGGCTCCACCCTGCTGTCCGGTCCCCTCCTAGGGCCCAGCGTGGCCCAACGGCTACCCGAAGCAACCGGGAGTTCCCCTCTTCCTCCTGCATCCCAGGAGCTGCCGTTCTACTTCTCACTTGCAGGGACTCCCCAACTCCGGTCCTCTCCCCACCTTTCTTCCGATTTCCTCCTTGCTTTCTTTTTCCTTCCTTTGCATACTGGAAACCCTTGACCCCAGCACTGCAGGCTAGCGGTGACACTGAATGGTGGTCGGTTTTCCTTACTTTAAGGCAAAGATAAGCAAAGATAATAATAACAATAATGTTGGTATTTGTTAAGCGCTTACTATGTGCAGAGCACTGTTGTAAGTGTTGGGGTAGATACAGGGTCATCAGGTTGTCCCAAGTGAGGCTCACAATCTTAATTCCCATTTTATAGATGAGGTAACTGAGGCACAGAGAAGTTAACTGACTTGCCCACAGTCACACAGCTGACAAGTGGCAGAGCGGGGGTTCGAACCCATGACCTCTGACTCCCAAGCCTGTGCTCTTTCCACTGAGCCATGCAGCTCCCCTTTCTGGAGGAGAGGGTTAGGATAGGGCTCTGCTCTGCTTTGAGTGTTAACCAGCGTGGCTCAGTGGAAAGAGCAGGGGCTTGGGAGCCAGAGGTCATGTGTTCAAATCCTGTCTCTGCCACCTGTCAGCTGTGTGACTGTGGGCAAGTCACTTCACTTCCCTGGGCCTCAGTTCCCTCATCTGTAAAATGGGGATGAAGACTGTGAGTCTCACATGGGACAACCTGATGACCCTGAATCTACCCCAGCGTTTAGAACAAGTGCTCTGCACATAGTAAGCGCCTAACAAATACCAACATTATTATTAACCACCTTAAGTTAAGGTTGATGAAAAGGGGCAGGGATTGGAGGAGAGGGCCTGGCTCCCATGAGACCCCGGGTGTGGGGGAGAGAAACAAAATAAAGATTACCATCTGGGGTGGGGCACTGAAGGGTTGGAAAAAAATTGGAGAAGCAGCGTGGCTCAGTGGAAAGAGCACAGGCTTTGGAGTCAGAGGGCATGGGTTTGAATCCCGGCTCTGCCACTTGTCAGTTGTGTGACTGTGGACAAGTCACTTCACTTCTCTGTGCCTCAGTGACCTCATCTGTAAAATGGGGATTAAGACTGTGAGCCCCACGTGGGACAACCTGATTCCCTTGTGTCTACCCTAGCGCTTAGAACAGTGCTCTGCACATAGTAAGCGCTTAACAAATACCAACATTATTATTATTAAAGCCGTAAAGGCTAGAGGAGGGAGGCAGGGCTAGGAGGCCGGAAGGTTTAGGTTCTCAGAGTTTCTCCGTGGCTGTGTGACCTTGCCCCAACCCCTGTCCCTCTTTGTGCCTGAGTAACTCTGTAGCAGGAGGAAGAATCCTCCCTGCACCATCCCTGCCTTGTAGGTGTACTGGGAGGGTGAAGGAGAGGACATGTGAAGAAGGGCTTTGAGCTTCTTGGAAGACGGGAAGGGGACAAGGCGAAGACAACCAAGGCAATTATTGCTATTATTGTATTTGTATTTATCTGATTTATCTGGTCATAAACTATAGCCGTATGGGCCCCGGCCAAGGATCTGTTCTTTATAATTGTCTGTTGTTGAGATAGAAATATCCTTGTAATGTGGTAGGTATCCAACTGTACCGCCTTCTAAATCAACTCTGGAATATAATGAATCCTCACAGTCTTGAGATGTTATAATTACGATTGTTATTCTAGCCGACTCTCAATTATTCAGGGACTGACTATCCAGTCTGAAGATTATCCAGCCCACTTGTATCTCCTCCTTCCTCCTCAGGCGGCCCACCTCTTGGCCCTTTCTTCTCCCAACAGCACATTATTCGCAAGAGCCCGGGGAAGGGAGGTGAAAGGAGACAAAACCACCTCCGACCCGACCCGGCCCGGCCCGTTGTCCTTGTTCTGAGCCTTAGCCTGGGGGTGGCTGCTACGAGGCTCTTGATGATCTGTCCTCCCAGTGGGTGCCACGAACCCGTCAGTCAATCAATGAATCGATCCTATTTACTGAGCGCTTCCTGCGTACGGAGCAGTGTACCGCCCTGCGTTTGCCGAATCACTGAAGCTTGGTGCTATTCGGGGCCTTTCCACTCAAATTCAGTCCCCTCTGGGCAGGAGCGGCTGCCAGAAGCTTGCGACAATCTGTTCAGCCGCAAGTAAAACAGAGGGGCTGGCCAGGTCCCTGCTTACTTCCTGGGGGGCCCTGCTATCCCGGCTCAGATACCAGCTTTCTGGGGCCCTGTGCCAGAGAAAAATCAATCCCTCCTTTGGGTAAATTCAAACAGCATCGTTAAACATTTTGGGGTCTGGTGAAAAGACTTGGGTTCTAATTGCATTTTTTTTAAATGTCATTTGTTAAGTGCTTACTTTGTGCCAGTCACTGTCTAAGCGCTGGGGTAGATACAAGGTAACCAGGTTGGACACACTTCATGGCCCACATGGGGCTCACAGTCTTAATCCCCATTTTGTAGATGAGGTAACTGAGGCACAGAGAAGTGAAGTGACATGCCCAAGGTCACACAGCAGACAAGCGGTGGAGCCGGGATTAGAACTCAGGTCCTTCTGACATCTGTGCCCGAACTCTACCTATTAGGTCACGCTACTGCCGGTTCCACTGCTTGTCTGCTGCATGACCCGGGGCAGGTCACTTCACTTCTCTGTGCTCCAGTTCCCTCATCAGTAAAATGGAGACTAAATACCTGTTCTTCCTCTCTCTTAGACTGCAAGCCCCGTGTCGGACAGGACCCATGTCGGATCTGATTATCTTGGATCTACCCCAGTGCTTAGCAAGCACTTGGCCCAGAGGAAGTGTTTAACAAATTTCACACATTTTTTTTTTCATATTCTCAGGTTCTGCTTCCAAGAAGCGCAAATCCCTTCACATGTCATCTTCTTCACCCTCCTAATACACCTACAAGACAGGGGTGGATCAGGAAGAATTCTTCCTCCTCTTATAGAGTTGTTGAGGCACAGAGAGGGGCAGACTCTAGGGTAAGGTCACACAGTCACAGGGATCGAGAAAGAGAACCTGTCTCGGTTCAAATGGCGGTTGCGTCATTTGTATTCTTTTAAAGCAGAGTGGGGCAGTTTCCCCCAAAGGAGTTTCCAAACAGTCCGATGAGCCCCACAGCACTTAGGTACATACCTGTAATTTATTTATTTATATTGATGTCTGTCTCCCCCTTTAGACTGTGAGCTTGTTGAAGGCAGGGAATGTGTCTGTCTCCCAAGCACTTAGTTACAGTGGTTTGCACACAGTAAACACTCAATGCAATTGAATGAACGAATGAATGCGATTGACTGAAAAAAATGTGTTTTCTAGAAAATTCCAGGTTTAATCTGAAAACTGACAAAATGGGAAGTCAAATTTGGAAGCAACTGTCCTGCTGGGGCCTCGTTCCATTGGGATCTTCTGCATCTCTCCCTCCCCGCCCCCACCCCGGGATAAACCTTGACTTCCTGCAGCTGTAATGGAAGCAAGAGAAGGTCGGCTGTTCTTCCAGAAGCAGCTGTTGCCTCCGGCCTGGACACGGATGGTCCCACAGACCCCACCGCCCGGACAACATCCCGCTCAGGCTCAGGGATGGAGACTGCCCCTACCATCCTCATCTAGTAGGTGGGACGGTGAAATCTGTATTCCACGATGCGAGGTATCTGTAGGGACAAGCTGAGGCTCATTTCAGGGACCTCCCCATCCCTCCACCCTTTCCACGTCTCTTGGGGTCCTCTTCTTTACGGCGGCCCCTACGGTCAGAGATTATCTCCCTGCCTCATCCTCTGTCCATTAATCTTGCCCGGACTCCTTCTCCTTCCCCCTCCGAACTCTCCTCCAACACTTTGCTCCCTCAGTCCCTTTGCATTGGCCCAGAAGCAGCAGCGGCTTCTGGAAGAGACAAGAGTCCACGTGACGTCCTGAATACAAAGCCATTTGGCGGTCACGAGATGGTGGATGTTCCTCGTTTGCAAAACCCGGCCGATTTACATCGCTGGGCTTCCACCCATTGTTGAGCTGCTCCTGAATGTCAGCGGAGTGCCTGGTGAACAATATGGAGGCCTGTAATTTAATGTCTGTCTCCCCTTCTAGACTATAAACTCCTTATGACTTAGTGGATAGAACACAGGCCCGGAAGTCAAGAGGACTGGGTTCTAATTCTGATTCCACCACATTTCTGCTGTGCAACCTTGGGTAAGTCACTTCATTCTTCTAGGCTTCAAGTACCTTAACTGTAAAATGGGGATTAAGAGTGTGAGCCCCATGTGGGACAGGGACTGTGTCCGACCTGATTAACCTGTATCTACCCCAGCACCTAGAACAGTGTTTGGCATACAGTAAGCCCTTAACAAGTATCATAATGATTATTGTGGGTAGGGAACATTTCTATCTTTGTTATATTGTGTTCTTCCAAGTGCTTAGTGCAGTGCTCTTCCCACAGCGAGTGCTCAATAAATACCAATGATTGATTGGTTGATTGATCCAAGCTCCTGATCCAGCCTTGGGTCTCCTCTCAGTCTCTGCCCGTTCCTCCCATCTGCCAGTCAGGATCCTGGGGGATTTGTCCCAGAGCCATTGCAGGAATGTGACTTCCCAGCCCTCTGCCAGGGAGATTAGCAGTGACTCAGTCATTCGATCATATTTATTGAGTGCTAACCGTGTGCAAAGCTCTGTACTAAGAGCTAAACACTCCATATGACGCCTCCACCAACAACACCCAGAGTCCCCAGTGGCCGAGAGGCATGTGACACCACATGGGCTCTACTGGCAAATGGCGTAACTTGGTGATGTCATGCAAGTCACTTTTGTAGATGCCTGCCCGAATCCCCTGAAATCGAGACTGTTTCTCTGGGATACCCTGATCCCAATCAACCTCCCCAGAGTAATTGGCATCTCTCCGGACACTGGTATGGCGTGAGGTTCCAGAACTCCATGACAGGAGCCAAGGGGGAAGGAGGACTGAATCCTCATTTCCCCTACCCACCTTCCCCGCTACATTGACTAACTATTCACCTGACTGTGTCACCCTTAACCATTTGGATGCTCACCTCGGCCTCACTGCACTTATGTTCATATCCTTATACTCTATCATTTCCCCGAAACAGCATGGCTCAGTGGAAAGAGCACGGGCTTGGGAGTCAGAGGTCATGAGTTCTAATCCCGCCTCTATCACTTATCAGCTATGTGACCTTGGGCAAGTCACTTAACTTCTCTGTGCCTCAGTTACCTCATCTGTAAAATGGGGATTAAGACTGGGAGCCCCAAATGGGACAACCTGATTATCTTGTACCCCCATAGCACTTAAAACAGTGCTTGGCATACAGTAAGCACTTAAATGCCATTATTATTATTATTGTTATTTTAATGTCTGTCTCCCCCTCTAGATCTCAACTACCAACTCTATTGTATTGTGCTTTCCCAGGCACTTAGTAAAGGGCTCTACACATAGCAAGCACTCAAAAGTTACCAATGACTGACTGGCTGATTGAGCCTGGACCCTGAAAAGAGAAGGAGCTTGGCCTAGTGGATAGAACACGGGCCTGGGAGTCAGAAAGATCTGGGCTCTAATCCCAACTCCGCCAATTGTCTGCTGTGTGACCTTGGTCAGGTGGCTTCACTTCTCTTGTGCCTCAGTTACCTCATCTGTAAAACAGGGATTGATTGTAAGCCCCATGTGGGATATGGACTGTGTCTTACCTAATTAGCTTGTATCTACCCCAGTGCTTAGTACAGTGATGGCACAGAGTCATCGCTTAACAAATGCCATTTTTTAAAAAAATAGAAATGTCAGACAAAATGATGTCCACTGTTGTGTTTGTACCCCACACAAAGACACCAGCTGAAAACCAGAATGTCTGGTCTAAAACCAGATGACTGGTCACCCTACCTCAGAATCCAGCCTTGGGAGGGAGATGTGGGGAGGAAACCCAGAGCGAGGGGTGGCAGGAGGAGGAGGCAATCGAGTCAGTAGCTCCTTCTATGAAGACCCAGGTGGAGGGGAGAGCCACGGCCCCTGGAGAGCCACGGCCCCTGGAGAGCCAGGCCAGGCCACTTGGCCTGGAAGTGGAGGTGGGAAGGGAGGAGATGGGCTCTGCCATAACCTTCCTCGGGTTCTAGGGTTCTGGGAGGGGGCCGATCCTCTAATATCAGGAGGTGGCTGCCGATGTCCTGAGCTGAGAGACCAGCCACTCTGCTGCCAAGCAGGAAGGAGGAAGCTGGGGTAATTTTAATTCAGTTTCAATCCTGGGCTCTGGGTGGGGGACGTGACTCCACCGGGCATGATGGCATGCTTGTGACCAGCTCTGCCGCCGGCCGCGTCATCGAGGGAGGGCTCGGCCAAGACAAGGGACAGGGTCCAGGTCGATCAGGATCTCGGCTAACCAGCGTCTCCAGAATGGGTCACAAGTGCCAGGGTCATGACCTGAACGCTGTTAGCACCTTCTACTCTCTCCCAAAAGAGCTTGAGACTGGCAGTCAGAAGGTTATGGGTTCTAATCTCACTCTGCTACATGGCTGCTGTGTGACTTTGGGCAAATCACTTTACTTCTCTAGGCCTTAGTTATCTCAGCAGTAAAATGGGGATTGAGACTGTGAGTCCCATATGGGACAGGGACTGTGTCCAACTTGATGAACTTGTATCTACCCCAGTGCTTAGTTCAGTGTCTGGCACAGAGCAGCACTTAACAAATATCACAGTTATTATTATTATTAGGGCCCAGGGACTGGAACTCCATGGGATTGTGGTTTTCATTCTTACTTGGAGCTTGGAGACTCCGGGTGGGCGGATGGTAGCTGAACCTCTAGATTGTAACTTCCTTGAGGACAGGAGATATGTCTACCACACAGACAAGCAGTGTGGCCCCAAGAAGCTGTGTGGACTACTGGAAAGAGCACGGGCCTGGAAATCAGAAACCCTACGTTCTAATCCTGGCTCCACCCCTTGTTTGCTGTGTGACCTTGAGCAAATGACTTGATGTCTCTGTGCCCCAGCTCCTTTATCTGCAAAATGGAGATTCAATATTACTACTACTACTAATAATAATAAAGCACTGTTCTGGTTCTCCCTCCTACTTGGACTGTGACCCCATGTGGAACCTGATTATCTCCTATCTGCTCTAGCACTTAATACAGTGCTTGACACATAGTAAGAACTCAATAAATACCACAATTATAATTATCATTATTACCAACTCTTTTATACTGCACTCTCCCAAGAGCTTAGTACAATACTCTGCACAGTGAACACTCAATAAATACCACTGATTTATTAACTGACTTAGGCAATGGTACCAGTCAAACCAGGAAAACCAAGATCGGACTGAGCTTGTGGGGATAGACCGAGGGGGGATATGCAGGATTTGGTGGGGAGTAGGGTGGTTTGTTTGTTTGTTTGTTTTTGTTAAGCGCTTACTATGTGCCACGAGCTGTTCTAAGCACTGTGGGAGACACAGGGTAATCAGGGTAGACTGTTCCACATGAGGCTTATAATCTTTATCCCCATTTTACAGATGAGGTAACTGAGGCACAGAGAAGTGAAGTGATTTGCCTAAGGTCAAATAACTGACAAGTGGTGGAGCCAGGACTAGAACCCAGATCCTTCAGACTCCCAAGCCCATGCTGTGTCCACTAGACTACTCTTCTTCTCCGTTTATGGCTCATGGTTCCAGAAATTCACAACCCTCAAATCTGCAGGCGAGACAAAATCAAGCAATCATCAATCAATCAGTGCTATTTGTTGAGTGCTTACTGGGTGCAGAACACTGCACTACATGCTAGCTTTTCCATTCCCATTGTGGGGTACCAGCATTCAGCCCTTAGAGCATGAAGAGGCGACAGTAAGCCGGGTCCCAGGTTTTCCGTGGCCTCACCAAAGCAAGCCCCCGTGATACCTATCAAGTTCCCTTCTCTGTGAGTGTCATCGTCTACTTCTCGGGGTGCTCAGCAACATCGAGAACCTATCAGTCAATCAATCAAAATTACTTTGAAGTGGTTCTTATATGCAAAACACTGTACACTTAAAGCAGCGTGGCTCAGTGGAAAAGAGCCTGGGCTTGGGAGTCAGAGGTCATGAGTTCGAATCCCAGCTCTGCCACTTGTGGGCAAGTCACTTCACTTCTCCGTGCCTCAGTTCCCTCATCTGTAAAGTGAAGATGAAGATTGTGAGCCTCACGTGGGGCAACCTGATGACCCTGTATCTCCCCCAGCGCTTAGAACAGTGCTCTGCACATAGTAAGCGCTTAACAAATACCAACATTGTTATTATTATTATTACTAAACACTTAATCGATGGCATTTATTCAATCACTGGTATTTGAGCACATACTATGTACAGAGCACTGTAATGATAATTATTACGGTATTTGTTAAGTACTGTATGTGCCAAGCACTGTATTAAGCACTGAGGTAGATACAAGCAAATTGGGTTGGTCACAGTCTCTGTCCCAAGAAGGGCTCACAATCTCAATGCCCATTTTACAGATGAGGGAACTGAGGCCCAGAAAAGTGAAATGACTTGCCCAAGGTCACAAAGCAGACAAGTGGAGGAGCTGGGATGAGAACCCATGAGCTTCTGACTTCTCTATCCACTAAGCCATACTGCTTCTCTAAAATTATTGAAAGAGTACAATACAACAGAGTTAGCAGGCCTGTTCCCTGCCCACAACGAGCTAATGGTTTTGAGGGGGAGACAGATATTATTATAAGGAATTCATAATATATAATTTTAAGATAAGATTCAGAACCTGCTGATTGATAGTCAAGATATTTATTGTCTACTTCAGTTCATTCATTCATTCAATCATATTTATTGAGCACTTACTAGGTGCAGAGCACTGTACTAAGCGCTTGGGAGAGGCCAATACAACAATAAGCAGACACGTTCCCTACCCGCTGCGAGCTTACTGTCTAAAGGACTGTGGTATTTGTTAATCACTTACTTTGTGTCAGACACTGTACTAAGTAGTGGGATAGATACAATATAACAATGATAATGATGGTATTTGTTAAGCGCTTACTATGTGCCAAGCGCTGTTCTAAGTGTCAGGGTAGATACAAGGTAATCAGGTTGTCCCACATGGGGCTCACAGGCTTCATCCCCATTTTACAGATTAGGTAACTGAGGTACAGAGAATTTAAGTGACTTGGCCAAAGTCACACCGCTGACAAGCAGCAGAGGTGGGTTTAGAACCCACGAACTCTGACTCCCAAGCCCACGCTCTTTCCACTAAACCGCGCTGCTTCTCAGTTCCTGTCCTACTCAGCACTCACAGTCTTCATCTCCACTTTCAGATGAAATAGCTGAATCACCAAGAAGTCAAATGATTTGCCTAAAGTCACACAGCAGACAAGGTGCCCTAACCTGCCCCATCCACCCTCAGCCCCTGACAGCAAGGAGGCGGACCAGAGAACCCAAGTGTCAGGAGCAGAGGTAGAGTCTTTCTGGCTCTTTCCATGCCCCGTTTACTTGTTGCAATGCCCTGCCTCCACTGAGGGTTTCTGAATAGGAAAGGGGGAAACAGAGGGGGTCAATATTCCCGCGTTCAGCTCTGCTATGTCAAGTCCTCGGAATGTGGCTCAACTGGCTAATCTTCCTTGTCCCAAAATTGGAGGTGGCCCTTCCTACACCTTCTTTTCCCCTTCTAGGGTAGCGGGGACACTCTCGCCAGCTGGGGCTGGTCGCCCAGCAGAGAAGACCCTGGAAAAGTTGGTTTCTGGTTCTGGATCTCAGAGAATGAGCTACCGGGGGCATGGGGCCAGGGGAAGCTGTACATTTTGTGGAGATGGCTAATGGTTCTTGCTCCCTCCACTCCCCCCGGCTTCCTGGTCCTAAGTACGCCTGCCTGCCTGCATCTAGATGGCTCATTCTGTTCCCACAGGGGAAGGAATCTGCCATAGATTCTTTTTGTCCTAATTTGTTGCAGTGGGCTGAATGAGGCCATACCGGTACTGATTTGAGCTATGCGATTGTGTAATTGTGCACTGCACACCCTCAGGTGGCCCAGGAGTGCATCTGTTGGCTGAAGTGGCCCAGGACCCTCTGCTGCTTCCTTCCCCCCCAGCAAAGCCTCTCTGGACCCTGAGGCGGGTCACGAAGCTTGCCCCAGGATGGCTCTTAGGTGGAGCAATGGGGCCAGGGGCAGAAATGTCGTCTGTAGTGCCCCACAGTGTCTAAGCAAGATGAGAAAGAAGGTCCTGGGTTCTAATCCCAACTTCCTCTCTTGTCTGCTATTGGCGTAATGGATATGAGGCAGAAGGTTAGGAGCTTCAATCCCCTCTGCCACTTGTCTGCTCTGTGACCTTGGATACATCACTTCTCTGTGTCTCAGTTCTATCATCTGTAAAATGGGGATTGAGCCTGTGAGCCCCATGTGGGACAGGGATTGTGTCCTACTTGATTTGCTCTTATCCACCCTAGTGCTTAGTTCAGTGCCTGGCATATAGTGAGCACTTAAGAAATACCACAATTATTACTTTTTTTTTATCGTATCTGTTAAGCACTTACTATGTGCTGGGCACTGTACTAAGCTCTGGGGAAGATATAAGCTAATCAGTCTATCCCACATAGGGGTCACATTCTTAATCCCTATTTTACAGATTAGGAAACTGAGGCACAGAAAACTGAAATAACTTGCCCAAAATCACACAGCAGGAAAGTGGTAGATTGGGATTGGAATCCAGGTCCTTCTTACTCCCGGGCCAGGGCTCTTTCCACTAGGCCATGCTACTTCTCCTTCTTGACCATGGGCAAGTCCCTTAATTTGCATGTTACTTCATCTGTCAAATGGGGATTAAGACTGTGAGCCCCAAGTGGGACCACCTGATTACATTGTATCTACCCCAGTGCTTAGAAAAGTGCTTGGCACACAGTAGTCGCTTAACAAATACCATAATAATAATAATAATAATATTATTATTAAATTCTCTGCCTGACAGATGCTCTCTCCCTAACTCTTGGTTTGAAGCTCAGCATAAGATTTCCCCTTCGCAGATTTAACTCAAAGGTGCAGACTTCAAATGAGAAGCAGCATGAAATGAAAATGAAAATTGGAAACACCATGGCTTAATGGAAGAGTCCTCTCCTGGGAGCCAGGGCACTTGGGTTCTAATCCCAGCTCTGCTACTTTGCTGTGTGACTTTGGGAAAGTCACTTAATATCTCTGATTTCTCTGCACTTCAGTTTCCTCAACTGTAAAATGGGCATGAAATACCTTTTCTCCCTCTTACTTAGATTATGAGTTCCATATGGGGCAGGGACTGTGTCTTACCTGATTAACTTGTATCTAACCCAGTGGTTAGAACAGTGTTTGACACATAGTAAGTGCTTGAAAAAATCCATAAAAAGCGACCTCCCAAGAATCCACTTGTGCTACCCAGCCCTGAGCAGATCCTCTATGTGCTCAACCCACAGCAGGTACACAATCAAAAATGAACAATTGATTAACAAGCTCCCTGATAGGGAAGGGAGATCAAAAACAACGCCCAACCCGCAAAGGGGTCAACAGGACAGAGAGATGGTGAAGCCCATGTGGGACAGGGACTATGTCTCACCTGATTATCTTGATCTTCCCCAGCTCTTAGTGTTTGACACATAGTAAGTGCTTAACAAATACCACAATTATGAACCTAGAAGGACCTGGATTCTAATTCTGGCTCTGCTGGGTGACCTTGGGCAAGTCACTTCACTTCTCTCTGTTCCCTAATCTGTAAAGTGAGGATGAAGACCATGAGCCCCATGGACAGGACAGGTACTGTCTCCAACCCCCAGTGCTCTGGGTTGCACCTGGGGAGATTCCAATACTCTACCAGTCTCTAAAATGGGAGGGAGAATCAAGCGGAGGCCTAACCATTCCATACTACCTTGGGCAGTGGCTAGTGAATGGAAGGCAATCTACTACAAGTCAAAACTCACCCACGCTGGGCAGCAGCGACACGGGAGAGAGTCGAGGCAGAAGATTTGAGCTTACTGCTTGGAAGGCGGCACTGGTAAACCACTTCTGTGTTGTTACCAAGAAAACTCTCTGGATCCACTACCAGAATGATTGCAGATGGGGAGCAGGGCGTTCTGGGAGAAATGTGTCCGTGATGCCGCTATGGGTCGGAAATAATCCGATGGCATAAGACAAGACAAGACCTCAGTGCTTGACACATAGTAAGTTCTTAACAAATACCTTCACTATTATTATTATTGTCGTTATCACTAAGAGGGGAGAGGGAACCCCTCCCATCCTAGGAGCCCTCAGGGCCTCTTGCCCAAACCTCATGCTGGTGGCCCCAAGGCACTCGGTGATGCCAAGGCCCGAGGAGAGGCTGAGACTGGGAACCGCTCTCTGAACGCCAAGGTCCCCTCCCAGTGGCTTTTGCAGAAGCTGATTAGAGGAGAAAGACTGCCGTTGGGATTAGCGCTCCTGTCAATCCGGTTGATGCCCGCCCTGCCCTCCTCCTGGCACTCGGTTCCCATGAGGAGAAGGAGGGTGGGGAAAAGGAACCGGAGAGGAACGGGCCACTGATTTGGATGGCTTTGGGGGCCGGTCACCGGGACGTTTCCTGTGCCACTGAGGAAGCGGCTTAGAAGGTTCTCAACGCTTTGGACTAGGAGGGGTCTCCAGAGGTCATCAAGTCCATCCTCCTGCCTCCAGGCCAACCTGCCTCCAGGCGAGTCGGGTGAGTGTTTCTCCTACTTTGAATGGCCTCCAGAAAAGGAGTTCCACCACATTCTTTGGTCACCCGGCCCAGTGTCTCACAAAGTTGACAGTTGGGAAGTTCTTTCTGATGCTTAACCTCAATCTAACCTGCTGCAAGTGAAGCCCAGGGGAATCTTGTGAGAATCCCGCGAAACCCCTATCTGGGAAACTCTCTTCCCTCCCCTTCCACCATTTCCTCACTAGAGGGTTTCTGTACTAAGGGCTTGGGAGAGTCCTTAATAATAATTTAATAATGATTGATAATTATGGAATTTGGAAGCGCTTACTATGTGTCAATCACAGTTCTAACCCCTGGGGCAGATGTAAGTTAATCAGGTCGGACACAGTCCCTGTCTCACATGAGGTTCATGATCTAAGTAGGTGGGAGAACAGATATTTTTTATGGTATTCGCTAAGTGCTTACTATATGTCAGGCATGTAACAAGTGCTGAGATGAGATACATGATATATTCAGGTTGGACACAGCCTGTATCCCACATAGGGCTCACAGTCTTAATCCCCATTTTAAACATGAGGTAACTGAGGCACAGAGAATCAATCAATCAAACAGTGGTATTTATTGAGCACTTATTATGTGCAGATCACTGTATAGAGCACTTTGGAGATTACAATACAACAGAATTAGCAGACAAGCTCCCTGTCCATAACGAGTTTACAGGCTAGAGAAGTTAAGTGATTGCCCAAAGTGACGCAGCAGACAAGAGGCAGGGCCTGGATTAGAACCCAGGTCCCCTGAGTCCCAGGCCCATGACTTCCAATAAGCCACCAGGAGCTTGCAATCTAGGCGGGAAGGCAGGCATTAAAATAAAAGACAAGTAGGGAAAGTGTCAGAGTATAAGGTTATGTACACAAGTGCTATGGGATTAGGGGTAAGGGGGCTAATAAAATGTCTAGGGGGTACAGACCCAAGTGCATAGGTGATGCAGAGAGAGGGGAGATAGAATGGGGAGCTGAGAGGTAAGTCAAGGCAGGCTTCCTGGAGAAGATGTCATTTTGGTAGGGCTTCCAAGATGAGGACACTGTTCTGTCAAAGCTGAAGGAGGAGGGAGTTCCAGGCAGGAGGGAGGACCTGAGCAAGGGATCCCCAGAGTGAGATGAGACAGAGGCAGAGCCCCATTCCAATCTGAGATGAACTCCTCGGAAACAGAAATTTCCATCCTGATGCAGAAAACTGGGGCCCTAGGAACGGCCGAGGAATCTCCCTCCCTAGAGAGTAGGGGAGGTATGGTCTGCCTTTCATTCGTTTATTCAATCATATTTATTGAGCACTTATAGTGGGCAGAGCACTGTACTAAGCACTTGGGGAAGTACAATACAACAATTAGACACATTCCCTGCCCACAGTGAGCTTACAGTCTAGAAGGGAAGACAGACATCAATATAAATAAATAAATTACAGATATGTACATAAGTGCCGTGGGGCTGGCGAGGGGGCGGGGGTAAATGGGTGTGGGGAGAGGAAAGGGAGCAAGTCAGGGCAACCCAGAGGGAATGGAGGCAGGGGGCTGGATGATATGGCTGTTGGAGGACTGTCCATGGCAGAAGAGACAGAAACTGCAGAAAAAAACCTCCGGTGGTGGAAGGAAACAAAGACATGTGTAGCTGGGGGTCCTCCCTGGGGACTATTCAGTCCTACCGCCTTTGGGAAAAGTTATGGGCCTGTCAATCACTGGCCAATATTTACCTCCTCAATCAATAGCCGCTGGCGTTTCCCTCCACTGAGGTCAATATTTGCCAAACACTCCTATTTTAGGTGAAATTGGAAGCCACCTAAAGGAAGGGGGGCAGTTGGTCTCAAGTGGTAGAGTGTGGTGTTCCTTTCTGGGTCCCCCTCCCCCAGTACCTCACAGGTCTCCCTCTCCCCCTCCTCTCCATTCCACAAGCCCCTGCCCCGGACTTGAGACAAAAACGGGGCCCCCTGGATCATTTCCCATCCTCACAGCCTTCAAACACCACAGCAGCTTCTGACTCACCTCCACCCCCAGGGTTGTGGGTGGTGGCCCTGTGGGGAATTGCTTCGGGGAGGCTGGAGCTCTTAGAATATTTTGTCTCAGGTTCTGGCCCTGGGCAGAAACCTCTGAACTATGAGTCTCTCCCAACCACAGTCCCTCTGGGGCCCTGGCTCCCTAATACTGTGCCTCTGAAAGAGCCTCAGGCGGGTGGCAGTCAGAAGACTTGGGTTCTCCTCCCTGCTCTGCCCAAAACTTGCTCTGCAACCTAGGACATGCCACTTTACTTCTCTGGGCTTCCTTTTCTCATCTGTAAAATGGGAAGAATAATTTCTGGCCCTGTTTGGCTTAACTTTGATCACAGTCTAGGAACTGAGTTCTTTATATATACATATATATATATATAGTGCTCACTGTGTGTCAAGCACTGTTATAAGTACTGGGGTAGATTCAAGTTTATCAGGTTAGACATAGTTCTTGTCCCACACGGGGCTCACAGTCAAAGTAGGAGGGAGTATTCATTCATTCATTTCAGTCATATTTATTGAGTGCTTACTGTGTACAGAGCACTGTATTAAGCGCTTGGGAGAGTACAATGCAACAATAAACAGACACATTTCCTACCCACAACAAGATTACAGTCTAGCAGGGAAAAACAGGCATCAGTTGAAATAAATACATTACAGATATGTACAGAAGTGCTGTGGGGCTGGGAGAGAAGAAGGAAAGGGGGGCTTAGTCTAGGAAAGCCTCTTGGAGGAGATGTGCCTTCAATAAGGCTTTGAAATGGGGTGGGGGGAGTTCTTGTCTGTTGGATTTGAGGAGGTAGGTCATTCTGGGCCGGAAGCAGGACGTGGGCTGTTGGTGGTAACAGAGGTGAAATCGAGGCACAGTAAGAAGGTTAGCACTAAAGGAGCCAAGTGTGCAGGCTGGGTTGTAGAAGGAGAGTAGTGAAGTCAAATTGGAGGGGGCAAAGTGGTGGGGTGCTTTAAAGCCAATGGTGAGGAGATTCTGTTCAATATGGAGGTGGATGGGCAACCACTGGAATTTTTTGAGAAGTAGGGTGACGTCCTGAACGTTTTTGTAGAAAGATGATCCAGGCAGCAGAGGGAAGTATGGGGTGGAGTGGGGAGAGAAAGGAGGCTGGGAGGCCAGCAAGGAGGCTGATGCAGAAATCCAGGTGGAATAGGATGAGTGATTGCATTTAGGTGGTAGCAGTTTGGATCGAGAGGAAAGGGTGGATTTTAGCGATGTTGTGAATGTGAGACGGACAAGATTTAGTGATGGACTGAATATGTAGGTTGAATGAGAGAGAGAGAGAGGAGCCAAGGAGGAGTGGGAATTAATCCCCATTTTAATCCATTTTACAGTTAGGGAAAATGAGGTACAGAGAGGTTAAGTGATTTGCCCTAGGTCACACAGCAAGTAATTGGAAGAGCCAGGATTATAACCTAGGTCTTCTGGCTCCATGGTCCATGATCTTTCCATTAGGCCACGATGAAAAAGTTCTATCTAATATTCATATTAATTATGGTAGTTTTTCACCACTTACCATGTGCTAAGTCATCACCACTCTCCTCAAAAATCTCCAGTGCTTGCCTATCCAGCTCCGTATCAAACAAAAACTGCTCACTCTTGGCTTTAAAGGTCTCCATCTCCTTGCCCCCTCCTACCTCACCTCCCATCTCTCCTTCTACTCCCAGCCTGCACACTCCACTCCTCTGGTGCCGCTAACTTCCCTGTGCCTCCATCTCGCCTGTCTCACCGCCGACCCCTGGCCCACATGCTACCTCTGGCCTGGAATGCCCTCCCTCCTCAAATCCACCAGACAATCACTCTTCCCTGCTTCAAAGCCCTGTTGAAAGCACACCTCCTCCAAGAGGCCTCCCCAGACCAAGCCCCACTTTTCCTCAGTTCCCATTCCCTTCAATTTCACCATTCTCGCTCTCCTTGCTCTCCCCCACTCCCCATCCCACAACACTTATGCAAATATGTACATATCTATAATTCTATTTATTTATACTGATGCTTGTTTTACTTGTACTGATGTCTGTCTCCCTGTCCCCGAAACTGTGAGCCCATTGTGGGCGGTGATTGTCTCTCTTTATTGCTGTATTGTACTTTCCAAGTGCTTGGTACAGTGCTCTGCACACAGTTAGTGCTCAGTAGATAATAATAGTTATGGTATTTGTTAAGCGCTTACTATTTGCCAAGCACTGTTCTTACGATTGAATGAATGAATACAATATAAAGAGATTGGATACAGTCCCTGTCCACATGGGGCTCACTGTCATGGGAGGGAGATTGGGACATAGTAAGAACTTAACAAATTATTATTATTATCATTGTCATTGTTATTATTAGAAAACAGTCCATGTTTCCCCACTCTTCAGGAACTTCCAGTGGTTGTCCATTCACCTCTGCATCAAATAGAAACTATCTTTGGCTTTAAAGCACTCAATCAGCTTGCCCCCTTCTACCTCACCACACTGATTTCCTACCCAGCCCACACACTTCACATCTCTAATGCTAATCTACTCACTCTACCTGGATCTTGTCTATCTCGCTACCAACTTCTTGCCCACCTCATTCATTCAGTCATTCGGGCAATCATACTTATTGAGTACTTACTGTGTGCAGAGCACTGTACTAAGCTCTTGGGAAAGTACAACACAACAATAAGCAGTCGCATTCCCTGCCAACGAGTTTACAGTCTAGAGTCGGGGACAGACATCAATATGAATAAATAAACTTACAGATATGAACTTAAGTGCTATGGGGCTGAGAGGGCGGACGAGAAAAAGGAGCAAGTCAGAGTGAAGCAGAAGGGAATGGGAGATAAGGAAAAATGGGGTTTCATTTGGAAAGGCCTCTTGGAGATGTGCCTTCAATAAGGCTTTGAAGGAGGGGAGAGTTATTGTCAGATTTGAGGAGGGAGGGTATTCCAGGCCAGAGGCAGGACGCGGGTTAGGGGTCTCCAGCGAAACAGGCGAGACTGAGGCATAGTGAGAAGGTTAGGACAAGAGGAGCAAAGTGTGCAGGCTGGATTGTAGAGGAGAGAAGTATGGTGAGGTAGGAGGAGTCAAGGTGGTGGACTGCTTCAAAGCCAGTGGAGAGAAGTTTTTGTCTGATGCAGAGTTGCATAGGCAACCATTGGAGTTTTTTGAGAGCAGAGTGGCATGTCCTGAACGTTTTTGTAGAATAATGATTTGGGCAGCAGAGTAAAGTATGGACTGTGATGGGGAGAGACAGGAGTCTGGGAGGTCAGCAAGGAGGCTGATGCAGTAATCCAGGCTGTACAGGATAAGTGACTGTATTAACAAGTCAGCAGTTTGGATTGAGAGGAAAGGGCGGATTTTAGCTATGAAGGTGGGACCAACAGGATTTGGCGATGGATTGAATATGTGGGTTGAATGACAGAGACTGCAGTCAAGGATAACGCCAAGGTTATGGGCTTGCGAGACAGGAAGGATGGTGGTGTCATCGATAGTGAAGGGAAAGTCGCAAGGAGGACAGGGTTTGAGTGGGAAGATAAGGAGCTCTGTTTTGGACATATTCAGTTTGAGGTGACAGAAGGAATCCAAGTAGAAATGTCTTAAAGGCAGGAGGAGATGTGAGACTGAGAGAGGGAAAGAGATCAGGGGATCACCAGGGGAGGTGATCTAGATTTGTATATCATCCACAAAGAGGTGGTAGTTGAAGCCATGGGAGTGAATGAGTTCTCCAAGGGAGTGGGTGGAGATGGAGAATAGAAGGGGACCCAGAACTGAACCTTGAGGGACACCCACAATTTGGGGGTGGGAGGCAGTAGAGGAGCGTTTGAAGGAGACTGAGAATGAAGGGCCAGAGAGATAAGAGGAGAACCAAAAGAGGCCTGGAATGCCCTCCCTCTACATATCTGACAATTACTCTGTCCATCTTAGAAGCCTTGTTGAAGGCACTGCTCCTCCAAGAGACCTTCCCTAACTAAGCCCTCATTTCCTTTCCTCCCACTTCCTTCTGCGTCACCCTTGCACTTGAATTTGCTCCCTTTATTTACCCCTCCCTCAGCCCACAGCACTTACGTATATATCTTTAATTTATATATGGATATTAATGTCCGTCTCGCCCTCTAGATTGTTAAGCTCGTTGTGGGCAGGGAAAATGTCCACCAACTGTTTTATTGTTATAATGTACTCACCCAAGCTCTTCATTTTGTTCTGTTGTCTGTCTCCCCACTTCTAGACTGTGAGACCGTTGTTGGGTAGGGATTGGCGATCTGTTGCCGAACTATACTTTCCAAGCGCTTAGTACAGCGCTCTGCACATAGTAAGCTCTCAATAAATACAATTGATTAATTATTTGGGGCAGTGGGTGGGTGCAGAAGATGGATACGTTTGATCCAGGAGTGATGGCTCAGAGCTGGACTGAATTTTTCCATTACTCCATTCATTCATTCCTTCATTCATTCCTTCATTCACCATTACTCCAGTCACTCTCCCAATTCCAACTCAGAGCTTGTCTCTCAGAAGAAAGGTGTCACAGCAATGCCTCAGGATTTGATTTCTTAGAACTCCCTCCATTTTCCCACCAGAGTCAAACCATCAGCCGACCTGTCAGTAATATTTATTAAGCACCAAGCAGTGTGGCCTAATAATAATAATAATGCTGGTATTTGTTAAGCACTTACTATGTGCCAAACACTGTTCTAAGCACTGGGGTAGATACAAGGTAATCGGGTTTCCCACGTAGGACTCACAGTCTTCATCCACATTTTACAGATGAGGTAACTGAGGCACAGAGAAGTTAAGTGACTTGGCCAAGGTCACACAGCTGACAGGCGGCAGAGCTGGGATTAGAACCCTTGACCTCTGACTCCCAAACCTGAACTCTTTTCCACTGAGCCACGCTGATAGAGCCCGGGCCTGGGAGGCAGAAGGACCTGGGTTCTAATACCGGCTCTGCCACTTGTTAGCTGTGTGACCTCAGACAAGTTACTTCACTTGTCTGGGCCTCAATTCCCTCATCTGAGAAATGGAGATTAAGACTGTAAGTATGTTTCCAACCTGATCAGCTTGTATCTACCCCAGTGTTTAGTACAGTGCCTGGCACATACTAAGCTTTTTACAAATACCATTTAAAAAAAACAAACCCAATGGATGTGCTAACATTTCCATTCATTCAATCGTATTTATTGAGTGCTTACTGTGTGCAAAGCAGTGTACTAAGCTCTTGGAATGTACAATTCGGCAACAGATAGAGACAACCCCTGCCCATCAACGGGCTCACAGTCTAAAAATTTCCACTTATTGTATGCAGAGCATTATACCAGATGAAGACCCCAAATCATTTACAGACTCTCTCCCCAACACCCCAGCCTGCAGTTAGCCGCTTATGATTGAGACTGTGAACCATATATGGGACAGGGACTGTGTCCAACCCGATTTACTTATATCCATCCCAACGCTTAGTACAGTCCCTCCTATGAAGTAAGCACTTTACAAATACCATAATAATTATTATTATCATGAGTGAGAGGTGCAGAAGTTATTCTTCCTCAGGCCACTTCTTCCCCTCTTACCCCCTTCCCCACCGCTCCCCCGCCCCCAAAATACACACACATTGCGTGCTGTCTTCTCCAGCATCCCATGGGCAGTGATGATTTTTAAAAAGCCAGAAGGGGAGATGTGGAATAGAGTCATGCCCGGCACTGAGGAGCCCAGGCTTAGCTTTGCCCACCACGCCTCTGTGCCCCGATTCTTGCAGGGGGCAGAGCCCTGTCTCACACCCAGTTTCCCCCCACCCAGGCGGAATCACTAGACGGGCACTGGTTCCATCTGCCACACCTGGCCCTGTCACACTCAGACCAAATCCTACCTTCAGGATCATGCCAGGGGCGGACCTGTTCTCCCTCTTACTTAGACTGTGAGCCCCATGTGGGACCTGATGATCTTCTATCTACCCCAGCATCTAGATCAGTGCCTGGCAT
The DNA here is from genome assembly GCF_004115215.2 of Ornithorhynchus anatinus. Taxonomy (NCBI): domain Eukaryota; kingdom Metazoa; phylum Chordata; class Mammalia; order Monotremata; family Ornithorhynchidae; genus Ornithorhynchus; species Ornithorhynchus anatinus. The sequence goes on from NC_041728.1 coordinate 163,826,974, forward strand.
ATAGTCAGTGCTAAATAAAATTATTATTATTACCTAATAATAATTATTATTATGGTATTTGTTAAGCACTTATTATGTGCCCCACTCTGAACTAAACTCTGGGTGGATACAAGCAAATCGCGTTGGACACAGTCCCTGTCCCATGTGGGGCTCACAGTCTTAATCTCCATTTTACAGATGAGGGAACTGAAGCACAGAGAAGCAAAGTGACTCGCCCAAGGCCACAGAGCAGACAAGTGGTAGAGCCGGGATTAGAATCCATGACCTACTGACTCTCAGGCCCGTGCTCTATCCACCGTGCCATGCTAATCCTCTCCAAACTGCAGTTCTTTATATACTCCTCTATTACCATTTCTATGTATCTGTTTGTATTTTCTTGTGTCCCTAATGCATATATATGCTCCTGTCATCTAGGAAGAATCATCTTTATTTTGTATCAGTTGGTGAAGCAGTTAATCAGTGGTTTTTTGAGCACTTACTGTGTGCCAAGCACTGTACTAAGCACTAGGAAGAGAATAAGCTGAGAAGCAGCATGGTCTAGTGGATAAAGCACAAGCCTAGGAGTAAGGACATGGGTTTTTCTAATCCCAGCTCCACCACTCGTCTGCTATGTGACCTTGGACAAGTTATTTAACTTCTTTGTGCTTCAGTTACTTAATCTGTAAAATGGGGATTAAGATTTTGAGGCCCATGGAATGTGTCCAACCTGATTACCTTGTATCTACCCCAGGGCTTAGTATAGTGTCTGGCATAGAATAAGCACTTAATATATACCACAAACAACAAAAAAAATACCATAGAGTTGGTAGAAATGTTTCTGGCGCAAAAGGAGCTCCCACTCGAGAGGGAGAGACAGACATTAAAACATATTACAGACTGGGGAAAGGAAAGAGTATAAGGACAAGTATACAAGTGTTCAGGGGCTGGGGAAAGAGTGAATATCAAGTTTTTAAATGACATAGATCCAAGAGCCTAGGTGACACAGAAAGGAGAGTGAATGTCTTTGCGTTTAGGTCTTGTCTCGCCTCCTTTTTATGGTATTTATTCAGCCCTTTATTTATTACTGACACTGTACTAATCAATGGGCTAGATATAAGCTAATCATGTTGGACCCAATCCCTGTCCCACATAAAGCTCACAGTCTCAATTTCCATTTTTTTAAAGGTGAGGTAATTGAGGCACAGAGAAGTGAAGTGACCAACCCAAGATCACACAGCAGACAGGTGGAGCCGAGATCAGAAGCCAGGCTTTTCTGATTTCCAGGCCCATGATCTATCCACTGGGCCACACTGCTTCCCCCTTTCGACTGTAAATCCTTCAAGCGCAGGATTCACAACTCTGCACAGGGATTAGCACATTGTTGTGCACCTAGAGGGCCCGCTGTCAGTTCTGTTGACTGAGTGGCTACAAACTATACCACCTCTTTGGGGTACCAGGCCGAATGTCCTCCTGAATTCCCTTCCATCCCCCAGCTCCTTTCTTCCTGAAATGGAGATGTTTTTTGGTATTAGTCATTCTTCTTGAGTTAACGCTTGGATGGCAGAAAGGATGGATCATGAATAATTCTGGGTGACATTTTCCTCCCTCACTTAGCTGGGAACAGATTTGATGATGAAAATGATAATAATAATTATAATGGTGTTTATTAAGTGCTTACTGTGTGCCAGGCCCTCTTCTAAGCGCTGGGGTGGATACAAGATAGTTGGGTTGGACATAGTCCCTGATCCTCAAAGTTCTGACGGTCTTAATCCTCATTTTACAGATGAGGGAACTGAGGCCCAGAGAAGTAAAGTGACTTGCCCAGGATCACCCAGCAGACAGGCGGTGGGGCCGGCATTAGAACCCGTGACCTTCTGACTCCCAGGTCTATGCTCTATCCACTAGGTCATGCTGCTTCTTGAGGGTCCTGACATCCCATCTTCTCTGTCCACGGCCAACTGGGTAAAGTCTGGTCCACCGGGGACATTGTCATGTGCTTGGCTTCAGAGACTCTGTTTGAGACTCTGTGTTTGTGCTTGTTTTACATTTTAGGGACTCACACAATCAAAGAAAAACAATAGGAAATCATTAGAGGTGGTCTAGATGTAGCCAATACCTTCTGGCCTTCAATCAATCAATCCAATTTATTGTGTGCTTACTGTAGGCAGAGCACTGTACCACTGCTGATAATAATAATGAAATCTGTTCTAATCCCAGCTCCGGCACTTGTCTGCTGTGTGACCTTGGGCAAGTCATTTCACTTCTCGGTGCCTGAGTTCCCTCATCTGCAAAAGGGGGATTGAGACTGTGAGCCTCACATGGGACAACCTGATTACCTTGTATCTACCCCAGCACTTAGAACAGTGCTTGGCACATAGTAAACACTAAACAAATACCGGCATTATTATTATTATTATTATTATTATTATTATCATTAAGCACTTGCCATGTGCCAGGCACTGTACTAAGCACTGGGGCAGACACAGGCAAATTGGGTTGGACACAGTCCCCGTCCCACAGTCTCGCTCCCCATTTTATAGTCGAGGTAACTGAGGCCCAGAGAAGTTTAATGATTTGCCTAAGGTGACATAGCGGACAAGTGGCAGAGCCAGGATTAGAATCCATGACCTTTTGACTCCCAGGGCCGTGATCTCTCCACTACGCCACGCTGCTTCTCACTTGGGAGAAGTAGTGCTTCTCACTTACTCTCTCACACTAAGCACTTGGGAGAGTACCATATAACAGAGTTGGTAGATACATTCCCTGCCCACAGTCAGCTTACAGTCTAGAAGGGCTCTTCTTTGGCCTTATTGTTGTCTCTGAAGTAAGTCCAAAACACTCAGCGGTCCAGGTGTGTTGGTGAGGAGCCTTTGCCAAAAGGTATCAGGGCCATTCAGATGTGTATGTGCATGTGCGTGTGAGCGGACGGGTGGGCAGGGGGGGTGAAATCAGTTCAAGCCACTTTGAGGATTTCCCCGGAGTTGCCTCAGTCCAACAGGAAGGAGGCGAACAGGCCAATGTCCCTGAAAAGGAAGGAAGGGTTGTGGGTGTGTGAGGTGGGGTGGCGGCACTGGCTGTGGGTGAGGGTGTTGATGTTCAGGAAAACAACTGCCAAAACCCACCAGATGCCAGGTAACCAAATCCCTGGGGCCCTGCCCCTTTTCACATTGCGGTTTAAAATGGTATTTGCAGAGGCACCCAAGCAGAGGACGCTGATGTGCTGAGGTAATCCTAGGGCGTTACTGGGTCTCTGAGATAGAGGAGAGAAGGAAGAATACCTGGCGACGGAGGGGAGGGCAAGTCTTGGACAGAGGCAGAGAGGGTGGCCCTAGCTAGCATTGGGGTTCTTAGGACCCAGGGCCACCGCGGGCTAAGCCAGCTCCCCGCTTCCGCGTCCCCCCCGGCCCGTCACCGGAGTCACACAATCAGCAGAACTCCAGGAGGCCGCACGGTCTCGAAATCGAAATTTGGCCCTCTGACTTGCCCCAGTCAAACTGGCTGGTGGGCTTGCCAAATCCCACTTTCAGTTGCGGTGGCCGTGGTAACTGAGTTCAGTCAGGGAGCTAGCACAACCTAGTGGGAAGAGCACCGGGCTGAGAATCCAGAGTCCCAGATCTTTTTATGGTATCTACTAAGCAGAAGCAGTCTGCTCACTGGAAAAGCCCGGGCTTGGGAGTCAGAGGTCGTGGGCTCGAATCCCCGCTCCGCCGCTTGCCAGCTGTGTGACTTTGGGCAAGTCACTTAGCTTCTCTGTGCCTCAGTTACCTCATCTGTAAAATGGGGATTAAAATTGTGAGCCCCTCGTGGGACAACCTGATCCACCTGTATCCCCCAGTGCTTAGAACAGTGCTTTGCACATAGTAAGCGCTTAACAAATACCACCGTTTATTTTTTTTTAAGCACTTGCTGTATACCAGGCAGCGTGGCTTATTGGAAAGAGCTCGGGCTTGAGTCAGAGGACGTGGGTTTTAATCTTGGCTCTGCTACTTGTGTGCTGTGAGACCTTGAGCTAGCCACTTAGCTTCTCTGTGCCTCAGTTATCTCAACGGTAAAATGAGGATTAAGATTGTGAGCCCACGTGGGACAACCTGATTACCTTGTAACTACCCCAGACTTAGAACAGCGCTTGGCCCATAGTAAGTACTTAAGAAATGCCATTATTATTATCATTATTATTATTAATAAGTGCCGGGGTAGACGCAAGAAAATCGTGCTGGACATAGTCCATGCCCCACACTGGGCTCACAGTTTTAATCTCCATTTTAAAGATGAGGGAACTGAGGCTCAGAGAAGTTAAGTGACTAGCCCAAGGTCACCAAGCAGACATGTAGCAGAGCCGGAATTAGAACCCAGGTTCTTCTGACTCCCAGGGCCCCGCTCTATCCACTAGGCCACACTACTCAATATGTAGTGATATATATACTCTATGTATGTAGTTGTTTACTCGTTTGCCATGTTCTTGTTATTACTAGTAATATCTCAGGTTTTTCTTCCACCTCTCACTATTCGAAAAAAAAAAAGCCTCCTTATCCTTCCAGAGAGACTGAAAAACACCTCGAAGTCAGAGACGAGCAACTCCAAAATGTACTTCTCCAGCCCCAGCCTTGCCTACAATCCCACATCTCCTTTTAACAATAATAATCATAATAATAATTGTGGCATTTGTTAAACACTTACTATGTGCCAGGCTCTGTACTAAGCACTGGGGTAAATACAATCCAATCAGGATGAACACAGTCCCTGGCCCACATGGGGCTCACAGTTTTAATCCGCATTTTACAGATGAGGTAACTGAAACCCAGAGATGGCACAAAGTCACATAGACAAGTGGCAGAACCAGGGTTAGAACAAGTGGTTAGAACCAGGGTTAGAGTCCTTTGTCTCCCAGCCCATATTCTATCTTTTTTTTATGGAATTTGTTAAGTGCTTACTATGTGCCAGGCACTGTACTGAGCACTGGGATAGATAGGTTTGAACATAGCCCATGTCCACACAGAACTCATATTCTTAATCCCCATTTTACAGATGAGGTTACAGAGGCACATAGAAGTGAAGTGATTTGCCCAAGGTCACACTGCAGGCAAGTGACAAAGTCAGGATTAGAACCCAGGTCCTTCTGACTCACAGGCCCGTGCTCTATCCCCTTGTCTCCTCTGGCCTCCGGGACAGCTCCACTTGGATGTCCGGCCAACCCCTCAAACTCAACCTGTCTAAAATTGAAGTTCTCATCTTTCCTCCTAAATTCACTCCTTCTTCTGACCAATAATGAGACAAGAGACAAAAAAACAGTGGAAAGCCAAATCCAACAGGCCAGCACATCCTTGGAGACTTTCAAACAGAGTCTGTCGAACAGAGTCTAAACCAAACTAAATGTTGACAGAGCTGTCGTGTTTTCCGATCTTCTCTAAGGTTGTGAGACGTGGATCTCATACAGGTGCCACATCCAATTCTTTATGGGCGACATTTTCAGGATCAAATGGCAAGATGAGATCTAATGCCAACCTTCTGACTGTAGCTCTATCTCATCTATCTCACCACCGATCTCTTGCCCACGTCCTGCCTCTGGCCTGGAACACCCTCCTTCTTCATATCCATCTGACAATTACCCTCCCCACCTTCAAAGCCTTATTGAAGGCACACCTCTTCCAAGAGGTCTTCCCTGACTGAGCCCCACTTTTCCTCTTCTTTCACTCCCTTATGCATTGCCTTGCCTTTATTCATCCTTCCCAGCCCCTCAGCACTCATGTACATATCTGTAATTTTATTTATTGATATTAATGTATAGCTTCCCCTCTAGACTGTAAACTCGTTGTGGGCAGGGAACAAGTCCACCAACTCTGTTATACTTTTATATTATACTCTCCCAAGCTCTTAGTATAGTGCTCTGCACACATTAAGTGCTCAATAATTCCGTTGAATGACTGATCTACTGACTGACAGACCAGTAAAATTCTGGAACGTAGTCAATCTCCTAGCATCAAAGCTAGGCTCACTTTACTCCAGCTCTGGCACATAGTAAGCGCTTACTTTACTCCAGCTCTGCTGGATGGATCACGTAAAGAGAATAAGCGACAGCAAGATACACAAACAGAAAGCTGAATGGAGAGCTGAATTTGGGAGATGGAAATAAATCAGGGCAGAGGAAATGCATGGTTCCTGCTATCAGGAAAGGGGTGGCTCTCTAAGAGAAAAAGTTCATGAGGAACAAGAGACAATGAGGAAAATGAGAAAATGGCACCAGGTGCTTCCAACATTTAACATGACAACACAACAAGGATACGCAGGGTGGCCTAGTGGAAAGAGCATGGGCTTCGGAGTCAGAGGACCTGGGTTCTAAGAGCACCTCTTTCAATTGCTTGCTGTGTGACCTTGGGCAAATCTCTTGACTTCCCTGTGCTTCTGTTTCCTCAACCAATAAAATGGAGATCAAATACTTGTTCTCTCTCCTACTTGGACTGTGAGCCCCATGTGGGAGAGGGACTGTGTCTAACCTAATTGCCCTGCACCTACTCCAGAGTTTAGAACAGTGTTTGACACTTAGCAAGTGCTTAAAAATGCCATGAAAAAAAACAAGGGACAACTTTTCTGTGTGCCCAGTGTGTCTGAGATAGTGGGATGGTGGAATGGTCGGGTCACTCCAAACATCCTTATAGGTGAACTTCACAATGAGGGGTGTCTTCATTGAAGAAAAAAAAAAGACAATAGCATATTTCTGATGAAAGCATCACCATCCTCCCTGACCTGGAAGGCCATGACTCTGTTGTCTCCCTTCACACTTCCTTGTCTTTCAGCTCACTCATTCGCTCGACTGCTAAATCCAGCTGGTTCTTCCTGTATGTTTCCCAGACCCAGCTCTTCCTCTCCACCCAAGCAGCCCCCCGGTCAGAGTTCATGTCATATCATATCATGTCATGTCATATCATATTATCATACACATCAGCTCTTCGCCCCAGCTAGGTCATCTTGACATGTTATTTGGTACACATCTCTTCCCTTCTCAAAAATCTAGTGGATAGAAGACAGGCCTGGGAATTAGAAGGACTTGGGTTCTAATCCCTGCTCTGCCACTTGTCTGCTGTATGACCTCGGACAAGTCACTTAACTTCTCTGGGCCTCAGTTAACTCACCTGAAAAGTGGGCATTAAGATTGTGAGTTCGATATGGGACATGGACTGTGATCAACCTGATTAACTTGTATCTACCCCATTGCTTAGTACAGTGCCTGGCACATAGTAAGAATTTAACACATGTCATTAAAAAACAAAAAACAAAACCTCACTCCATATCCCTCCATTTCCTTGCCACTGCTTGGCTTCAAGGCTGTCCACCAGCTCTCCCTATGATGATGATGATGATGGTATTTATTAAGCGCTTACTATGTGCCATGCACTGTTCTAAGTGCTGAAGTAGATATAAGGTAATTAGGTTGTCCCACTTGGAGCTCACAATCTTAATCCCCATTTTACAGATGAGGTAACTGAGGCACAGAGAAGTTAAGTGACTTGCCCAAAGTCACGTAGCTGATAAGTGACGGAGCTGGAATTAGAACCCACAACCTCTGACTCCCAAGCCCGGGCTCCTTCCACTAAGCCATGTTGCTTCTCTTACCTATCTTACCTATGGGCTCTCTTCAGCTGATACAATATAGCTGGCACTCATTCATTCATTCAATCATATTTACTGAGCGCTTACTGTGTGTAGAACACTGTACTAAGCGCTTGGAAAGTACAATTCGGCAACAAATAGTGACATTCTCTACCCAACAGTGGGCTCACTCACTCTCCTCCCAAGCCAAGCTTCTATTTGAATCTTCCTCTTGACTCTAGCTTTCGATCGTCGTTAGCAAATATGAATGACTGTTCCCCTTCTCTGGAACTCCCTCCGCACCAAGTCTACCAAAACCTGTTCTCCACATTCTAAAACCTGTTCTCCACATTCTCAAAGCCTTCCCAGGGTGGTCTAGTGGCTAGAGCAGGGGCCTGGAAGCCAGGAGGACCTGGGTTCTTATCCCGGCTCCTCTACTTGTCTGCTGTGTGACCTTGGGCAAGTGAATTCACTTCTCTGTGCCTCAGTTCCCTCATCTGTAAAAAGGGGATTAGGATTATGAACTCCCTGTGGGATATGAACCATGTACAACCTGAATATCTTGTATCCACCCCAGTGCTTATTTGGCACATAACTGTGGCATTTGTTAAGCATTTACTATGTGCCAGGTACTATATTAAGATCTAGGGTTAGATACCAGGTAATTAGTTTGGGTACAGTCCCTGCCCCACATCAAGATCACAATCTTAATCCCCAGTTTTCAGATGAGGAAACCGAAGCACAAAGAAATTAAGCGACTTGCCCAAGGTCACATAGCGGACAAATGGAGGAGCTAGGGTAAGAACCTAGGTCCTTCTTACTCCCAAGCCCGTGCTCTATCCACTTGACCACGCTGCTTCCCTGTAAGTGCTTAACGAACACCATTAAAAAAAACTCCACCTCCTCCAGGAAGTCTTAACTAAGGAATTCACCACATTTTAGCCACATATACAGTGCTCTACACATGGTAAGTGCTCAATAAATATGATTGAATTAATGACCTTTCAATCAATCAATCAATAGCACTTATTGAGTTCTTACTAAGCACTTGGGAGAGTAGACTATAACAGAATTGGTAGACACTTTCGCTGCTATTCTATTCTGTCAGTAGCAGTTACATACAGAGGAGTATTTAAAGGAGGAGGAGGAGGAGAAGGAGAAGGAGCAGGAGGAGGAGAAAGAAGTGTGTATGTGCCAGGAGAGCCAGTAGGAGTTGCAGGGTGGCTGGAGGGACAGCGAGATGCCAGCGGTCCTCTGCCCTCTTAGGGAAGAGCGTGGCTTAGTGGAAAGAGCCTGGGCTTTGGAGTCAGAGGTCATGGGTTCGAATCCCGGCTCTGCCCCTTGTCAGCTGTGTGACTGTGGGCAAGTCACTGCACTTCTCTGTGCCTCAGTTACCTCATCCGTAAAATGGGGATTAACTGTGAGCCTCACATGGGACAACCTGATTACCCTGTATCTACCCCAGCGCTTAGAACAGTGCACGGCACGTAGTAAGTGCTAAACAAATACCAGCATTATTATTAAGATGGGCAGTCCTCACAGTCCTCTAGACCGTAAGCTCGTTGTGGGCAGGAAATGTGTCTTTTCAATGCTATAGTGTACTCTCTCAAGCACTTAGTACAGTGCTCTGCACACAGTAAGTGCTCAATAAATATGATTGAATGAATGAATGATTTATTCAGGTGTCTCATCCTAATATGTTTGTATTATCACCTCTTAGAACCCTGTCTTTCCCCCTGCTTTTTCTATTTGTAAATAGTTTTCACCAGTTAGTTGCAGTATTGATAGTAACAGCATGAGAATCAGCAGAGCCTAGTTGATAGACCACGAGCTTGGAAGTCAGAGGACCTGGATTCTAATTCTTACTCCATCACTTGCCTGCTGAGTGACCTTGGGCAAGTCATTTAACTTTTCTATGTCTCAGTTACCTCATCTGTAAAATGGAAATTAAGACTGTGAGCCCCATGGGGGATATGGGCTGTGTCTAAACTAATTGGCTTGTGATTAGCTCTAATACAATGCCTGGTACATAGTACGCACTTACTAAATGCCAAAAAAAAGTAGTGGAAATAGTATTTATTGAATTTCCTCAGGGGCAACATATTGCACTAAGCACATGGGAAGGGAGAAGCAGCATGGCCTAATGAATAGAGCCCAGGACTGGGAGTCAGAAAGTCCTGGGTTCTAATCCCCCTCTACCACTTGTCTGCTGTCTGACCTTGGTCGTGTCACTTCACTTCTCTGGGCCTCAGTTCTCTCATCTGTAAAATGGGGTTTAAGGCTTTGAGCCCCACATGGGACATGGATTTTGTACGACTTGATTAGATCATATCTACCCCAGTGTTTAGAACAGCGTTGGCATGTCGTAAGCGCTTAACAATACCATTAAAAGAAAAAGAAAAAGCACAATACAAAAGCCAGATTCCCTGCCCACGGGGAGCTTTATACACTAACGGAGGAGATAGAAAACTATTTACAAATACTATTAGTACAGTGCTGGGCACAGAGTAAACATTTGGTAAATACCATAATTAGTATTTTTGTTACTAACACAAATAGAGTAATTGAATTAAATACTGCATTGTACAGCTGAATGAGCATGTGTGCAAAAGGGCTGAGAATGGGTGTGAATAAGCACATAATTACTAGAGATGGCAGATGGGTTTATACAGTTTAGGGTGCTGAGAGATTAGTCAGGGAAGGCTTGTAAAAAGGAGGTGAAATTTCAGTAGGGTTTTGAATATGGAGGGGCTTTGTGGTTTGTCAGATTTAGGATGGGAGGGAGTCTCAAACTGGGGGACAGCTTGTGGAAGGTGATGGAGGTAGGATAGTCAAGAGTGAGTTACAATTAGAAGCTTAGCTTGGGAGGGATGGAGAGAGAGATAGAGAGAAAGAGACAGAGAGATAGAGAGAAAGGAAGACAGAGAGGTTTGAGGAGGAGTAGATGAAGAGAACAGATATGTAGCTAGGTTGAGTCGGTGATGAGCCTCGAAGCTGATTGTGAGGAGATTTTGCTCAATGCAGAGGGACACAGAAAGCCATTGAAGGGCACTGAGGGGCGGAGGAGTGCCGAGCAATAGTTCAAGAAGAACAGTGCAGCAGCAGCATGTAATATAGATTGGTCAAGGAGAGGCTGAAGGCAGAGTAACCAGTGAGGAGACTGACACAGTAATCTAACGTGAAACAAAGTGGTATCTGTTGCGAGAAGAGGAAAGGGAATAGCCAGGAGATGTGTGGGAAAAACTGGCAAGACTGAGTCTGAGAGCTAAAAAGTAGCAAAAAATTGAAGATGGACCCCAAGGTTTTGGGCTTCTGGGACAGGGAGGATGGTGGTGTTGTCGACTGTGATAGGAAAGTTAATGGGAAGGAGTATTCAATATTCAACCTGCCACTAAATCCCACAGGTCCACCTTTACGACATTGCTAAAATCCACATTTCCTCTCCATCCAAACTGCTACAATACCAATTCAAGCACTTATCCTATCCCACCTTGACTACTGCATCTGCCTCGTCATTTACTTTCCTGCCTCCTGTCTCTCCCCACTCCAGTCCATACTTCACTCTGCTGCACAGCTCTTTTTTAAACAAAAACGTTCAATCCTCGTCTCCCTACTCCTCAAGAACTTCCAATGACTGCCCATCCACCTCCACATCAAACAAAAACTTCTTACCATTGGCTTTAAAGCACTCAATCAGTGTGCCCCATCCTACTTCACCTTACTCACTGTGCCCCGATCTTCTCGTCTATCTCGCTGGCGACCCCTTTCCCATGTCCTCCCCCAAGCCTGGAACTCCCTTCCCCTCCATATATGCTAGACCACCACTCTCTCCACTTTCAAAGCATTATTAAGATCACCTCTCCTCCAAGAGGTTTTCCTTGATTAAGCCCTCTTTGCCCCAGCTTGATCTCCCTCCTGTATCTCTGCACTTGGATCTGTGACCTTTGGACATTTGATATTTGTCCTGCCCCCAATCCCACAGCACTTAATGATGATGATTGTGGTATTTGTGAAGCGGCTACTGTGTGCCAAGAGTGTACTAAGAACTGGGGTGGATACAAGCTAATCGTGTCAGAAACAGTCCCTGTCCCACATGGGCTCACAGTCTTAATCTGCATTTTACAGATGAGGTAACTGAGGCACAGAGAAGTGAAAGGAGTTGTCCAAGGTCCCACAGCAGACAAGTGGCAGAGCCGGGATTTGAAGCCATGACCTTCTTACTCCCAGGCCCATGATCTATCCACTACATGAAGTTTAATAACAGTGGCATTTGTTAAACACTTACTATGTGTCAGGCACTGTATCAAGCACTGAGGTAGATACAAGGAAATCAGGTTATAAATCACTTATTTAATCATATAATAATAATAATGTTGGTATTTGTTAAGCACTTAATATGTGCAGAGCACTGTTCTAAGCACTGGAGTAGATACAGGGTAATCAGGTTGTCCCACGTGGGGCTCATTGTCTTAATCCCCATTTTACAGATGAGGTAACTGAGGCACAGAGAAGTTAAGTGACTTGCCCATAATCACACAGCTACCAAGTGGCTGAGCCGGCATTCGAACCCATGGCCTCTGACTCCCAAGCCCGTGCTCTTTCCACTGAGCCTTGTCCCCTCTAAACTTTAAGCTTGTTATGGACAAGGAATGTGCCTGCTAATTCTGTCGTATGCTCCCAAGTGCTTAGTACAGTGCTCTACACATAGTAACTGCTCAATAGATACGATTGATTGACTGCTGTGTAGCCTTGGGCAAGTTGCTTCACTTCTCTGGGCTTCAGTTACCTCATCTATAAAATGGGGATTGAGACTGTGAGCCCCACGTGAGAGAGGGATTTGCTTGTATCTACCCCAGGGCTTTGTACATAATAAGTGTTTAATGCATAACATAATTATTATTGTTATTTACTGAGTATTTACTATGTGCAAAGCATTGTACCAAGCATTTAGGAGAAAACAATACAACAGAATTAAGGGACACATTACCTGCCCTTAATGAGTTTACAGTTTATGTTCCAAGCGCTACAATAAGCACTGCTGTAGATACATGACAGTCTAACTGGGTACTGTCCATCTCGCATGGAACTCACCTTCTAAGGGGAAGGGAGAATAGATAGGTAATTCCCCGTTTTACAAATGAGGAAACTGAGGCATAGAGCAGGAAAGTGACTTGCCCAAGGTCACCCAGAGGGCAAATGGCAAAGTCGGGATTAAACCCAGTTATCCCAAGTCACAGTCCTGTCCTCTTTCCACTAGGTAATTCCACTTGTCCCTCTCTATTGTTTTTTTATATTCAGGGCCTGTTTGCAGAGGAAGATGAGAGGAGAGGTGCCAGTGTAAGTAAAGGTGCCCGCCATTCACTGTGCTCTGAACAGACTTGGATCGGGCGTTCTAGAAACTCTAGCTTGAATCTTTGTGTGGAATTGAATCTGGAGTTTGTGCTTGGAAGGTGCCACTATTCCCTCTCTATATGCATGATCTCTTCTCCTCCCCTCTCTCCTTCTTCTTTTCTCTTCCTTAGCCTCCCCTTCTGTTCCTCCCCTCTTGTCCCTCCCATCTTTCTCCAATCAATCCATCAGTCAATCAATCATATTTATTGAGTGTTTACTATATCCAGAGCACTGTACTAAGCACTCAAGAGAGTACAATATAACAATATTAACAGACACGTTCCTTGACCACAGTGAGATTATAGTCTGGGATAAATCTAAAGTCTAAAGTCCTCATTATCTCTCCTCCCTCCTGTCTTCTTGTCCTCCCTGCCCCCTTCTCACAAGCCTCTGAATCCCCAACTAAAAACTTCCTAGCAAGTTCCCTCCCTCACTTCTTTAGCCATCGTTCATTCGTTCATTCATTCAACCATATTTATTGACCACTTATTGTGTGCAAAGCACTGTACTAAGCGCTTGGGAGATCCAGCCCCTTCCCACAGCCCCTCTTTCCCCTCGAACTTGGCAACCTTCTCTTCAGTTATGTCTTCACATTCCTCTCCCTTCAGTCTGGAACAGCAGCCATCTTTTTCCCCTCTGCCCGGACTAAAATTTGCCCTTTCCTCTTTCAGAATTCACCTCCCAGCCCGTTTCCTCTAGCCTTTCCCTCCTTAAATGGGTTGATGATATTCACCCCCAAAATATGACTGACACCTCCCTCTACATCCGGCTGCCCTTAAACCAAGAACATCTTAAACCAAGAACACACCAAGAACATCTTAAACCAAGAACACCCATCCGAAACCAGAAAGTTCTGTGACGCCTAACTGGCCTGACACTGAGCCACCTACACCTTCCCTGACCTCGCCCAGCACATTGCAGGCTCTCCTTCAGTTTTCACAGCTCAGACAGGGATGGGTAGGCTTGGGGCCAAACCAGGGGTGGGGCCGAAGTGGCCACAAGCTAGATGCCCAGTGGGACTAGTGCCTGGGCGCTGAGAAACTGAAAATGGTTGGTGAGGGTGGGGGAAGCTAAGAAATGCAGGCATGTCATGGGTCAGAAATCCTTAAACCAAAGGGATCTCATTTTCTGGAACTTAGAATGAGGGATGAAGCTTCCAGGAGGTGGGATCTAAGGGGCAAAAATAATGGGAAGGGGGAAGAGAGAGAGAGAAAGAATGGGAATCTCTCTCTAAAAGTGGTGGGAGCTATTACCTTACCTGAAAATGGGGACAAGCCCACCAGCTTCTCTGTGTGTCACTGAGCTGAGATGAGGCGAAGTCTGTGGAGGAGCTGTGAGCCCCACTGAGGAAGAACCTTAGAGAAATCCAGGTGTTGTTACTGCTGTTATTTTTGCCAGGCACTGTCCTGCCCAGAACATAAGTGTAGGCATTTAGTTGGGGGTCACTGCGGGGTGGCTGTGTTGCCCGATGGCCAGGCAAACGAACAGCAAGGGTGGGCATTTAGTTGGGCAGTTCCCAGAGTTCTCCTTAGGCATCTACCGATTTAGCGAATCTCCAAGTGAGGATTTTAGTTTTCTTCCATGATCTCGTGCCTCGCAGGCCTGTGTCTTTCCTCTTGCACCCTCTCCTCCAGGGCCAAATCCCTGTTCTCTGAGCGCTGGCCGTGCCCTGCGGATCTCAAGACACTGGGATCCAGTGGACCGGCCTAAAGTCCTTCCATTATGTTGAAGCCCGTCTGAAATCTCCAACTCCTCCAGGAAGCCCTCCCTGATTGATCCCTCATCTCCTCTCTTCATTTTCCCACCTTCTGACATTTCAGGACTTCTATATCACCTAAGAACTTGTGGCCTCGTTCCACCCCCCCCCACCTTCATTCATACCATTCCAAGCGCTTAGTAAGTGCTTGGGAAAGTACAACACAACAGTAAACAGTGACACTCCCTGCCACAACGATCTTACGGTCTAGAGTTGGGGAAACAGATATCAATACAAATAAATAAAATGACAGATATATACATAAGCGCTGTGGGGCTGGAAGGAGAGAAGAGCAAAGGGAGCAAGTCAGGGAAGGTAAATGGGGGGTGCCCTTATGTCCAAATCTTTAAACCTGCTTGCTTCCCCTTCCCTAATTTTGTGTCTGTCTCCCCCACTACTCTGTAAGCTCTCTGAGGGCAGGGATCACATCTACCAACTTTACAATATTGTTCTCTCCCAACTGATTCATATAACGCTCTGGCCAGCGCTCAGTAAATACCATTGCAATTGATAAAGTCAAACCTGCCCCAGGATTGGGGCAGGTGGAGGCAAGCCGGTGTTTGAGACCGACGGGCAGATGGAGTGGTCCAAGAGGATAGAGCCCAGGCCTGGGAGTCAGAAGGACTTGGGTTCTAATCCCAGATCTGCCACTTGTCAGCTGCATGACTTTGGGCAAGTCACTTTGCTTCTCTGCACCTCAGTTACCTCTTCTGTAAAATGAGAATTAAAACTGTGAGCCCAATGTGGAACATGAGTCCAATCTCATTAACTTCTATCTACTCAAGCATTTAGTAAGATGCCTGGCATATAGTAAGCACTTAACAAATAACATAAGAAATTACAGATTTGTACAAAAGTGCTGTGAAACTGAGAGGTGAATATCAAGTGTTTCAAGGGTACAAATCTAAGTGCATAGGTGACACAGAAGGGAAAAGGAGTAGGGGAAGAGCTCAAGAAAGTCCTCCTATAGATGTGACTTTAACAAGGCTTTGAAGATGGGGACAGTCGTGGTCAGTCAAATATAATAATTAATACTAATAATAATTGTGGTATTTGTTAAGCACTTACTATGTGCCAGGCATTGTACTAAGGGCTGGATGAGATGCAAGGTAATTGGGTTGGACACAGTCCCTGTCCACCATAGGGCTCATGGTCTTAATCCCCATTTTCACAAAGAAGTGAAGTGACTTGCCTAAGGTCACACAGCAGACAAGTGGCAGAGCCAGAATTAGAACCTAGGTCCTTCTGGCTTCCAGGCCCATGCTCTATCTACTAAGCCATGCTGCTTTTATTGGATACCCTCATTATTTTTGGATATGGATATGGATATGGAACGGAGGGGGCTCCTGGTCAGAGGTTCAGCAGTGAGCTAGACGAGAATGAGGTATAGTAAGCAAACTTTTGCTACAGGAGCAAAATAGTCAGTAGCTGGGCTGAAGAAGGAGTTCAGTGAGGTAAGGTAGGAGGGAGGGAGCTTATTGAGCGCTTTAAAGCCAATGGCCAGGAGTTTCTGTTTGATGCAGAAGAGTATGGACAACCACTGGAGGTTCTTGAGGAGTGGGAAGAAGTGGACTGAACTTTTTTTTAAGAAAGATGATACAGGCAGCAGAGTGAAGTATGGATTGGAGCGAGGAGAGACATCAGTCAATCACTCCATCATATTTATTGAGTGCTTACTGTGTGCAGAGCACTGTACTAAGTGCTTGGGAGAGTACAACACAACAATATAACTGACATATTCCCTGGCCACTGAGCAGAAACATGAGGCAGGGAGGTCAATAAGGAGGCTGATGCAATAGTCAAGGCAGGATAGTGATGTTATCTACAGTGATGGGTAAGATAGGGGAGGACATGGAAATTCTGTGTCAAAGATTCACAGAGAGCCAGGACACTTGGGCCCAGTCTCATGAGCAAAATGGGTAAAGCAATGCACCCCTCCATGGCCAAAGTTAGCTAGGAAGTCCTTTGCCAAAGGAGCAATACCGTATTTGCTAGTGTGCCTGTCACCCTGACACAGCTGCTGGATTTAAGGATAGGAATTTGGGGAATTAAGTGGGAAATGTTGGAATTCGGACACCCCTTTTAATTTTGAAATGATGCGTTATCCCCCCTAGACTTTAAACTTTTTGAATGCAGAGAGCTCGTCTATCAACTCTGTTATATTGTACTCTCCCAAATGCTTAGTACATTGCTCTGCACACAGTAAGTGCTCAATAAATATGATTGATTGATTGAGTGATTGATGGGGTTGGAAGACTAAGAGGATGCGAGCTGACATAAGAGTGAGGCAGAGCATGGAGCTGGCAGAGATGTTTTCACAGATGGGGGATGGGACCTTCTCTGGCTCCTGAGTGGGGACGTGGGGAGGCAAAGGGGGAGGGGTAAGGCACTGGAGGTCATTATCAGTCCCCTAGGCCAAATCAGATTTGGGGGCAGCCCAGTGGTCACTGCCCAGACCAGAGGGTCCATTTTATAGTCGGGGGTGGGGTGATCTTCCCTCTCCCCTCTCCCTGGAAGTGTCTGACTCCTGCCCTTGATCTCATCCATCTCGCCACCTACCTCTCTCCCGCCTCCTGCCTCTGGTCTGGATTACCCTCCCTCCTCATATCTGACAGACGATGATGCTCCCCCGCCTTTCAAAGCCTTATTGAAGGCACATCTCCTCCTAGAGGTCTTCCTTAACTAAGCCCTCTTTTCCTTTTCTCCCACTCCCTTCTGTGCCACCCTGACTTGCTCCCTTCATACATCCGCCCTTCCAACCCCAGAGCACTTATGTGCTTATCTGTAGTTTATTTCTATTAATGTCTGTCTCCCCCCATACTGTAAGCTCATTGTGGGCAAGGAATGTGTCTGTTTATTGTTGTATTGTACTCTTCCAAGCGCTTAGTACAGTGCTCTGCACACAGTAAGAACTCAGTAACTATGATTAACTCCCCGCTGCTTCTCCCCCTTCCCCCTTCACCTCCCCTCAGCTGAGCCCCCTTTCCCTCTGCTCCTCCCCTCCGCCCCAGCACTGTGCTCATTTGTATATATATTTTTATTACCCTATTTTATTTCGTTAATGAGGTGAACATCCCCTTGATTCTATTTATTGTGATAATGTTGTCTTGTTTTTGTTTCATTCTGTTTTGCTCTGCGTCTGTCTCCCCCGTTTAGACTGTAAGCCCGTCATTGGGCAGGGATGGTCTCTATCTGTTGCCGAATTGTACATTCCAAGTGCTTAGTACAGTGCTCTGCACATAGTAAGCGCTCAATAAATACTATTGAATGAATGAATGGAAGCCGGTCTATCACCTGTCCATCCCTCTGTGACTCACGGGTGACCCAGGTCGCCCATGGGCTCGGACTGGCAATCGAGGATTCCGGACCAGGAGACGGAGCCCAAATCGTGCTGGGTAGCAGTTGGTGCAGAGCAATGGCATTATTCGCATCATTGAGTGGAGGGGGATGAGTTTTCCTGGATGGAGATCGCCTCTCCGGGGGGACCCCTGACCCACCCCTACTTGCTCCAGAGACTACGATTCCCTCCCAGATCCCCCAGACCTCTCCCTGGCCACCGGCACTGAGTCAGAGCTGTGGGGGGCGGTGAGAGGAGCCGTGGAAAAAGCAGACTGGGCCCTGGAAATGACTACCAAGCATCAAGGCAGTTGAGATTACGTCCATATACGTCAGGGGTCAGCCAAAAAAGGGTCAGAGGTCAGCTGAAAATGGGTGAGAGGTCGGATGTAGTGGATTGAGCTCGAACCTCGGAATCAGAAGATCATGGGTTCTAATCCCCACTCTGTCACTTGTCTGCTGTGCGACTTTGGACACTTCACTTCTCTGGGCCTCAGTTACCTCATCTGTAAAATGGGGATTGAGACTGTGAGCCCCACGTAGGACAGGGACTGTGTCCAACCCGATTTGCTTGCGTCCACTCCAGCAATTAGTTCAGTGCCTGGCACATAATAAGCACTTACACCCTCTAGACTGGGAGCTTGCTGGGGGCAGGGAATGTGCCTCTTTACTGTTATACTGTACTCTCCCAAGTACTTAGTACAGTGTTCTGCACACAGTAAGTGATATGTAAGTAAGTAAATATGATTGATTGAATGGGTCAGGAGAGAAGCTGAAGATGGAGCTCTTTGGAGCTGACCACCTTGGCCGAAAGTGACCTGGCCCTCCCTCCCTCCCTTCCACAGGTACAGTGGCCCATTACCCTCGTGGCACTAGGCATTACGGTGAAGGTGGCCAGGCATCTGGTTTCCAGCTGACCTGTCCTCTCCCAGGGGCCGGCATGGAACCAGACATTTTTGTGTCCATTTTCAAATGTCCGGCATCGAGTGTCCTTCCACCACAGCTTGGACGTGGAGCCAGACTTCACGTCAAGCTGGGAATGGGCACAAAAACTGCAGAGGCTTCGTGGCCTAGAACGCAGGTCTGGGAGTCAGAGGGCATGGGTTCTAATCTTGGATCTGCCCCTCGTCAACTGGATGACCTAGGTCAGGTCGTTTAACTTCTCTGTGCTTCACTTATCTGTGGAACAGATGAGGGGGGATAGGGACTGTGTTCAACTTAATTATCTTGTATCTATACCAATGCTTAGTATAGTGCCTATAAAGCATTCAATCACTTTGCCCCCTCCTACCTCACTTCCCTACTCTCATAATAATAGAAATAATGGTACTTGTTATAAGCTTACTATGTGCCAAGCACTGTTTGAAGCGCTAGGGTAGGTATACGTTAAGCAGTTCGAATACACGGGGCTAACATGGGCTCACACTCTTAGTTCCCATTTTCCAGAGGAGATACCTGAGGCCCAGAGAAGTGAAGTGATTTGCCCAAGGTCACAGAGCAGACATGTGGCAGAGCTGGGATTAGAACCCAGGTCCTTCTCACTCCCAGGCCCGTGCCCCATCCACTAAGCCATACTGCTTCTCAACATCCCGCTCAGGGTGGACTCAAAGAGAACTGCTTGTTTCCCCACTCTCCCATGTGCGCTACATACATCGGCACGGGAGACTACACATCAGCTGTTCCCGTGTCGTCCAGCATCCTAATACAAATATCTTTGTCTCTTCCTTTGTGAAGAGGATTTACGAGGCCAGAGAGAGGACGACTGTCCCGTTAATTTTCTGTCCTCAGAGACCACTGGTCCTAGAATGAGGATGACAGGAAAAATCATCGAGGGGATATCCCCGCCCAGTCCGTCCTGTGTCAGCCTTACTACAACCCAGCCCACAGACTTCACTCCTCTAATGCTAACCTTCTCACTCTACCGCAATTTCGCCCATCTCGCCGCCAACCTCTCACTCGCGTCCTGCCTCTGGCCTGGAACCCCGTCCCTCCTCATATCTGACAGACTCTCCCCCCTTTCAAAGCCTTACTGAAGGCACAACTCCTCCAAGAAGCCTTCCCTAACTAAGCCCTCCTTTCCTCTTCTCCCCCTCCCTTCTGCATCTCCCTGACTCGTTCCCTTTGCTCTTCCCCCTTCCCAGCCACATGGCACTTTTGTATTTATGTGTAATTTGTTCATTTATCCTAATGTCTGTCTTCCTGTAAGCTGTTGTAAGTTCTCTGTGCCTCAGTTACCTCATCTATAAAAGGGGAATTAAGACTGTGAGGCCCACGTGGGACAACCTGATAACCTTGTATCTATCCCAGCGCTTAGAAAACTGCTTGACACATTGTAAGCTTATTTGTGCCCATTTATTGTTATACTGTACTCTCTCAAGTGCTTAGTGCAGTGCTCTGCACACAGCACTCAAGAAATACGACTGACTGACTGACTGACCCATAGTAAGCGCTTAACAAATGCCATTAAAAAAAAACAAGCCACAGGGCTATTGGGGCTTTGTTGAATCCCTCCTCAGAGCTTCATACAGTTCTAGCCAAATACTAAGTACTAAACAAATATAGTAATAACCATCATCAGCAGCATGGTCGAGTGGCAAGAGCACGGACTTGGGAGTCGGAGGACATGGGTTCTAATCCCGGCCTCACCACTTGTCTGCTGTGTGACTTTGGGCAAGTCACTTAAGTTCTCTGTGCCTCAGTTACCTCATCTATAAAATGGAGATTAAGACTGTGAGCCCCACGTGGGACAACCCGATAATCTTGTATCTATCCCAGGGCTTAGAACAATGCTTTCATTCATTCATTCATTCAATAGTATTTATTGAGCGCTTCCTATGTGCCGAGCACTGTCCTAAGCGCTTGGAATGTACAAATCGGTAACAGAGACAGTCCCTGCCCTTTGACGGGCTTACAGTCTAATCGGTGGAGACAGACGGACAAGAACAATGGCAATAAATAGAATCGAGGGGAAGAACATCTCATTAAAGCAATGGCAAATAAATAGAATCAGGGTGATGTACATCTCATTAACAAAATAAATAGGGTGATGAAGATATATACAGTTGAGCGGACGAGTACAGTGCTGAGGGGATGGGACGGGAGAGGGGGAGGAGGAGAGGGAAAGGGGGGAGAAGAGGGTTTAGTTGCGGAGAGGTGAAGGGGGGTGGGTAGAGGGAAAAAGCGGGGAGCTCGGTCTGGGAAGGCCTCTTGGAGGAGGTGAGCTTTAAGTAGGGTTTTGAAGAGGGGAAGAGAATGAGTTTGGCGGAGGTGAGGAGGGAGGGCGTTCCGGGACCGCGGGAGGACGTGGCCCGGGGGTCGACGACGAGATAGGCGAGAAGGGGGGACGGTGAGGAGGTGGGCGGCAGAGGAGCGGAGCGTGCGGGGTGGGCGGGAGAAAGAGAGAAGGGAGGAGAGGTAGGAATGAATAGGGGCTGAGTCCTAGCTGCTTACCTTGTATGTACCCCTGAGCTTAGAACAGTGCTTGGCACATAGTGGGCCCTTAACAAAACCATTAGTATTATTATTATTATCATCATTGTACTTATCATCATCATCATGATCCACTGTTCCCACAGGGGGGCGTCCTTGGTGAGATCACCGGACTTGAACGTTTTACGGTCTTACTTTGTGGGTTCCTGCTACCCTCTAGTGTCTGATTTCAGGACTAATAATAATATTATTATGTGCAGAGCCCTGTTCTAAGCGCTGGAGTGGATACAGGGTAATCCGGTTGTCCCACGTGAGGCTCACGGTTAATCCCCAGTTGACAGATGAGGGAACTGAGGCCCAGAGAAGTGAAGTGACTCGCCCACAGTCACACAGCTGACAAGTGGCAGAGTCGGGAATCGAACCCACGACCTCTGCCTCCCAAGTCAGGGCTCTTTCCACTGAAGAGAAGCAGCGTGGCTCAGTGGAAAGAGGCCGGACTTGGGAGGCAGAGGTCGTGGGTTCGATTCCCGGCTCTGCCACTTGTCAGCTGTGTGACTGTGGGCGAGTCACTTCACTTCTCTGGGCCTCAGTTACCTCATCTGTAAAATGGGGGATGAAGAGTGTGAGCCCTACGTGGGATAACCTGATTACCCTGTATCTACCCCAGGGCTTAGAACAGTGCTCTGCATGTAGTAAGTGCTTAACAAATACCAACATTATTATTATTATTATTAATGTCTTCCAACTACAACATGGCCTAATGGAAAGAGCGTGAGCCTGGCAATCGGAAGACCTGGATTCTAACCCTGGCTCCACCAAAAATAGGTTTTTATTAATTTCTTAAGCTCTGTCTATATGCCAGGTACTATTCTAAGCGCTGGGAAGCCCCCCTTTTCCCCAGACTAATCCCCCCTTTTCCTCTGCTCCCCCTCCCCACCGCCCCAACTCCTTCCTTCAGCTCCACCCCCTTCCCCGCCCCACAGGACTTATGTATATATGTATATATTTATCATTATAATTCTATTTATTTTTATGAATGATGTATCTATCTATCTATATAATTCCTTTTATTTATAATAAGGCTTCTGATGCCTGTTTACTTGTTTTGATGTCTGTCTCCCCTTTCTAGACCTTGAGCCTGTTGTGGGCAGGGATTGCCTCTCTCTGCTGCCGAATTATACTTCCCAAGCACTTAGTACAGTGCTCTGCACACGGTAAGTGCTCAAGGAATACGATTGAATGAATGAGCGAATGAATACAAGCTAATCAGGTTGGACTCAGTCCATGTTCCACATGGGGCTCAAAGTCTTAATCCCCATTTTACAGATGAGGTAACTGAGGTCCAGAGAACTGGTCTGCTGTGTGTTTCCTCAACTGTTAAATGAGGATTTAGACTGTGAGCCTCATGTGTGACTACCTGAATAACCTTTTTCTACCCCAGGGCTTAGAACAGTGCTTGTCACACAGTAAACCCTCAGGGAACAGGTCTCAACAGGTCTCCTAACTCTGTTGTACTGGACAATCCCAAACACTTAGTACAGTACTCTGCACACAGTAAGCACTCGATAAATATGATTGATTGATTGGTTGATTAATTGATATAATAATAATAATAATGAGCAGCAGCATGACCTAGTGGATAGATAGTTGGTCTGGGAGTCAGAAGGTCATGGGTTCTAAGCCCAGCTCCGCCACTTGACTATTGTGTAACCTTGGACAAGTCCCTTCATTTCTCTGTTCCTCAGTTACTTCTTTCAGTAAAATGGGGTTTAAGACTGTGAACCCAATTTGGGACAGGGACTGTGTCCAACCCGATTTGCTTGTATTCCCCCCCAGCACTTAGTACAGTGCCTGGCACATAGTAAGCACTTATCAAATACCACAAGTATTGTAGCAGCAAACCGCTTACATAATAATAATTATAACAGTAATGGCATTTGTTAAGCACTTTCTATGTGCCAGGCACTGTACTAAGCACTGTGTTGTATACAAGCAAATCGGGATGGAGACAGTCCGTGTCCCACGTGGGGGCTCACAGTTTCAATCCCCATTTTACAGATGAGGTAAACTGAGGTCCCACGAAGTGAAATGACTTAACCAAGTTCACATAGCAGACAAGTGGCAGAGCTGGGATTAGAACTCATGACCTTCTGACACTCAGGCCCCTGCTCTATCCCTACGCTATGCTGCTTCCCATCCAAGGGCGAGGCAGCTGTTCTCCCTAAAAACCTCAGCTCCTCCCCAGGATGGCAGCGATCTAGAGGGGGAGGAACAAGAAGGAAGCAGCGGGGCCTAATGGATAGAGCATGGGCCCAGGAGTCAGAAAGACCTGGGTTCTAGTCCCAGTCTGCCATTTGTCTGCTGGATGAACTTGGGCAAGCTACTTCACTTTTCCATGTCTCAGTTCCCTCATCTGTATAAAATGAGGATTTAGATTGTGAGCCCCATGTGGGACAGGAACTGCATCCAACCTGATTATCTCTTATCTACTCCAGTGTTTAGTACAGTGCCTGGCACATAGTAAGCGCATAATAAATACCAAAAAAAGGTGGGGAAAGCCACAAGAACGATCCCCAGACCCACAATCCATCAATAAATGATATTTATTGAGAGTTTACTCTTTTACAGAGCAATATATTAAACGTTTGGAAGAATACAATGCAACAGAGTTAGCAGACACATTGCCTGCTCATAATGCCTTTACAATCTAGGGACAGTGGTGTTTTTGTGGTAGTAATACTGGGATTTATCGTGAGCTCACTTGGTGTGGTGCAGTGGACTAGGTAGGCATTTGGGAAATACAGAACCAAGAAGTTACACATCCCCTCCCCAACAATCAGCCTATATTCTAATGGGGGAGACAGACATAATATGTTCACAAAAAGATTATTCAAAATAAATCACTGAATAATACTCTCCAAAGTGCTGAGGATGGGCAGAATAATAATAATACTTGTGGTATCTGTCAAGCACTTATTATGTGCCAGCCACTGTATTAAGCACTGGGGTAGATACAGGGTAATTGAGCTGGACACAGTCCCTGTTCCACTTGGGGTTTCCAGTCTAAAATCCCATTTTTCAGATGAGGGAACTGAGGCCCAGAGAAGTGAAGTGACTTGGCTCAGGTCACACAGCAGACAAGTAGTGGAGCTGGAATTAGAACCCAGGTCCTTCTGATTCCCAGGCCCCTTGAGTCAAGCTAGAGTCTCATCCCATTTTACGGACAGGGTTAGCAGGAAAGGAGAAGATGGACCCAGAGGCAGTGGGCTGTCCTTGGTTCAAGGTCACGGACAAGTCAAGTGTCCAGGTAAATCTTGACATCAATCTTCTTTGCTCATCCGCTTCCTCCTTTAAACATCTACCTCACTACCACACACACACTTGCACATCTGCCTCGTGAACCCCCTCCCCAAACTCCTTCTTGG
Source organism: Ornithorhynchus anatinus (assembly GCF_004115215.2). Classification (NCBI taxonomy): domain Eukaryota; kingdom Metazoa; phylum Chordata; class Mammalia; order Monotremata; family Ornithorhynchidae; genus Ornithorhynchus; species Ornithorhynchus anatinus. The sequence goes on from NC_041728.1 coordinate 163,851,874, forward strand.
GCCGCATGTTGTTAATTTGTCTCACTGCCCCTGTCCTTACCCCTTCTCACTTGGGTGGGTCCATTCAAGTCAGTCACTCAGGCAATCGTATTTTTTGAGCGCTTCTCCCAAGCATTTAGTACAGTGCTTTGCATTCATTCATTCAATTGTATTTATGGAGCGCTTACTGTGTGTAGAACACTGTACTAAGCGCTTGGGAGAGGACAGTACAACAATAAACAGACACATTCCCTGCCCACAACAAGCTTTCAGCACACAGTAAGCGCTCAATAAATCTGACTGGATGAATGAATGAGTGCAGAGCACAGTACTGAGCGCTTGGGAGAGTACAATTTAACAATAAACAGACACATCCCCTTGCCCACAGTGAGCTTACAGTCCATCTGAGCCCTTGGCTCCTCTCTGTGCCCCCCTCTGCACAGGACCCCAAATTAGCAGGTGGGGAGGAAAGTGGGAGGAGAGGTGAAACTAGTTTAAAGGAAAACGATTTGGGGGTTTTAGTCATAGGGCCAGCATGACTGGCAGGGGAGGGGGCTCGGCTTGGAAGAATTAGAGTGGTGGGGTCTTGATGAAAAGCAGAAAAGGCAGCTGAGGGGACTCAAAATCAAGCAATCAGTTGATGACCATTTATGGTGTGCAGAGCATTGTACTATACGCTTGGGAGAATACCAAGAGTAGAGTTGGTAGACACAACCCCCAGTCAAGAGAGACAGAGGATGAGAAAAGGAAAAATATTTTTGCGGTTTACCTACACTACAGTTGGAAGCCTCAGAGATTTACATTATGAAAGATGCCCCGGTGTCACCCACCAGAACCCCCAGGCGTCTGACTACCAGCCCTGGTCCCTGATTCGTCGGAAGGGCAAGTGACCCATCCTTGGGCCTCCTGCGCTCCTCTCTGGGTACCCAGGAACTTGACTGGAGTAATAATCATCATCATCATAACTGTGGTCTTTGTTAAGCACTTACTACATGCCAGGCACTGTACTAAGCACTGGAGTAGATACAAGTTCATCAGGTGGGATACGGTTCCTGTACCACATGGAGCTCACAGTCTCCATCTCCATTTTCCATTATGACAACTGAGGCCCAGAGAAGCCAAGTAAGTTGCCCAAAGTCACACGGCAGACAAGTGACGAAGCCGGGATTAGAACCCCTGACCTTGACTCCCAAGCTCGAGCTCTATCCACTATGCCAGCGTCGATCTCCCCTGAGCATCCAGGACACCGAGTGGCGCATTGATCGCCCCTGGGTATCCAGGACACTGAGTGAGGTGTTGATCGTGCAGAGCAGCGTGGCTCAATGGAAAGAGGACGGGCTTGGGAGTCAGAGGTCATGGGTTCAAATCCTGGCTCAGCCGCTTGTCACCTGTGTGACTGTGGGCAAGTCACTTCACTTCTCTATGCCTCAGTTACCTCATCTGTAAAATGGGGATGAAGACTGTGAGCCCCACGTGGGACAACCTGATCCCTTTGTATCCTCCCCAGCACTTAGAACGGTGCTTTGCACATAGTAAGTGCTTAACAAATGCCATCATTATTATTATTATTATTATTTACTCCCCCGGGGCAGCCAGGATGCTGAGCAGGGCATCGTTCTCCGGGAAGCATCCTCAGGTGAGCCTTCTTCAGGGCGGCTCTGGCCCCGGCAAGGGGAGGGAGACCAGAGCTTGCCTGGAAAGTGTCTGTTAATTCTGTTGTATATTTCCAAGCACTTAGTAAGCACTCTGCACTTAGTAAGCACTCAATAAATAGCTTCGATTGCTGGCTCCCATGAAACACAACGTACCCGGTGGGGCCTGGAATGGGGGGGCCAGCCAGAGGCGGTGGGGGTCATCGGCAGCTCGGTGGGGTGAGGGACCAGGTGGCAGGTAGGACCTGGGCCAAGCTGGCTGGGCCACCGTAGGCACATTGAGCTACCAGCAGGATATGGCCTCCCAGCCTGCAGAGGAAGCAGCGTGGCTTAGTGGCAAGAGCACGGGCAAGAACTTGGGAGAGTACTATACAACAACCAACAGACACATTCCCTGCCCACAAGGAGTTTACAGTCTAGAGATCTCCCCTGGGCTATCTGACCGGCCAAGGCTTCCGAGTTTTCTGAGGCTGAGGTCCTTAGTGTATCTGACTGGCTGGGGCCGCTGGACTATCCGGCCGGCCAAGGTCGCTTCTGGACTATCTGGCTGGCCAAGGCCCCTCTTGGGCTATCTGACCGGCCAGGGGCCCTGGATTATCTGAACAGCTGAGACGCCTAGTGTATCTAAAAGCCGGGGTTCCTATCTCCCCCTCTAGACTTCCCCTCTAGACTGTAAGCTCGTTATGGGCAGGAAATGTGTCTGCTAATTCTATAGGATTGAACTCTCCCAACTGCTTAGTACAGTGCTCCGCACATAGTAAACGCTCAATAAATATGATTGATTGATTGACTATGTGACTGGATGAGGCCTCTGGGCTATCTGACCAGCGGGGGCCCCTGGACTATCTGGCAAGACGGGGCCTCTGGGCTATTTGTGTGGCCGAAGTCCCTGGTGTGTCTGACTGGCCAGGGTTCCTGAGCTACCTAACTCCCCCTGCCCCTCTCCTCCTGCCTTTCTCCTCCAAGAGTCTTCCCCAGGGAAGTGAGACCCTGAGCCCTGACTCCCTTCTGCCCCAAACTAGCCAGCAAAAAGACAGTAGGGGAGAAGCCCAGAACAATGACCTCTTCAAATTGTTCCCCTTGTCAGCTTCTTTAGAAGGCCAGGAAGTCTGGATCCTGGTCAGTTCAGTAGTGGAGGAGCATTATTTGAGCACGCATTGGGTGCAGTACGCTGCACTAGGCACTTGAAAAGCACAGATTAAACAAGCGACCCGTTCCCTGCCCACAGAGAGCTTACACTCTAATGGGGGAAGCAGACATGAAGTACCTACAACTAGTGCTGCTCAGATCCTTATGAGAGAACAGCATTTGGTCAAGTTCTGGGCTCCATGGTCTGAGAAGATTATGGAGCACTTTGGAGAAAGTTCAGAGAAGAACAAATATACGCACTTCAGACTGGAAAATGGAAGCTCCAAGGAAAGATTTTGGGTGAATTAGCTTCACTTAACTTCTGGAGAACTGGGGCCTGTTGGTCCCTGTCTCTATGTAGGGCAAAGCAAGAGGATGAGTGCTGGAAATGCAGCAAGGAGGACTGAAACCAGCACTGCCAACCCTGTGCCTGAAGAGCGGCAGAGGGAGGCTGTCTTCCCTGGGCATCCTTCAAACTTGGGGTGGTTCAGACTCTGTCTTCCATGAAGGCCGGGGTGGGAATTGATCCTTAAAGGGAAGGATTTTGTCTACTTACTCAATGGACAGGGAACGTGTCTACCAGTGTGGCTTGGTGGAAGGAACACGGGCTGGGGACTTAGAGGTTGTGGGTTCTAATCCTGGCTCTGCCACTTGTCAGCTGTGTGACTTTGGGCAAGTCACATAACTTCTCTGTGCTTCAGTTACCTCATCTGCAAAATGGGGATTAAGATTGTGAGCCCCACATGGGACAACCTGATAACCTTGTATCTATCCCACTGCTGAGAACAGTGCTTGGCACATAGTAAGCGCTTAACAAATACCAACATTATTATTATTATTACATCTTGGCTTTCTATGCTTCCTTCCAGGCCGAGGCAGACTCACTTGTGTGAGTCACTTCCTCCTGCTGCTCTCCCTCCACTCATCACTTCTCAATCAATCAGGAGATTAATGGTGTTCATTGAATACTTACTATGTGCAGAGTACCATACTAGAGAAGCAGCGTGGCTCAGTGGAAAGAGCACGGGCTTGGGAGTCAGAGGTCATGAGTTCGAATCCCAGCTCCACCACTTGGCAGCTGTGTGACTGTGGCCAAGTCACTTCACTTCTCTGCGCCTCAGTTATCTCATCTGGAAAATGGGAATTAACTGTGAGCCTCACGTGGGACATCCTGATTACCTTGTATCTACCCCAGCGCTTAGAACAGGGCTCTGCACATAGTAAGCGCTTAACAAATACCAACATTATTATTATTATACTAAGCGTTTGGGAGAGAATCAACCAATCCATCAATCGTAATTATTGAGCACTGTACTGAGCACTTGGGACAGTAAAGTAGAACAATATAACAGTTGGTAATAATAATAATAATGATGATGGTATTTGTTAAGCGCTTACTATGTGTCAAGCACTGTTCTCAGCACTGGGACAGATACAAGGTTAACAGGTTGTCCCGCGTAGGGCTCACCGTCTTCATCCCCATTTTACAGATGAGGTAACTGAGGCACAGAGAAGTTAAGTGACTTGCCCAAGGTCACGCAGCTGACGAGCAGCATAGTCAGGATTAGAACCCATGACGTCTGACTCCAAAGCCCGTGCTCTTTCCACTTATCCACGCATGCCGTGTGGCCGGATCACCATCTCGGACCCTCCTGCCTACCCATTGAAGGATGCCTAGACAGCTCTCGTCAAGCCAGGGTTCCTGTTGTGCTGAAGGGTGGACGGTGGGGTGAATAGTAAATGGGGGCTTTAGTCAGGGAAGGCCTCTTGGAGGAGATGTGATTTTAAGAGGGTTTTAAAGGTGGGTAAAGTCCAGAAGGATGCAGAAACCCTCAGGATGCAGTCACTGCATCTCCCCTACCCCCGGTCCTTCCTCTTGCCCCAGATTTCCTCAGCAGGGCAAGGAGAAAATATGACCTCCTCCACTAAGGCAGGATGAAGCTTTGTGTAAGCAGCGTGGTCTAGGGGGGAAAGCAAGGGCCTGGGAGGAAGAAGGATCTGGGTTCTAATCCTGGCTCCGCCATTTGTCTGCTGTGTGACCTTGGGCAAGTCACTCTACTTCTCTGTGCTTCATCTGTAAAATCTGTAAAATGGGGTTGAAGACTATGAGCCCCATGTGAGACAAGGACTGTGTTCAACCCAATTACCTTATATTTACCCCAGTGCTTAGTCTGGTGCCCGGAACATAGTAGGTGTTTAACAAATACCACAATTATCATTATTATTGTTGTTGTTATAATAATAATAATAATAATATTTGTTAAGCACTTTTATGTCCCAAACACTGTTCTAAGCATTAGGGGAGATGCAAGGCAATCAGGTTGTCCCACATGGCTCACACTTTTAATTCCCATTTTACAGATGAGGTAATTGAGGCATAGAGAAGTTAAGTGACTTGCCCAAAGTCACACAACTGATAAGTGGCAGAGCCGGGATTAGAACCCTTGACCTCTAACTCCCAAACCTGTGCTCTTTCCACTAAGCCACACTGCTTCTTATTGCAGGGAAAGAAGACATGCCCAAAATAGGAGAAGCAGATGCCAAGCTTTCTCACCACTACTCCAAGCCCACCATTGATCAACGGGACTGGAAAAAGAACACTGGGTAGGAGATAGGGGGCAAGGGGCAGGAGCAAGTCTTAAGGAAGAGAGATTGAAAGATGCCATTTGTGTCAGCAACTCCCTCTAGACCCTGGATGTGCAGCTGCCCAGCTTGGCAGGGGTGGCTTAAAAAGGGAAACAGCCAAGGGTCATACCATCCTGGCCCAGCCACAGCTTTCTAAATGTCCTGTCTGGGGTCATCAGCAAGCAGGAATGGTGAAGGGGGAGGAGGAAGGGGGCAAAAAGAACTGGCATCTACTGTCTCTCTCTCTTTCCCTCTCTTTCCTTCCCTCCCTCCCTCTCCCTCTCTTTCTCTCTTTCTATTCCTCTCCCTCTGTCCTCTTACTCTCTCCCTCTACTTATCTCTCCTCTCTCTCTCTTCCACCCCCTCTGTCCTTTTCTTCCTCCCCCCTCTACCTCCCCTCTCTCCTCTCCCCCCTCGCACACTCTTTATCTCTTCTCTCTGCCACTCTCCTCTCCACTCCTTTTGTCCTCTTCCTCTGGCCCTCTTTCTTTCTCCATCTCTCCTCTCTCCTTTTTCCCTATCTCCCATTCTTCCTCTCTCCCCCCTCCCCTCCCTCACTCCTCCAAGGACTAACATGACCCTAAATGGTTTGGTTTGGGGCCCAGCTTGGCCTCCTGCAGGCCTGGAGGGTCCCTCGGGGAAGGAGGATATTCTGGAGCCGCATTGGCAGTGGATGGATGATCTGGGATGCACTGAGAGCCTGCCCCGCCACCCACCACCCCCAACAGTCTAGGCTAGAGCCAGTCTGGCAGGGGGGCTATTTGTGATTCTCTCCGATGCTGCCCAATCCAGAGAGCTCCCAGGCCCCCCTGGTTCTGAGGACTCTAGGGTTTGGGCCACATTGTTTCTCTGCTTCTTCCCCTCACCCCATCCCCAACTGAGCTGGAAGCAGCTTCTCACCCCAAACTCCGGGGCAAGGCAGAACCAGTGGCTGAATACTACCCAAGGTGTTCTAATAATAATTATAGTATCTGTTAAGAGCTTACTATGTGCCAGGCACTGCACTAAGCACTATGGTAAATACAGGCAAACCGTGTTGGACACAGACACTGACCCACATGGGACTCACAGTCTCAATCCCCATTTTACAGATGAGGGATCTGAGGCCCAGAGAAGTGAAGTGACTTGACCAAGATCTCACAGCAGACAAGTGGCAGAGCTGAGATTAGAACCCATGACCAGTTATCTGGCATCTGGGCACTCTCCCTTTCCTAGTCCTGCCCAGCGCCTGGCAGTGCCACCTCCACCGACGGGGAGCTCCCCCCACCCCGCCCACCCCTGCCACCCCTATCCAATTCTAGGCCAGAGAGCTGCCCTGGGGGACTAGGCAGAGGGAACAGCAGCTGATGAGACCCTGAACTGGGCCCAGGAGTTAATAATCATAATTATAATAATAATAATGTTGGTATTTGTTAAGCACTTACTATGTGCAAAGCACTGTTCTAAGCGCTGGAGGATACAAGGTGGTCAGGTTGTCCCACGTGGGGCTCACAGTTTTAATCCCCATTTTACAGATGAGGTAACTGAGGCACAGAGAAGTGAAGTGACTTGCCCAAAATCACACAGCTGGCAAACAGTGGAGCTGGGATTAGAACCCACGACTTCTGACTCCCAAGCCTGGGCTCTTTCCAATGAGCCAGTGTGGCTAAGTGGATAGAGCATGGGCCTGGGAGTCAGAATGTTGTGGGTTCTAATCCCTGCTCTGCCACTTGTGTGCTGGGTGACCTTGAGCAAGTCACTTTGCTTCTCCAGGCTTCCTTGACCTCATCTGTAAAATGGGGATCGAGACTGTGAGCCTCACGTGGGACAGGGACTATGTCCAACCTGATTTGCGTGTATGTACCCCAGCACTTAGTACAGTGTCTGGCACATAATAAGTGCTTAACAAATTGATCCCTGGCCCATGTCTTACCTCAGACCTCCAATGCCCTTCCTCCTCACATCCGCCAAACTAACCCACTTCCCCCCTTCAAAGCCCTACTGAAAGCTCACCTCCTCCAGGAGGCCTTTCCAGACTGTGCCCCTCTTCTCCTCTGCTACTCAGAGGAGTAAATGCTACGGGAGATACCAGTTAATCAAGTTGGACCCTGTCCCACATGGGGCTCACCCTCTTAATCCCCATTTTACAGATGAGGGAACCGAGGCCCAGAGAAGTGAAGTGACTTGTCCAAAATCACATAGCAGACATGTGGCAGAGCTGGGATTAGAACCCAGGCCTTCTGACTGTCAAGCCTGTATTCTATGCATTAAGCCACGCTGCTTCCCTTAAGCTGCTCCATTCACCTGAGAAATTCTGGAGCCTGCAGCTTCGGAGGAAGAAATTCCCATGTACCCGCTCCCTCTGGGATGAGGGGAGAGGAAGGGGCCAGCGGGTGCTGGGAAAGGGAGGGCGTGGCCCTAAGGTCGGCACAGAGACACGTCCGGGGATGCCAGCGGCTGGTTCCCGTCCGAGCTGGGGCGCAGCAGGGAGGGAGAAGCGGCTGCCTTCGGGAGAGGAAGGGTTTGGGTTTCTACACCCTCTTGCCAACCAGCAACCTGTGGGCCTATGCGTACCCGTGTGCACGTGTGCGTAACCGGGGGCTGTCATAGGAGCATCCCCTGTTCCCTCCTGGGATTGTGATCCTGGGGCTGAGCCAATGACGTCATGGGCTCTGGAAGGGGAGAACATAGTTCATTCAATAGTATTTACTGAGCGCTTACTATGCGCAGAGCACTGTACTAAGCGCTTGGAATGTATAATTCCGCAACAGATAGCGGGAGGCTCTCCCGGCCCCAGCCTATCTGGTAACCCCCTCCCAGGACTCCACCACCACCTGCTTGGTAAGGAGTCATGCCTCTCCCTCTGGGAGGTCCTGGGGTGGGCAGGCCCCAGAATTTCCTGGGCCGACAACTGAAACCAAGAGCGTCTCATCTGCCTGGGTGGTTCAGGTACAGTCCTGCCCAGGAACCAGGGAATAAACTCACTAATCTCTCTAGATCCCTTCCAGCTACAATCTTTACAGACTCTGAATCACTCGCTGAGCCTCCTCCTGGTGACTCTCAGGCACCTCCTTTTTTGATGTTTTTTTTTGGTATTTCTGGAGCGCTTACTATGTGCCAGGCACTGTACTAAGCACCGGGGTTGATACAAGCTAATTAGGTTGGACACAGTCCGTGCCCCACATGGGGCTCACAGTATCAATCCCCATTTTTCACAGATGAGGTAACTGAGGCACAGAGGAGTAAAGTGACTTGCCCAAGGTAACATAGCAAACAAGTGCCGGAACCAGGATTAGAACCCAGGTCCTTCTGACTCGCAGGCCTCTACTCTATCCACTAGGCCATGCTGCTTCCTTGCTTAAGCCTGGCTGTCAGTCAATCATCTTTTTCGAGTGCTTACTGTGTGCAGAGCTCTTGGGAGAGTATAATATAACAATATAGCAGACACATTCTCTGCCCACAGTGAGCTTACAGTCTAAACGGGGAGATAAACAATAATATAAATGAGTAAATTACGGTTATGTACATAAGTGCCGTGGGGCTGGGAGGGGGGATGAATAAAGGGAGCAAGTCAGGGCGACAAAGAAGGGAGTGGAAGAAAAGGAAAAGAGGGCTTAGTCAGGGAAGGCCTCTTGGAGGAGTTGTACTTTCAAAAAGGCTTTGAAGGAAGGGAGAGTAATTGCCTGACGTGAAGAGGGAGGGTGTTCCAGGCCAGAGGTAGGATGTGGACGAGAGGTTGGCAGTGAGATAGACGAGACTGAGATACAGTGAGAAGGTTGGCATTAGAGGAGTGAAGTGTACAGTCTGGGTTGTAGTAGGAGAGTAGTGAGGTGACTTAGACGGGGCAAAGCGACTGTGTGTTTTTAAAGCCGATGGTAAGGAGTTTCTGTTTGATGGGGAGGTAAATGGACAACCACTAGAGGTTCTTGAGGAGTGAGGAAACATGGCCTGAACGCCTCTGTAGAAAAATGATGCAGCCAGCAGAGCGAAGGACAGACTGGATTGGAGAGGGACAAGAGGCAGGGAGGTCAGCAGGGAGGCTGATACGGTAATCAAGGTGGGTAAAGGTAAGTGCCTGGATTAACGTAGTAGCCCTCTGGATGGAGAGGAAAGGGCAGATTTTAGCCGTTTTGTGAAGTTGAAGTAATGGATTGAGTATGTATGTGGGTGGAGCAGCTACTTCCGGCTAGCAGCAGTGCCCAGGAGAAGGGAAGAAGGATCCTGTGGTTTGTCTCCTCCCTGTTGCATCAGAGAGTATCCGAGGGCTTGATCTGGTCGGGGAGGTGGAGGAGAGGGGGTTGGACCCTGACCATTACAGTCCAGAGTTAGAAACTGCAGCGTGGCTGAGTGGAAAGAGCACGGGCTTGAGAGTCTGAGTTCTTTTTAGTTCTAATTAGTCAGAGTTCTAATTCCGGCTCCGCCACTTGTCAGCTGTGTGACTGTAGGCAAGTCACTTCACTTCTCTGTGCCTCAGTTCCGTCATCTGTAAAATGGGGATTAAGACTGTGAGCCCCACGTGGGACAATCTGATTACCTTGTATCCCCCACATCCAGCGCTTAGAACAGTGCTTGATACATAGTAAGCACTTAACAAAAATCATCATTATTCCAGCGCATTGAACAGTGCTTGGTACACAGTAAGTGCTTAACACTTTCAAAAAAAACACACTCTGCTTTTGGCTATCGTTCATTCATTCAATTGTATTTATTGTGTGCTTACTTTGTGCAGAGTACTGTACTAAGCGTTTGGAAAGTACAGTTCAGCAATAAAGACAATCGCTGCCCACACTGGGCTTATAGACTAGAAGGGGGGAACTGACAACAAAACAAGTAAACAGGCATCAATATAAATAAATAGAATTATAGATATATGCACATCAAAACAAGTAAACAGGCATCAATATAAATAAATAGAATTATAGATATGTGCAAGTGCTGCGGGGTGGGGAGGAAGGGTAGAGCAAAGGGAGCGAGTCAGGGTGACGAGAAGCGGCAAGGAAACTGAGGAAAGGAGGGGGGGCACAGTCTGGCTCCCTGCCTCTCTCCTTGCAGCTGTCCTTTCCATTCCCAACCTCATTTTCATTTCCCTCCTGCTCCTTCCTTCTCCTTCCGGAAGCTCCCAAGACACTGTGGAGAGGCCCTGTCCACCCCCAGCTTCCCTTCAACATCCAGTCCAAGCACAGATCATAGACCAGACAGCCTCCTGCCTCCCAAGGGAAGGACCAGGTTGTTGAATGCTTTGAGTGCAAGGACCCGATCTTGGACTTCTGGAGTACTTTCCCAAGCGCAGTCCTGCAGTCAGATGTTCAGTAAATTCCACATAGTCTACTGTTTCAAAATGAGAACCCAGGAGCCTGGGCTGGCCGTGAGAAAGCATCTGGCTGGCTTTACCTCTCCACCCCCGGGCCATCCTTGTCGGGCCCTGGCAGTCAGCTCAAGACCTGGCTCTAGGAGGATGGGAGATGTTCCCTGCTGGGAACCAGCCTGGGCCTGGGGCTGGGCCGGGGCCAGGGCCTGGGCCTGAGAGCAGCCTTTCTCTCTGGGTGTGGTGGCCTCCTTTCGGTCTAGCTCCTCGAAGCTGCCAGTCCTCCCTCCACTGCCCTCACCTAGCCGCCCGTTCTATCCTCTTCCCATGAGGACTCTCTCCTAGCCAGGGGCCCCACTCTGAACAACAGACCCCTCACCCAGGGCTTGCCCTTTCCTTGACCTACCTGGCCCCTCCTCCCTCACCTCACTACTCTCCTACTACAACCCGGCCTTCACACTTCGCTCCTTTTAATGATAACCTTCTCTCTGTACCTCATTCTCATCTATCTCGCTGCTGACCCCATGGCTTCAACTATCATCTCTATGCGGATGACACCCAAATCTACATCTCCTCCCCAGTTCTCTCTCCCTTCTCTAGGCTCGCATCTCCTCCTGCCTTCAGGATATCTCCACCTGGATGTCGTCGTACCTCCTAAAACTCAACATGTCCAAGACTGAGCTCCTTATCTTCCCTTCCAAACCCAGTCCTCTCCCCAACTTTCCCATCACTGTAGATGCCACCACCACCCTTCCCGTCTCACAAGCCCATAACCTTGGTGTCATCCTTGACTCCGCTCTCTCATTCACCCCACATATTCAATCCATCACCAAAACCTGCCAGTCTCACCTTCATAGCATCGCCAAGATCTGCCCTTTCCTCTCCATCCAAACCGCTACCATGTTAGTACAGTCACTCATCCTATCCCTACTGAATTACTGCATCAATCTCCTTTCTGACCTCCTAACCTCCTGCCTCTACCCACTTCAGTCCATACTTTATTCTGCTGCTCAGATTATCTGTCTACAGAAAGGTTCAGGGCATGTCACCTGCTTCCTCAAAAATCTCCAGTGGTTGCCTATCAAACTCCATATCAAACAAAAACTCCTCACAATTGGCTTTAAAGCTCTCCATCATCTTGTCCCTTCTTACCTCACCTCCCTCTCTCCTTCTCCAGCCAAGCCCACATACTCTGCTCCTCTTCTGCTAACCTTCTCACTGTGCCTTGATCTTGCCTGTTTCACCACTGACCTTCCTCTGGCCTGGACTGCCCTCCCTCCTCAGATCCACCATCACTCTTCCCCCCTTCAAAACCCTACTGAAGGTGCACCTCCTCCAAGAGGCCTACCCAGACTAAGCCCCCTCTTTCTCAGCTCCCTCTCCCTTTCACGTCACCTCGATTCACTCCCTTTGCTCTTTCTCCCCACCCCACAGCATTTACACACATATATATAAAATTCTACTTATTCATATTGATACCTGTTTGCTTGTTTTGATGTCTGTCTCCCACTCCTCTAGACTGTACGCCCATTGTGGGTAAGGATTGTCTCTCTTCACTGCTGCATTATACTTTCCAGACACTTAGTACAGTACTCTGAACACAGTAAGTGCTCAATAAATACAATTGAATGAATAAATGAATGAATGACCTCCTGCCAAATGAATGCCAACCTCCTGCCTCTGGTTCTACCTCCCTCTCCACCTTCAAAATCTTATTGTAGGCACATCTCCTCCAAGAGGCCTTCCCTGACTAAGCCCTCCTTTCCTCTTCTCCCACTCCCTTCAGCGTCTCCTTGACTTGCTGCCTTAATTTATCCCCCCATCCCAGCCCCACAGCACTTAGGTACATATCTGTAATTTAGTTATTTATGTATTAATGCCTGCATCCCCCTCTAGACTGTAAGCTCATTGTGGGCAGGGAATGTCTATGTTGTAATATTGTAGTCTCTCAAGTGCTTAGTACAGTGCTCTGCACACAGTAAGAGCTCAATTAATGCGATTCAATGAATGAATGGGGCTGGCACAGTGCACCCCCTTCTGCCATCCTTGTCCTGTGTGTCCGAGGGTCCCCCAGAGATGCCCCAGTACCCACCCTCCCACCCTCCCTGAACAAGGTGGGACGAGGACACTGGAGCTCAATGGGCCCCACAGAGGGTGAAGACCTGGTAAAAAGGAGCTGGGTTCTAATTCTGGCTCCGACAAGAGTGTGCTGTGTGACATTGGGCAAGTCGCTTTAGTTCTCTGGGCCTCAGTTTCTTCAGCATTAAAATGGGGATTCTCCCTCCCTGTTCTCCCTCCTATTTAGACTTTGAACCTAATTACCTTGTACCTACCCCAGAAGTTAGAACAATGCTTGGCACACAGTAAGCACTTGAGAAATAGCATTAATAATAATAATAATAACCTCTCCCCACCACCCAGCCTGCCTGGGGAGCTTTCTACGGCAGGTCAGAACAGGCTGGGGCTCTTGGTTCAGCTGAGAGTCAATGGGGCTTCAGGATACAATCAATCCATCGATCAATCGATAGTATTTATTGAGTGCTTACAATGTATAGAGCCCTGTCCTAACTGCTTAGGAGAGTGCAACACAATAATATAACAGATACATTTCCTGCCCCCACTGAACTTACAGTGTAGAGGGACAGTGCTCTGCACACAGAAATCACTCAATAAGTACTATTGCTTGATTGATTGAAATACTTATACCTACTTACAGACGCACATCAATTTGTGCTAATGTGAACATGTATAAATCTGCTGTATTATACTCTCCCAAGCACTTAATACAGTGCTCTGCACATGAGTGCTCAATAAAAACCATAGATTGATCAATAGCGTGCGTGTAGCTCAGTGTAATAATAATAATAAGCAGCATGGAGAAGCAGCGTGGCTCAGTGGAAAGAGCACGGGCTTTGGAGTCAGGGCTCATGAGTTCGAATCCCAGCTCTGCCACTTGTCGGCTGTGGGACTGTGGGCAAGTCACTTCACTTCTCTGCGCCTCAGTTCCCTCATCTGTAAAATGGGGATTAAGACTGTGAGCCCCACGTGGGACAACCTGATTCCCCTATGTCTACCCCAGCGCTTAGAACAGTGTTCAGCACATAGTAAGCGCTTAACAAATACCAACATTATTATTATCATTATTATTAATAATAATAACTGTGATATTTGTTAAGCACTTACTATGTGCCAGACACAATACTAAGCTCTCGGGCGGATACAGGCAAGTCGGGTTGGACACGGTCCCTGTCCCATGTGGAGCTCATTGTCTCAATCCCCATTTTACAGATGAGTGAACTGAGGCCCAGAGAAGTGAAGTGGCTTGCCCAAGGTCTCACATCAGACCATATCAGAGAAGCAGTGTGGTTCAGTGGGTAGAGCCCGGGCTTGGCAGTCAGAGGTCATGGGTTCTAATCCCGGCTCCACCACTTGTCAGCTGTGTAACTTTGGGCAAGTCACTTCACTTCTCTGAGCCTCAGTGACCTCATCTGTAAAATGGGGATGAAGACTGTGAGCCCCACGGGGGACAACCTGATCACCTTGTATCCTCCAGCGCTTAGAACAGTGCTTTGCACGTAGTAAGTACTTAACAAATGCCATCATTATTATTGTCAGACAAGTGGCAGAGCCGGAATTAGAACCCATGACTTCCTGGCTCCCAGGCCTGTGTTCTATCCACTGCAACATGCTCCTTCACATGTGTATGTATGTGTGTGTACATGTGTGTGTGTAATTAGATCAATCAATCTTATTTATTGAGCACTTACTATGTGCCAAGGACACAGTAGTACAGTTTGCACGGTACTAAGCACTTGAGAAAGTACAACAGAGTTGGTAGACATGTTTCCTGCCCACAGCTCAGCTGGACTCAGTATTACTCTTTGCACTGTACTAAGCGCTTGGGAGAGTCCAATAGTACAGAATTGGTAGACTCGCTCCCTTCCCACACCGAGGTCTGCCGGGCGGTTCGGAATCCGTCTGGCTGCTGACAGGCTGCTCCCCATCCCACTTCTCCCCGGTCAACTAAGGTGACACGTCTTTCATTCATTCATTCATTCAATAGTATTTATTGAGCGCTTACTATGTGCAGAGCACTCACTGTACTAAGCGCTTGGAATGTACAATCCGGGAACAGATAGAGACCGTCCCTGCCCATTGATGGGTTTACGGTCTAATCGGGGGAGACGGACAGACAAAAACAAGAGCAATAAATAGAATCAAAGGGATGTACATCTCATTAAAATAGCAACATCTTGTGGAGAAAAGTGAGGGGACTGGCCTCACTGAGTAGATTCCAGGACAGCAGGCTGGGTGTGGGCAGGGATTATCTCTATTTGTGGCTGAACTGTACTTTCCAAGTGCTTAGTACCGTGCTCTGCACACGGTAAACGCTCAATAAATACGATTGACTGAATGAATGAAGTCTTCGTTGCCCAGAAAACTGATTTTTTGGTAGGCTCTGCTTAATCTCTTCCAAGCCTCAGACCTAAGGGCCTGTGCTTTTTAATAACACAGTGGTATATGTGGGGGGGGGGGGGGTATGTGTGCCTGCGTGCGTGTGTGTGTGTGTGTGTACTATACTCTCCCAAGCACTCAGTACAGTACTCTGACACAGTAAGTACTCAGTGACCATTGATTCATTGATTCATTGATTCATTCATTCGTATTTATTGAGCACTTTCTCTGTGCAGAACACTATACTAAGCACTTGGAAAGTACATTTCAGCAACAAAGAAAATCCCGGCCCACACCGGGCTCACAGTCTAGAATGGGGGAGACATGATGATTTGTGCCCAGCTGGTGGATGGTGTCCGGACTGGGCCTGAGCTGATTACCTTCTATCTACTTCAGGCTTAATAATAAAAATGGATACTAATTGTATCTGTAAAGTGCTTACAATGTGCCAAGCATGATACTAAGCATAAGGGTAGCTACAAAAAAACAGGGAGAAGAAGAAGCTACAAAGAAACTGCAGAGAAGCAGCATGGCTTAGTGGAAAGAGCATGCACTTGGTAGTCAGAGGACGTGGGTTCTAATCCCCACTCCACCACTGGTCTGCTGGGTGACCTTGGCCAAGCCACTTAACTTCTCTGGGCCTCAGTTACCGCATCTGTAAAGTGAGGATTAAGACTGGCAGCCCCATGTGGGACAACCTGATTACCCTCTATCCACCCCAGAGCTTAGAACCCGTGCTTGGCATATAGTAAGCATTTAACAAATACCATAATTATTATTATTATTACAAGATCATCAAGTCAATCAATCAATCGTATTTTTGAGAGCTCACTATGTGGAGAGCAGGTTACTAAGCACTCGGGAGAGTACAATGCAACAGAATTAGCAGACATGTTCCCTGCCTATAAGAAGCTTATGGTCTAGAGGGGGAGGCAGACATTAATATGAAGAGGTACTTTAAGGAGTGTTTGTTTCCTTTGTGGCAGTTCATCCTTGTGGAGACATTTGTGCTGGGGAGGAGACAAAACACTGTGATTTCAGGGGCCAGAAAATCATTACTTATGCCCTGGGACAGTTTTGGGAGGTCACAGAACAAATCCAACCCCCAAGAGCCACCTTTCTGAAAACAGAAGTCCTCTCAGAGAAGAGTAATAATCATAATAATTGTGGTCATTGTTAAGCACTTATGATGTACCAAGCACTGTGCTAAGCACTGAAGGAAAATAACAGAAAATCAGATCGGATCCAGTCCCTGTTCCACCTGGGTCTAAGTAGGAAACAGAGAAAGTATTGAATCTTCATTTTACAGATGAGGAAACTGAAGCCCAGAGATATTGTGACTTGCTCAAAGTCACACACCAGACAAGTAGCA
The DNA here is from genome assembly GCF_004115215.2 of Ornithorhynchus anatinus. Lineage (NCBI taxonomy): Eukaryota > Metazoa > Chordata > Mammalia > Monotremata > Ornithorhynchidae > Ornithorhynchus > Ornithorhynchus anatinus. The sequence continues at coordinate 163,868,369 of NC_041728.1, forward strand.
AAGCCAGGATTAGAATCCAGGTCCTCTGACGCCCAGGCTTGTGCTCTTTCCACAAGGCTACTCTGCTTCTATTCAGTGAAAACAGTGAAAAACTCTAGAGTATAGCTATCCTGTTAATCAATAAATCATCCAATCAATCAATTAATACTACTTATTGAACAACTACCATGTGCAGAGAAACAGAACTTGGAAGAGTACAGTGGATGTAGAAGACACAATCCTGTCCACAAAGAGCTTATCATTTAGTAGAGGAAGAAATCCACGAAATAATGGACAGGAAAATGCTCAAATCGTACAATGGGTAAATCAATACGTCCAAAAGTGCAACAGGAAATTGTGAGAGCAGAAGCCCTGAGCGGGTACAAAACCATAGAGGTGACAGTAGGGATCATGTAACCTGGAGAGAGGAAAAGGTGATCAGGGAAGCCTTCCTGGAGAGGGTGGGACCTCAGTGCTTTGAAGATGGTAGAGCATTCAAACAGTTAATCACTGGGATTTTTTTAATGGTGTTGATTAAGCACTTAATATTAATAATTATGGTTCTTGTTAAGCACTTATTAAGTGTCAAGCACTGTTCTAAGTGTTGGGAGAAATACCAGGTAATCAGGTAGGTCACAGTCCCTATCCCATGTGGGCCTCATAATGCTTATCCCCATTTTACAGATGAGATAGCTGAGGCATAGAAAAGTTATGTGACTTGCCCAAGGTCACAAAGCAGACAAGGGACAGAGGTGGAATTAGAACCCACATCCTCTGATTCCCATGCCTATTCTTTTACCACTAGGCCATGCTGCTTCATGGCCTCCAACCTGGCACTTACTATGTGGATAGAGCATGGGCCTGGGAATCAAAAGGTCATGGGTCCTAATTCCAGCTCCGCCACTTGTATGCTTTGCAGCCTTGGGCAAGTCACTTCACTTCCCCGTGCCTCAGTTCCCTCATCTGTAAAATGGGGATTAAGCCTTTGAGAAGTAGTATGGCCTACTGGCTAGTTGCATGGCCTACTGGCTAGCACACAGGCTTGGGAGTCAGAAGGACATGGGTTCTAATCTCAGATCTGCCACTTATCTGCTGAGTGACCTTAGGCAAGTCACTTCACTTCTCTGAGCCTCAGTTACCTCATCTGTAAAATGGGGATTGAGACTGTGAACCTGACATGGGACAGGGACTATGTCCAATCTGATTTGCTTGTATCCATCCCAGCGCTTAGTACAGTGTGTGGCATGTAGTAAGCGCTTAACAAATACAATTGTGATTAATTATTATTAGGTTGGTCACAATTCATATCCCACATGGGGCTCACAGTCTTCACCCCATTTCACAGATGAGGGAACTGAGGCATAGAGAAGTCAAGTGATTTGCCCAAGGTCACAACAGCAGACAAGTGGTGGAGTAGGGATTAGAACTCAGGTCCTTCTGACTCCCAGGCCCATGCTCTACCCAGTAGGCCATGCTGCTTTTCTATTTGGTATTTGGAATTTAAGTGCTTACTGTGTGCAGAGCACCATGGTCATTCATTCATTTATTCATTCAGTTGTATTTATTGAGGACTTACTGTGTGCAGAGCAGAGAAATGGGAGAAATAACAGGTAATCAGATTGGTCACTGTCTCTGTCCCATGTGGGGCTCATAATGCTTATCCCCATTTTACAGATGAGATAGCTGAGGCACAGAAAAGTTAAGTGCCTGGGAGCATATAACAATAAACAGAGACATTTTCTGCCCACAACAAGCTTACAGTCTAGAGTGGAAGAGACAGACATAAATAGAAATAAATAAATGACAGATCTGTACATAAGTGCTGTGGGGCTGGGAGGAGGGGATGAATAATAAAAGGAGCAAGTCAGGGTGATACAGAAAGGAGTGGGAGAAGAGGAAAGGAGGCCTTAGTCAGAGAAGGCCTCTTGGAGGAGATGTGCCTTCATTGCGAAGCAGCACGGCTCAGTGGAAATAGCACGGGCTTAGGAGTCAGAGGTCATGGGTTCGAATCCCTGCTCTGCCACTTGTCAGCAGTGTGACTGTGGGCAAGTCACTTAACTTCTCTGTACCTCAGTGACCTCATCTGTAAAATGGGGATGAAGACTGTGAGCCTCACGTGGGACAACCTGATCACCCTGTATCTGCCTCACGTGGGACAACCTGATCACCCTGTATCTCCCCCAGTGCTTAGAACAGTGATCTGCACATAGTAAGCACTTAACACATAGCAACATTATTATTATTATTATTCATTGAGGTTTTGAAGTGAGGGATAGTAATTGTCTGTTGAATTTGAGGGGGGAGGGCATTCCAGGCCAGAGGCAGGACGTGGGCAAGGGGGTCAGTGGCCAGATGAATAGATTGAGGCACAGCGAGAAGCTAAGTAGAATCCCGGCTCTGCCACTTGTCAGCTGGGTGACTGTGGGCAAGTCACTTAACTTCTCTGTGCCTCAGTGACCTCATCTGTAAAATGGGGATAAAGACTGTGAGCCTCACGTGGGACAATCTGATTACCCTGTAACTACCCCAGCGTTTAGAACAGTGCTCTGCGCATAGTAAGCGCTTAACAAATACCAACATTATTATTATTATTATTATTAGAGGAGCTAAGTATGTGGGCTGGGTTATAGTAAGCGTAGTGAGGTGAAATAGGAGAAGGCAAGGCGATTGAGTGCTTTAAAGCCAATGGGGAGGAGTTTTTGTTTAATGAGGGGGTGAATGGGCAACCACTGGAGTTTTCTGAGGAGTGGGGAAACACGGCCTGAACGTCTTTATGGAAAAACCGGCAGCAGAGTGAAGTATGGACTGAACTGGGGAGACACAGGAGGCTGGGAGGTCAGCAAGGAGGCTGATGCAGTCATCCGGGGGGATAGGATGAATGATTGTATTTAATATGGTGGCAGTTTGGAAAGGGCTGATTTTAGCAATGTTGTGAAGGTGGGACCGGAAGGATTTAGTGATGGATTGGAAACTTGGACTGATTGAGAGAAATGAGTGGAGGATAATGCCAAGGTTACGAATTTGTGACACAGGAAGGATGGTCGTGCCGTTTATAGTGATTGGCAAGTCAGGGGAGGACAGGGTTTGGGTGGGACGATTAGCAGTTCTGTTCCAGACATGTTAAATTTGAGGTGACGGGAAGACATCCAAGTGGAAAGAGCAAGGGTTTGGGAATCAGCGGTCACGGGTTCTAATCCCAGCTCCTCCACCTGTCAGCTGTGTGACTTTGGGCAAGTCACTTGACATCTCTGGGTCTCAGTTCCCTCATCTGTAAAATGGGGGTTAAGACTGTGAGCCCCACATGGGACAACCTCATTACCTTGTATCTCCCCCACAGTGCTTAGAACAGTGCTTGGCACATAGTAAGCACTTAACAAATACTATCATTATTAGTAGAGATGTCTCAAAGGCAGGAGGAGAGGTGAGACTGCAGAGAGGGAGAGAGATCAGGGCTGGAGATGTAGATTTGGGTGTCGTCCTCATGGAGGTGATAGTTGAAGCCATGGGAGCAAATGAGTTCTCCAAGAGAGTGGGTGTAGATGGAGAAGGGGACCCAGAATTGAACCTTGAGGAACCCCCACGGTTAGGGGGTGGGAGGCGGAGGAGGAGCCCGCGAAGGAGTCCGAGAATGAACAGCCAGAGAGATAAAAGGAGAACCAGGAGAGGACCGTGTCAGTGAAGCCAAGGTCGGATAATGTTTCCAGGAGAAGGGGGTGGTCCGCAGTGTCGAAGGCAGCCGAGAGGTTGAGGAGGATTAGGATGGAGTAGAGGCTGTTGGATATGGCAAGAAGGAGATCACTGGGGATTTCTGAGAGGGTGGTTTCTGTGGAGTGATGGGGACAGAAGCCAGATTGGGGGGGGGGGGGTCAAGGAGAGAATTGGAGGAGAGGAACCTGAGACAGTGGGTGTTGACAACTCACTCAAAGAGTTTGGAGAGGAATGACAGGAGGGAGATGGGGTGATAACTGGAAGGAGCCATGGGGTCCAGGGAGAATTTACTTTAGGATAAGGAAGACATGCACATCTTTGAAAGCGGTGGGGAAAAGGCCATTGGACAGCAAACAGTTGAAGATGGCTGTTAGGGAGAGAAGAAAGAAGGGGGCAAGTGTTTTGATAAGGTGAGAAGGAATGGATGCTGTGAGAGTACAGTAGAGTTGGAAGATATGATCCCTCTAGGAGCTCAATATTTAGTAGAGGAGACCTCCCCGCCCTCATCGCCCTGACTCGCTCTCTTTGCTCTTCCCGCCTCCCGCTGGCCCACAGCACTTGTGTATATGTGTACATATTTATAATTCTATGTATTTATATTAATGATGTGCATATATCTATTGGGATCATTTTTATAGTATGTTACTAGAGAAGTGAGAATGAGAGTGTGAAGAGCCAGAAAACCACGAGGAGGAGTTTGAGCATTCTCTCCTGAGCATGAAGCTGGCTTAGAGGAGCAGCGTGGCTCAGTGGAAAGAGCATGGGCTTGGGAGTCAGAGATGGTGGGTTCTAATCACGGCTCCGCCACTTGTCAGCTGTGTGACTTTGGGTAAGTCACTTCACTTCTCTAGGTCTCAGTTCCCTCATCTGTAAAATGGGGATGAAGACTGTGAGTCCCACATATGAAAACCTGATGACCTTGTATCTACCCCAGCACTTAGAACAGTGCCTGGTGCATAGTAAGCGCTTAACAAATACCATCATCATTATTATTATTTTATTTATATTGATGCTGTTGATACCTGTTTACATGCTTTGTTGCTTGTCTCCCCCCTTCTAGACTATGAGCTCGTTATGGGTAGGGATTGTCTCTATTTGTAGCTGAATTATACTTTCCAAGCACTTAGTAAAGTGCTCTGCACAGAGTAAGTGCTCAATAAATGATTGAATGAATGAATAAAGGCGAAGCAACAGAGTTTAAGAATATGAACATAAGTGTTGTAGGGGTGGGTGCTTCGTAGGTAGGGAACCAAGTGGAAGATGAGATGAGAGCTTAGTCAGGGATGGCTTCCTGGAGGAGATATAATTTTTGAAAAATGGGGAGAGTGGTCTGTTAAATGTACATATCTTTATATATTATAAATTACTCATTTATTTGTTCAAATTAATGTTTGTCTCCCCCTCTAGAATCAAAGCTTGCTATATAGTCAGGGACCATAGCTCCTCATTCTGTTGTACTGTACTCTTCCAAATACTTAGTACAGTGCTCTGCACCCAGTAAGCACTCAATATAAGTTTGAGTGAAAATGAATACTCTCCCAAGTGCTTAGTACAGTGCTCTGCACACAGTAAGCGCTCAATAAATGCCATTGATTGATTGTTATGTAGAGGAGAGAGTTCCAGGCAGGAGGGAGAAGATGAACAAGGGGTCGAAGGTGAGAGAGATGAGATGGGGGCACAGTGGATAAGCTGGTGTTAGAGGAAGGGAGTGTGCAGGTTGGGTTATGGTGGGAGAGGAATAATTTTAGGTAGGAGGGGAGAGAACTGGATGAGTGTTCTAAAGCCGTTGGGGGGAATTTCTGCTCGATGCTGAGATGAGAGATGGGAGATCAGTCGTCTGGGAGATTTGAAGGGAGAGATACTCGTCCCCTTCTATCTCTATCTCTCTCTTTGAGCTGTCCTCAGGAGAGTGTACTTTCACTTGGTGCTGAGATGACAGGGCGGGAATGTCTCGCTTCCTCAGAATCACCCCCTTTTCTGGGCTAGGCCGGGGGTGAGGCTTAGGGGTTCAAGGAACACTGAACCCAGTGGTCTTTCTTAAGCACTTACTGGGCCTTGCTTGGCTGCATTCCCGTGACTTTCAAGTTTGGTTCAATTCAATCGTATTTATTGAGCGGTTACTGTGTGCAAAGCACTGCCCTAAGTGCTTGGCAGAGTAGCTAACAATAGATAGATACATTCCCTGCCCACAGCGAGCTTTCCAAGTGTGTAGTACAGTGTTCTGCAAAGAGTAGGAGCTCAGTAAATATCAATGATTGATTGATTGATTGATGGATTGAGCTGGAGCTGGATCTTGGTCCAACAGACTGCTTGGTCCTTTTTTATACCAACCCATATCTCTTGGCTCCACCCTTCAATCTCACAACCCCACATTCCCCTCCCTAAAATGAACACAAACAAAGCCCAGACTTCAGGGGCACCATCTCAATACTTGTCTTTGATAACAGTCCCCATGATCTGGACACAGCCCCTGGGATCAGAAGCAGTGTGGCCTATTGGAAAGAGGAAGGTCCTGGGATCAGAGGACCTGGATTCTAATCCCAGCTAAACCACTTGTCCTCTGTGTGACCTTGGGAAAATCACTTCTCTGTGTCTCAGTTTTCTCATCTGTAAAATGGGGATTAAGACTGAGTCCCTTGTGGGACAGGGATTGAGTCCAACCCAATTATCTTGTATCGACACCCCAGCGCTCAGTACAGTGCCTGGCATTCATTCATTCAGTCGTATTTATTAAGCACTTACTGTGTGCAGAGCACTGTACTAAGCGCTTGGAAAGTACAATTCGGCAACAGATAGAGAGAATCCCTACCCAACAACGGGCTCACAGTCCCTTACAAATACATTAACCAAAGAAAATAAAAGAGATGTGCATTCATTTGCTGCTCTGAAGTTTTCAACAGGCTTAGCAGAGTTAACATCTCAGATCACAGCTCTCCTCTCCCTAGGCAAGTGGACCCTTTAAGTCAGATTGTGGGGAAGTGTGATCTAGTGGAAAGAACGAAGGAGTTGGAGTCAGAGAAACGAGGGTATAATCCCGGCTCTGCCGCTGGCCTGCTGGGTATCCTTGGACAGGTCATTTATCCACTCAGGACCTCAGTTTCCCCATCTATAAAATGGGGCTAAAATACCCTCACCCTTCCTTCTTAGAGGGTGGGCACCAAGTGGGATGGCTATAATAATAATAATAATAATGAAGATGGTATTTATTAAGCACTTACTATGGGCCAACCACTGGTCTAAGTGCTGGGGTAGATACAAGGTAATCAGGTTGTCCCACGGGGGACTCAGTCTTTATCCCCATTTTACAGATGAGGCCACTGAGACACAGAGTAGTTAAGTGGCTTGCCCAACGTCACACAGCAGACAAGTGGGGGAGCAGGGATTAGAATCCACGTCCTCTGACTCCCAAGCCCATGCTCTTGCCACTAAGCCAAGCTAAAGGAGCAAGTCAAGGCGATGCAGAAGGGAGTGGGAGAAGAGGAAAGGAGGACTTAGTCAAGGAAGGCCTCTTGGAGGAGATGTGCCTTTAGACTGTCTCTGTTGCCAAATTGTACATTCCAAGCGCTTAGTACAGTGCTCTGCACATAGTAAACGCTCAATGAATACTATTGAATGAATGAATGAATGAATGAATAAGGCTTTGAAGCCAGTAGGGGAGTAATTGTTGAGAAGCAGCATGGCACAGTGGATAGAGCATGGGTGTGGGAGTCAGAAGGTCATGGGTTCTAATCCCAGCTCCGCCACCTGTCTGCTTTGTCGCTTTGGACAAGTCACTTAACTTCCCTGGGTCTCAGTTATCTCATCTGTAAAATGGGGATTAAGATTGTGAGCCCCATGTGGGGCATGGACTGTGTCCAATCTGATTTGCTTGTATCCCCCCAGCGCTTAGGACAGTGCCTGGCACTTAGTAAGTGTTTCTCAAATACCATAATTATTATTATTACTTGAGGAGGGAGGGCATTTCAGGCCAGAGGCAGGATGTGGGTGAGAGGTTGGCAGGGAGATAGATGAGCTAGAGGAACAGTGAGAAGGTTAACATTAGAGGAGCAAAATGAGTGGGCTGAGTTGTAGAAGGAGAATAGTGAGGTGAGGTTGAGGGGGTAAGGTGATTGAATGCTTTGAAGTCAATGGTGAAGAGTTTTTGTTTGATGCAGAAGTGGATGGATGACCACTGGGATTTCTTGAGGAGTGGGGAAACACATCCAGAATAGACAAATGGCATTTTGAATGCTTACTGAGTGTGAAACATCGCACTAAGCATTTGGAAGAGTAATCAATCCATCGTGTTTATTGAGTTAATGTCTGTCTCCCCCTTTAGTCTGTAGCCTCACTGTGGGCAGGGAACGTATCTACCAGCTCTGTTATATTGTACTCTCCCAAGTGCTTAGTACAGCACACTGCACACAGTAAGCACTCAATTTGTTTATATATCTCTAATTCTATTTATTTATATTGATGCCTGTCTACTTGATTTGTTTTAGTTGTCTCCCCCTTTCTAGGCTGCGAGCCCTTTGCTGAGTAGGGATCGTCTCTGTTGCCAAATTGAACTTTCCAAGCAGTTAATACAGTGCTCTGCACACAGTAAGCGCTCAATAAATACAATTGAATGAATGAATGGATGGATGCGATTGATGGATGGACTGCAGCACACTGTACTGAGCCCTTGGGAGAGTACAATGTAACAGAAGTGGTAGACCCATTCCCTGCCTCGAGCTTAGTCGAGTACAGTACAGTTCAGGATGGAAGAGGTGATCCTTGCCCTCGAGCTTACAGTCTAGCACCCTCCAGGTGCTCCCAGTGGGCCGAGAACACGTCTACCATCTCTCTTATGACGTCCTCTCTCAAACGCTGAATACAGTGCTCTGCCCAGTAAGTGCTCAAAAAATGCAATTCACTGAAAGCAGCAAGAGCATAACAATACGAATATGAATAATGAGGTGAATAGCAAAGGTCTTAGGGGCTACAAACACTGCTTAGGTGACATAGAAGAGACGGAGATTAGAGTGGGGAGATGAGCACTTAGTTAGGAAAGGCTTTCTGGAGATGTGAAGATTATTCAACCTTGGCTTCACAGACTCCGTCCTCTCCTGGTTCTCCTCGTATCTCTCTGGCCGTTCATTCTATCTCCCTTGCGGGCTCCTCCTCCCCCTCCCATCCCCTAACTGAAGGGGTTCCTCAAGGGTCGGTTCTGGGCCCCCTTCTGTTCTCCATCTATACTCATACCCTTGGTGAACTCTTTCACTCCCATGGCTTCAACTATCATCTCTATGCAGATGACACCCAAATCTACTTCTCCTACCCTGTTCTCTCTCCCTCCCTCCAGGCTCGTATCTCCTCCTGCCTTCAGGACATCTCCACCTGGATGTCCGCCCGCCATCTAAAAATCAACATGTCTAAGACTGAGCTCCTCCTCTTCCCTCCCAAACCCTGTCCTCTCCATGACTTTCCTGTCACTATGGACAGCACGACCATCCTTCCCATCTCATAAGCCCGCAAACTTGGCGTCATCCTTGACTCGGCTCTCTTTCACCCCACACATCCAATCCGTCACCAAAACCTGCCGGTCTCACCTTCACAACATCGCCCTTTCCTCTCCATCCAAACCGCTACCATGTTAGTACAGTCACTCATATCCCGACTGGATTACTGCATCAGCATCCTTTCTGATCTCCCAACCTCCTGTCTCTCCCCGCTTCAGTCTGTATGTCACTCTGCTGCCCGGATTACCCTTTCTCCAGAAACACTCTGGGCATGTCACCCCCCTCCTCAAAAATCTCCAGTGGTTGCCTATCAACCTCCATATCACGTAAAAACTCCTCACACTTGGCTTCTAAGCTATCCACCTTGCCCCCTCCTACCTCACCTCCCTTCTCTCCTTCTACAGCCCAGCCTGCACACTCCGCTCCTCTGCCGCTAACCTCCTCACTGGGCCTCGTTCTCCCCTGTCCCGCTGTCGACCCCTGGCCCACGTCCTACCTCTGTCCTAGATTGCCCTCCCTCCTCACATCCGCCAAACTAGCACACTTTCCCCCTTCAAAGCCCTACTGAGAGGTCATCTTCTCCAGAAGCCCTTGCCAGACTGAGCCCCCCCCTTTGCCTCTGCTCCTCTTCCCCTCCCCATCGCCCTCCCTCCCTCTGCTCTACCCCCTTCCCCCGCTCCACAGCACTTGTGCATATTTGTACTTATTTATTATTCTATTCTATTAATGATGTGTATATATCTATAATTCTATTTATTTTGATGCTATTGATGCTTGTCTACTTGTTTTGTTATGTTGTCTGTCTCCCCCTTCTAGACTGTGAGCCCGTTGTTGGGTAGCGATTGTCTCTATCTGTTGACGAACTGTACTTTCCAATCGCTTAATACGGTGCTCTGCATACAGTAAGTGCTCAATTAATACAATTGAATGAAGAGTGTGGGCCAAACAAAGTGCCACTCTATGGTGGAAAGAACAGAAGAGATTCTGCTTGTCCAGACAGTCCCAACTCTGTCTCCCTCCGGCTCTTGTCCCCTCACTTTCCCGACCTCATCCTTCCCCCTTCCACTCACCCTTGCTCGCCCCTTCTGCCCGCTCGCCAGTCCTAAAACACAGGGTCACCTAGGCAGGTCCTCGTGGTTCTAATCATTCCGAGCAAACCAGGAGTCCCCTAGCATTTGTAATTCTGTGAATCAAGGAAATAATTGTGGTATTTAAGCCCTTACTAGGTGCCAACCAGTGTGTCAACCTGAGGTAGCTACAGTTCAATCAGATCAGATATAGCCCTGTGCCACACGGGACTCCCTGTCAAACGAAACAGGGGTGGGGAAAGAACAGGCACTGAATCCCCAGTTTACAGATAAGGAAACTGAGGCCCAGAGGTTAAGTGACTTACCGAAGGTTATGGCAGCCGAGTGGTAAAGCCAAGATTAGAACCCAGGTCTTCTGACTCGCAGTCCTGCGGTCTTTCCACTTAACCATGCTGCTTCTCATTTTACATATGTTGATGTTCTAATTAGACACATACGTCTCAATTGCGTTTTATATATGTTTGTTACTTTTCTGTATGGCTTCCTGTTTCTGTCATACGTGTGTGTGGCTTTGTGGATAGAGCACAGGCCTGGGAGTCAGAAGGACCTGGGTTCTAATCCCAACTCCGCTCCTTGTCTGCTGCATGATCTTAGGCAAATCGCTTAACTTCTCTGGGCCTCAGTTACCTCAAAAGGGGGTCAAGACTGTGAATCCCATGTGGGGCAGGGACTCCAACCTGATTAGCTTGTATCTACCCTGGTGCTTAGACCAGTGCTTAACACACAGTAAGCGCTTAACAAATGCTATCATTAATGGAACTTATTAATCGTTTACTGTTTACAGAGCACTATACTATACTAGGGGCTAAGAAAAAACACTCGGGAGAAAGTTAGCTGTGGTCCTTGGCCATCAGAACAAGGGAGGCAGAGCCAATGGCGGGTGGATGGGTGGACCGGAACATGAGGAATGAGAAACAGCAGCTAATGGCTGAGGTGCGGCAACTGCCCGGCCATGGGGCTCCCTGGGACTTTGGTGGGTTCTACAGTGAGAGAACAGATCGGAAGGAGAAAGTTAACAGGCCCGCCAACTCATATTGTGATCATAATAATGCAATAATGTTGGTATTTGTTAAGCGCTTACTATGTGCAGAGCACTGTTCTAAGCGCTGGGGTAGACACAGGGGAATCAGGTTGTCCCACGTGGGGCTCACAGTCTTAATCCCCATTTTACAGATGAGGTAACTGAGGCCCAGAGAAGTGAAGTGACTCGCCCACAGTCACACAGCTGACAGGTGGCAGAGCCGGGATTCGAACTCATGATCTCTGACCCCAAAGCCCGTGCTCTTTCCACCGAATCACGCTGCTTCTCAGCGTGATCATATTATCATACTATCAGTTTATATGATCAGTTATCATATTGTGCTTTCCCAAGCTTTTGGAATAGCGCTCTGCACACAGCACTCAATAAATATCAGATTGATTGAAAAAGTCTACAAAGGGGATGACAGCCGGGCTCCACAGGGCCCCTTGCCAGCCGGGCCCACAGCCAGCACCCGCCCAACACCCCTGGGCATCACCACCGCTTCCTCATTGCTTCCCAGTCTCCCGTCCTCCCGGTCTCTTCCCATACCTTACAGGACCCCACCGGCTTTTCTCTCTCTCCACCCCCGGGGACCCAGCTGAGGACCCCATTTACCCTCTCGCTGGAGGAAGAGCAAGAGTCAGGGTCTGCTTCCATTTGGAACGGCAGAATATCCCTCTCGCCCCCACTGCACCATAGAAGCTGGGTGCTGCAGAGGGGAGGGGTTTTCCCCATGCCCAGGCATCCTCGGTGGGGGGTGGGGGGACGGGGAGGGAAATGGTGTCTGCAGGAGTGTCCTCTCTGCAGGAGGGTCCTCTCCCTCCTGTCTGCGGCTGTCCAGCCTGGCCCACAACCCCAACGCCCTTCCAACTGCAGGAGCCCAGAAAGAACCCTGCCCCGGCTGCCGTCGCCTTCTTCTCCCCCTCTCCCACACTGGGGGTCCCATCCTTGGTGAAACACACCCCACTCAGAGAGGGACTGAGGGTAATTTTACTAAGACTGATATCTATTTGTACTGATGTCTGTCTCCCCCCACTCTAGACTGTGAGCACACTGTGGGCAGGGATCGTCTCTCTTTAGTGCTGTATTGTACTCTCCCAAGCGCTTAGTACGGTGCTCTGCACGCAGTAAATGTTCAATAAATAGGACAGTGAATGACCCAGGGCTAGTGGCACCCAGCAGCCCTCAGCTCCCTGGCCCTATCCTAGCGAGGGGCCGCTCTGTGGACTCCTGTTTGTCCTCTGGCCCGAAAAGGGTGCCCTGGGGCTGGGAAAAGTATCTAGGGCTTAGGCACACAGCCCAGGGAACGGGGCAGGGCCCTGGAAAAGCCACACACACCTACACACACACCACACATGCATGCACATAGGCACGCCACAAGCTTGGATAACATAAAATAGAAACTACCTTTATTTCTCAGGGGAGAAGCAGCTAGTGAGGGCAGGGAGAGGTGTTCTTTTGGCAACAGGTGGACGCACAAGACACTGGGGTGCTGCGGAGGGGTGGCTGTGAAAGAAACAGGGGCCCGTACCCCTCCCCTACCCCTTCTGGGTTCTAGCCACTCCTCGTTGGAGCACTCGCCCGCTGGCTTCCCAAGAGACCCTTGGTTGGAGCCGCACGGCTGCCCTGATCCCGCTCCACCTTCCCGCTGCCCTCCCACCCCCAAGCTCCAAGGGTGAGCGGTGCCGAGGGTGGGGTTATGGTAGGGCACCCTCCGGGTCCCTCTCTCCCCTGGGCTGCCTCCCCATCTCCCACTGACAGGCTCAGGCCCCCTCGGCCTGGACGGGGCTCCAGCCACCCGGCCAGATAGCCCGAGAGAGGCCTTCTGGGTCCCGCCCCATCCTCTCTGTTTGTCCTGGGGGGAAGGGGTGGGGGAGGAAGAGGGAAAGGGCTCCCCGCTCTACCCACCTGGCCCGTGCCAGGGAGAACCAGGCACGGGCGGTAAAGGGAGAGAGGGAAGAGAAGCAACAGGTCTGAAGTGTGTGTGTGTGTGTGTGTGTTGCGGGGTGGCAAGGAGGTGCCTGGAGAACCGCCACCTGTCTTCTCTCCCGGTCCAGCCCGGGACCGAGGGTTCCTACGCACCGCACCGACATTCCTCTCGACAGTTTTGCCGTTGCCATCACGAGACCCTCCTGGGCGGGGGTGAGGTGAGTAGGAGGGTGCGGGACAGCAGCTGAAGGCGTGGTGGGGTGGAGGGCGACAGGAGCTCCTGGGTCCTCCGCGGGGCCTCAGGTCGGGAGGCTGAGGTTGGGATAGCAGCAGGGTTCCTCCAGCCCCCGGAGAGGGTGGGCCTCCTCTTCCTCCTCCTCCTTCAGGGACTCGCCACGACCTTCTCCTCCTCCTCGGCTCTGCCTCCGGGGCTCTGGGGCTCCGGGGCTTCAGGATGGGCTTGCGCTCCCCTCTTCAGCGCCTGGAGGGAAGGGAGAGCCCACTGGGCATCCGGGCTTCACAAGCCCCGGAGGGGTTTTCCACCTCGGCCCCTCCACAGGTCCCAATCCTCAGGGAGGACGTCCCCCCGGGAGAGGGAGGAGGACCCCCGAGGCGCTGCCCCTCAGGCCCCAGAGTTTCCAAAGCCATGGTGGCCTCTGAGGCCAAGAGGGACGGGGATGGAGGCTCACTTGTGCCGCGTGGGCCCACACGAATCGAGCAGGTGGCCGCCGGCCTGCTCCAGGTTCCAGTCGAACATCTCCAGCACCTTGTGGCACTCGAGCCGGGGGCGCAGGCCCAGGCAGAACAGCTGCTCCACCTGCAAGGGGCGGACCCGAGCCTCAGGTTGGCGGCTGTGGGTGGGAGGCCAGGGCGTGACAAGTGGGGATGGGGGTGGGGGAGCTGAGCCCAGGGGCCAGAGAGAAGGTACCTTCAGATACTGGACAGCTCTCTGGACGTTCCAGCCATGGCTCTGCAGGGCAGCCTGGCACTCCTCTGTGGTCACCCCATGCACCGTGGCCTGCACCTGGGCACACCCCACCCCTGCCTCCATCAGCACCCCGCCTGGGGCTGGGCCTGCCCCCAGGGGGCTGGTCTTGCTGGCTCCCCTCTGCCGTCCCCACCCCCCACCCCCCCAGAGAGCCGGACCTCCCAACCCTAAGGTCCCCGGCCATGAAGCCTGCGTTGACCGGTCCCCAGCTCAGAGGGAAGACACCGTCCGGGTCCCTCCCCAGCCGCCCCGCCACCATCCGGGGCCCGCTGCCCCGCCGGCACTCACCATCTGAATCTTGTCGGCGGGCCTCCCGGCTTCCTCGGGCCCCTCCCCGGGGCAGCCCCTGGACGGCCCTCCGGTCGCCCGCGAAGCCGGGGTCGAGGCCCCGGGGTTGCTGTTGTTGGCGGAGAAGTTGGCCTTGGGGTCGGGGGCGGACTGGGGCATGGGGCGCACGGTGGCGGTGGGGGCGGCGGGGGGCGGCGGTCCGGGCTCGTCGGAGCCGCCTCCCTCACGCAGATAGCGCTGGTAGCGCTCCAGGTACGGCGGGCGCTCGGGCAGCAGGTAGTAGTGGGTGCTGCTGACCTTCTTGCCGTCGCGGACGATGGGCAGGATGCAGGGCCCCGCCCGCGGGCCGGGAGCCTGGATCACCTGCGGCGCGGCGTACTTGGGGTCCGACGCAAAGCTCTGGGTGGTGGGCATGCCCTTGCCCGGGGACCCGGCCGGGGCCACCATGGGACTGGGGGTGCGGGAGCCCGGTGGGGACAGGGGCTCCCGGGGGGGCACCAGCGGCGGGGTGGCTACCGCCGCCCCCAGCCGGTGCCCCGGCTCCTCCTCGCCCGCGGGGGCCGGGGACGGCTCCCCCGAGCGGCCGCCCGAGTCGCCGCCGCGGCGGAGGGGCCGGGGAGGGATGGGCACCCGCGGGGGCACCCGGGGCTTGTCCTCGTCGGGTCGTGGGCCGGGCGCGGAGGGCAGCGGGCCCGGGGCTGCCCGCAGCTGACGCAGGCACTCCTGCTGCAGGGCCTGGAAGATCTGCGCCGTGTGCAGGGAGCCGGGGCCCGGCGGGAGCGGGTCCTCCCCCGGGGGCGGCGGGTCCTCCCCCGGGGGCGGCCGGCCGGCCTCGGGCACGAAACCGTAGTTGGTCTCGCCCTGGGGCGCGGACGGCGGGCCCCGGGCCCCCACCAGGGCGCTGTTGATGGAGCAGACCTCAAAGTCATCCTCATCTTGGGCCACGTCGTCGTAGGCGGGCGGTGGGGGCAGGGGGCGGGCGTCCCAGTCCACCACGGGCGTGGGGTGCAGCGGCCGGGGCAGCGCCCGCGTGGGGCTCTGGGGCGGCGTCTTGTCCAGCAGGGAGCAGGCGTCCATGGCCAGCCGGGCGAGGGAGGGGGCGCCGGGTTGGGGAGAGGGGGTCAGAGAGGCCGCCGGCTCGTCCCCGAAGTCGATGAGGGTCACCTCTCCGCCCTCGCCTTCGCCCTCGCCGCCCCCCGGCCTGCCCGCCCTGGGGCCAGGCCCTCGGTTCGCCGGTTTCACCAGCCACAGCCCCCGGGGCGGACCGGGCTTCCGCAGGCACAGCCGCCGGAGCCCCGCTCCCAACGGATCCTGGTCCTCGCTCACGGGGTCGTAGGTCGGCTCTGCGGGGCGGGAGGGGAAGGGGACGGCTCCTGGGGTTCGGGCTCGAGGCCAGGTCCCCCACCCCCAGGCACCGGGACCTCTCCCTCTCCTCCCTCTGCCCACCTTCCCTGCCAGGGCAGGCCTAGTTCCCAGAGGGGAAAGGGGCAAGCAGTGTTTCTTTCCAGAGAGCCTTAGACTGTGGCTTTGGAGTCTCAGGATGCCCTCTGCCCGCTCCCCCCCGGCCATTCGACCCCCTACCCACGGTCTCCCCGGTCCCCTGCCCCTTGGACCCAGTCCACTGTTAGGAGGACGTCTCCGGTGACAGCACACTCCCGTTAGTGCGGGCAGCGGGGAGGGATCCGGGTGGGGAAAAGTCCCGCGGGAGCAAACCTTCGGGACCAAAGGTGAGGCGCCCGAACCCATTCTGGCCACCTTCTGTCCCAGGCTTGGCCTCCCAGAGAGGCCGGGGGGCTAAGCTGGCAGCGGGGGTGGTTTGGAGCCTGTGGCGACTGGTGAGACTGAGCCCTTTTCTCAGGATTCCGAGGCAAGGTGGCCAAATGGAAAGAGCACGGGCCTGGTGGTCGGGAGATCCGGCTTCCCGTCACTGGCCTGCCGTGCCACCTTGAGTAAGTCACTTAACCTCTCTGGCTCTCGGTTTCGTCGTGTGTTCAATGGGGAGAAGATAGTGGCATTCTATACCTCAGACCAAAAGCCCTTGGGTGGGGCAGGAACTGTGACTGATCTCGTACCCGCCCCAGTGCTTGGCACACGGTACATACAATCCCCATTACTAATAGCCCTCTAGAAGTACCAAACCAGGATGGTGACTCTGGGGAGCTGAGGGAGGGTGGCGGGGGACACGGAGAGGGGAGGAAGAGAGGGAGGAGGGACGGCTCCCCGGCCATGCTGGGGTCCGGCAGCAGGAAAGCTCACGGCACACCCCGTCTGTCCCTCCACCCCGCGCCCGCCCCAGCTTTCCAGCCATGTACCTGCCAGGTGAGGAGCTAAGAGAGAACGGAAGGGACAGGGGCACAGGCCGGGACAGCATGGATGGCCCCACTTACTCTGAGCGAAGATGGCGGGCTGAGGCGGGCGAGGCGGAGGCTCCCCTGCAAGAGAGGCCGCAGGGAGGGGCAGACCCGAAGGGCGGGGAGGAGGTGGGAGGCAGAGAGAGAAGAGTGACGATGAATACACAAGGACAGGCGGAGAGGTGAAAGAAGGGGGAATTGTTGGGATGGGGGAGAGGAGGACGGTAAACGAGCAGGTGGGAGATGAGCTGGGGGCGGGAGCAGGAGGGAGCCCAATCTGAGGAGGGTCCGGCGGGAGGGCGGGCCAGGGCGTGGGGGATTCTGAGTCACTGAGAGGAAAAACGGGTGGGGGGGCAGTGGGAGGCGTGGCTAGAAAGCAGTGAGGATGAAGGAGGAGCCACGGGAAGCAGCTGACGGCAGGCAGGGACGGGAGCGGGGAGAGGGCCAGGACCGGGCAGGACCACCGCGGAGCTACCCTGGAGGGGGTCCAGAGAGTGGCCGGATAGCGAAGACCGGCAACGGCCCGTACCACCAGCTACCCTGTCTCTGCCGCCTCAAACCCGGCAGTGACCAAGATCCCAGCTGGCACACGTGTGCGCACAAACCCACACGCACACAGACCCACACACCCCTTTTTGCAACTGGACCCGGACCAGGGAGGCCAGGGTGAGAGAGCCCTCCCTCCCACCAAAACCAAGGCCAGAGAGGCAGAGTTGGGGTCGTTGGTGGGACGGGGTGGTTTGGACTCTTACTTTTTGCCCTTCCCGGGAGCTGGGTGGGTCGGGCGGCGCTCAGCTCCACACCTAGCAGGTCTGGAGGGTCCATGGGGTTCCCCAGGTAGAGCCTGGTGGGGGGGAGGGGAAAGCTGGGTCAACTCCACAGTCTGTCATCAGGCAGGGGAAGGGTGGGGAAGGATGGGGAAGCAAATGGGAATACAATAATCTTCCTTCCATCTTAGACTGTGAGCCCCATGTGGAAAAGGGACAGTGTCTGATCTGATTATCTTGTACTTTCCCCACTGCTTAGCAGACAAGAACTAACATATGCTATTATTATTATTATTTTTATGGTATTGGTTAAGCACTTACTATGTGCCAGTCACTGGACTAAGCACTGAGGTAGCATCAAGCTAACCAGGTTGGACACAGTCCCTAGCCCACCTGGAGCTCACGATCTTAATCCCCAATTTACAAATTGAGCCCAGAGAAGTGACGTGACTTGCCCAAGGTCACACAGCAGACCGGTGGATGAGCTAGGATTAGAACCCAGGTCCTTCTGACTCCGAGGCCCACGCTCTATCCTCTAGGCTATATAGTGTTACTGTTAGGCGGAGTGGCGAGGGAAATAACAGAGAGCTCGGTCTCGTTTCCCCCCCGAGAGAAAGCCTAACTCCACGGCCTAAGCACCGGCCACCCCTCGCCGCCTCCCCGCAGCTCCTGCCCCAGCTGGCAACCCTACAATTTCCACCTGCCTGCTCATCTATATCCACTTGCAAACATTATGCATCTAGAAAATATTCCTCTTTAAATTGGGTCATTTCCTGACTATTTTTCCCCACCTCCGCCAAAAAGGGGAGGGCATGCAGGGGGGGAGAAAACTCCAAAGGAACAAGGCTACAGTCAGAGACAGAGAGAACAGAGAAGCCGTATGGCCTAGTGGAGAGATCACGGGCCTGGGAAGCCAAGGACCTGGGTTCTTATCCTGGCTCCACAAAGTGTGACCGTGGGCAAGTGCTGATGATGGTGAGGATGGTATTTATTAATCCTTTTCTATGTACGGAGCACTGTTCTAAGCACTGGGATAGATAAAAGCTAATCAGGTTGGACACAGTCCCCAGAGAAGCAACATGGCCTAGTGGACAGAGCACGGGCCTGGGAGTCAGAAGGTCATGGGTTCTAATTGCGACTCCGCCGCTTGTCTGCTGGGTGAACTTGGGCAAGTCACTTCAGTTCTCTGTGCCTCAGTTCCCTCATCTGTAAAATGAGGGTTAAGACTGTGAGCCCTATGGGGGACAGGGATTGTGTCCAACCCGACTATCTTGTATCTACTCCAGCGCTTAGAATGGTGCCTGGCACACAGTAAGCACTGAACAAATACCATCATTATTAGTATTATTATTATCCCACTTGGGGCTCACAGTCTTAATCCCCATTTTACAGATGAGGTAACTAGGTTCAGAGAAATTACGAGTCTTGCCCTAGATCACACAGCAGACAAGTGGCGGAGCTGGAATTAGAACCCGGGTCCTTCTGACTCCCAGGCCCATGTTTTCTCCACAGGGCCATGCTACTTCCCTAGGCAAGTCACAACCTTTCTGTGACTCGGTTTCCTCATCTGTAAAATGGACATTGAGACTGAGTCCCATGTGGGACATGGACTGTGTCCAACCTGATGACCTGGTATGTACCCCAACGCTTAGTACAGTGCCTGGCACAAAGCAAGTGCTTAACAGATAGCATTACAAAAAAAAAGTCTGAGATATAGTCTCAGGGACCAAAGCAACCAAACGCTGATGGTCCCGGGGACACGACAGCTTTCGCCTCTGAACCAACACCACCTCATAATGATAATAATAGTAATGGCACTTGTTAAATGCTTACTCTCTGCCAAGCACTGTTATAAAGACCCGGATAGATACAAGTTAATTAGGTTGGACACAGTCCCTGGCCCACATGGGGTTCACATTCTTAACCCCCATTTTACAGATGAGGTAACCGAGGCCCAGAGAAGCGAAATGACTTGCCCAAAGTCACAAAACAGACAAGTGGTGGAGGCAGGATTAGAACCCACAGGGCCTTCTGACTCCCAGATCCGTGCTCTATCTACTAAGCCACGTTGCTTCTTTGCTTCTCGTCACCTCATCCCCTACTGCTTCTACCCACCCTTCCCAGAAATTTCCCCGCCACGACAAGGCATTCTCGGATCACGCCCTCCACTGCCCAGCTCAGCCGCTCAGCCCAGCTCCCCAGCACTCTCTACTTCTCACTGCACATCTTGTACACAGAACATTCCTTTTGTTTTGACTCCCAAGTTTTACCAACTGAAGCTAGCAAAGAATCTGTGGGGGTTTTCGACCCGCCCCCTGCTCGTTTCCGAACTCCGGTTTGGCGGTCCGGCGGACGGGAGGTTGGCTTGGCCGGAATTCTGATGTTAAAGCCACGGAGTCCCGGTCCCGTTACCGGGACGCTTCCCAGAGTTTGTCCGTTCCCGCCGGGATGCGGGGGTGCGGCCAGGCACGGAGCATCAGTGGGCAAGGGGGTAGGGTCCTGCGGTCGGAGGCCGGAAACAGAAGCTGCTCCATCCTTCCCCCGCTGCCCACCCGGCCCTGCTCACGCTTCCCTGCCCTACCCACTGTCAGTCCTGGTCTTTGTCACTGCCATCCTGGGGTACTGGGCTGGACTCCCCAAGCCACCCCTCCCCTCGGGCAGCGGGGCACCGGCCCAGCAGGGTATCGGCTCTCATCCTCCTGGCCGGGAGAGCTCTCCGGTGGCCCCTCTGCCCACCAGCCCGGTCTGCCCAGCTAAAGCCCCCAGCTCTTGAGTCCCTGGAACTAGCCCCCCTCTAAGCCCCGCCTCGGTACCCAGGGCCACTCTGGTCAGCGGTCACCCGCATGGGTCTGGTCCTGTACCACTCCAGGACGCTCGCCAGCCTAGGGGTGAGTCATCTTCCTGGATTCTCATGCTCCCTCCTCCGGGTGGGTCGCACACTGACACACCAGGGCGCAGAGAGACTCACCCGAATCCCAGGAAGCAAGCGCGCGCACACTTGCACACACACCCGCCCTCCCCACCCTTCCCCCACAAACCAGTTCCTCCAGTTGTGAGCGCACACACGCGTGTGTGTATCCTGGAGCCCAGGGTCAAGGTCTGCACAGGGCAGGCTGCCTCAGCTGACGGCAGAAGTCGGGGAGGCCCAGAGGTGGGGGAAGGCTCAGGGGAGAAGGAGAAGAGAGGAAGCCAAGCTGGGGAGGGGGACAAGCCAACTCCAGCACGACAGCCTGAGGCCGGCCCGCCTCATCACAGTTCTTCCCCGCGAATAACCAACCCACCCCAGGCCCCCTCGCCCACCCGGTTTCGGCTTGGCTTCCCGGGACAAATCCCTCCGCCTGGAGCCGCGGGATTCGGTCGGTTCCCGAGGCCCTGGGGATGACGGTGTAGTGGATACGGTACGGGCCTTGGAGTCAGAAGGATCTGGGTTCTAATCCCATCTCTGCCAAGTCTGCTGTGTGACCTTAGGCAAGTCTCTTCACTTCTCTGGGCCTCAGTTATCTCATCTGTAAAACGGGGATTGAGAATGCGAGCCCCACGTGGGACAGGGACTGCGTCCAACTCTGTTCGTATCCACCGGGTGCTTAGTACAGTGCCTGGCATGTAGTAAGTGCTTAGCAAATACCATCATCATCATCATCATGTGCTGGGCAGCAGACACTGCTGGGGCAATGAAAGGGGCAACCAACCTGAGAGAGGGGCAGGGAGGCATACACGCAAACACACGCACACTTACTCGTCGATCTTGTCCGGGAAGCCCCAGCAGTGGCGGGGGTCGCTGGCCCCATGGCCGGTGTGGATGAAGCTGTTCTGCAGAGGCTGGCTGATGTCGTGGGCCGACAGCCCGGCCACGGAGGTCACGGCGTTGCGGGGGAAGGGTCCCACCCGCAGCGTCCGCGTGTTCTGCCCGCGCCACCAGTAGTTCTCGGCCCTGCAAGGAGAAACGACCCGGAGGTTGAGGGAGAGCCCTCACCTGGGACGAGGTGGCCGGTCCCAGACACCCACACGGCTAGCGAGCCCGGGGGTCCGGCCCTGGCACCGCCGACCCACCGCATGCCAGGTCTCCCCGCGTCTAACCGACCCTGCCGCCGAGGCAGCGGGAGTGAGTCGTCCCCATCAGTCCCGGTGACGTTTCGTCCAGCGGCAGCGGACCGCCGCTCTCTCGGCTGCATCGTCATCGTCATCTACCACCAGGGTCCCCTGCCATGACACCTAGGGCCCCCGCTCCCAATGTGCCCTGAGCCCTCCGGGTCACGGGGGATCCAGGTGGCAGCAGCGTGAAGCCCCTAAATATTCTAGAACATCGGGAAGCCCCCGGCGATCTACCACCAGACATGTTGGACTCTGAGCTTCGGCTTTCATGTTGCTTTTGCATTTTAAATGATTTCCTCTTTCCTAACACATCTGTTACCAAACCTTTCCCCTCCTTATTCTTAGACTGCGAGCACCTAGAGAGCCAGAGACCGGATCTACCTCTCACGGTGTATCTTTCCCAAGGTTTAGTACAAAGGTGAGCACGCAGTAGGTGCATAATACATACCATTATTACTACTTATGGAAGGAATGCCCTCTCACAGCAGGGATTAAAAGTCACATTGGATTCAGGAGGATGGGGAGGGAGGGGGAGAGAAGAAGCAAGATGAGCGGTAAAAGCTAATGAGAAAAGAGTTGACTTTCCAGCACTTAGCAGGAGCTAAGTCACTCTAGACATCGGGGCCGGGGGAGACGGGAAGGGAGCGGAAGAGAAGAGGCGGGATAAGCATTAAAAGCTAATTAGAAAACAAATTCACTTTCCAGTACTTAGAACAGTGCTTGGCACATTGCAAGCACTTAGAAGGTCCCATAATTATTATTTCACCTCCTGTTCCTCTACAAAACATGTTTAGCTTCCTCCCTCTGGAGTGAACTTCCCTCACATTACCGAATGGCTCCCAGTGGCTGGGCAGGTAGTGAGGATTAAACTGGGGGTTTGGGGGTCCCATAAGGGAATGACTGGGGCCTAGGATTGATGCTATTGATGCCTGTTTACTTATTTTGATGTCTGTCTCCCTGCTTCTAGACTGTGAGCCCGTTGTAGGCAGGGATTGTCGCTGAATTGTACTTTCCATGCACTTAGTACAGTACTCTGCACACAGTAAGTGCTCAATAAATACGAATGAGTGAATGACAGTCCAGCCTACAGGTAGGTCCCCACTGAAGGAATGACCCAGGTGTTTTTCCCTTATGGAGTCTCAAGGAGACTCACCAGGCCTCAGACCTCTTGGGACCACTGTCCTGACACCGGACTTTACCTTGGGGTGGGGTGGGGGCGGGCAAGTGGTGATCCCTTGGCTGATCCTCTGCCAGCTCCCAAGCTGGGTAGCCTGGCCAGCAGACCCCAGAGCTACAAGAACTTTGAACTTTGTACAGGGAGAGGAGTTTGGGGAGGTGGTGGGGGGGACGTCAAAATACGACCAGGGCACCAATGTGAGACAAGAAGATTGCCAACCACCTCATGCTCTGCCCAGGAATGAGCTTGGGGGAGGGAGCAGGCACCTACAAGCTCTCTCCTTCCCCTCACTCTGGAGTCCCTAACTCTCTGTCTGCTCCCTTTTCAGCCGCTGTCACCTAGCTCCAGGGGAGCACGGTACCCCTGCCCCGCCGCCGCCCAACCCATCCCTTCCCATTTTTTGAAGGATGCGATGGACACAAGCTCAGGTGGTTACAGGAAATGGGCTGGGGTGGGCGGGCCTAACTCAGGGCTCCAATAAAAATTATAATTCTGGTATTTGTTAAGCACTTACTATATGCCAGGCGCGGTAATAAGCACAGAGGTGGATACCAGCAAATCGGGTTGGACACAGTCCCTGCTCCATGTTGGGGTCATAGTCTCAACCTCCATTTTTCAGATAAAGTAACAGGCAGAGAAAAGAGAAGTGACTCGCCCAAGATCACACAGCAGAAAAGTGGCAAAGCAGGGATTAGAATCCAAGACCTTCTGACTACCATGCCTGTGCTCTATCCACTGGGGGATAGTGTCCTTCTTGAGGTTCTTTCAGATCTTTGTTTTTCTTCATTCGATCGTATTTATTGAGCGCTTACTGTGTGCAGAGTACTGTACTGCGCATTTGGGAGAGGATGATATAACGATGAACAGACGCATTCCCTGCCAGTGTCTAGAGGATTGTGAGGACTGCCCATCCGCCCTAGGAGGGCAGAGGACCACGGGCACCTCGCTCTCCCCCCCAGCCACCCCGTGACTGCCACCGGCCCTCCTGGCACACGCACACTTCCTCCTCCTTTTCGAATGGGCTGTCCCAGCGAGAAGGCCGACTCAGGGCACCACCGGCATTCCCATGGCAACGAGAGGGCAAGGCTGCCAGTCGGCGTCACTGCAGGAAGGCGAGGGAGAGTCCCGGGGTGAGCCGGGACGGGGAGTTCAGCAGCTGCAACCCCACTGGCCCCAGGGCCAGCTACCATCCCTGAGGGCCAGCGGGAACAGGGACAGGACTATCTTCCTCAGAGGGAGGCAAGGGCTGGGAAAGGGACTGGGGGAGGGGACAGGGGAACAAGCTGTCCGGGAGTGGCTGAAACAGGCAGGGAGTGCTGGCCCACCCCCACTCACCCACCTCTGACAGTACCAGCTGGACAAATGTTTGGTTTCCAAAAAAATAAACAAAAATCCACCCACTCCTCAACCCTCACCCTGCTTTCCGGAGGCTCCAGCCAGCTCCAGGGCCCCTCGCGGAGTCGGGAGAAGAGAGGAGGTAAACAGCAGTCTGATCCCTGGAATGCCCCAGCCCCAAGACCCACTGGCCAGGGGAGCCCGCATCTCCCCATCCACGGCCTCCTTCTCTACCACCCCTGGGGTGGGCTTGATCCATAAGGTTCTCTAGGACGACACCCCCGCCCCCCCCCCCCCCCGTCTCTCTAAAGAAGTCTCAGCGCTCAAGGTCACCAGCCTGGGCATCGCCTCTCCCCCATGGGAAGGGAAACTGAGGCATGGGGCACTGTGATTTGGAGACCGAGCTCAAAAGGGACCCAGGAAAGCCCATTCCCCCCCCCATCTTTTCTAGCTCCTTGTGACCACAGAGAAGAAGAGAGAGGGAGGAAGGAAACCTAGGTCCAAGAACATCTGGGCTGCCTCCTCAGGGAGCCTACCCGCCCACCCTGCCCACTAGCCCAGTCTTTCCCTCCACCCAGCCCTGGCTCCCAACCTCTGGACCTTTAAAAACTTCCAGACTACAGGTGTGGAACCGGATTGTAAACTCCTTGACGGTTGGGATGCCACCTATCAACTTGTACTCTCCCGAGCGCTTACGACAGTGATCCATAAAGGCTATTGATCGGTCGACTGAGCCGGCTAGTCCCCGGTGCACGACCAGCAGAGAGAAGTCCGTCTCAGAGGCCAGAGGGCCAGAGACTAAGGCAGGGAGAGAAACCAATGGAATAAAGAGAACCTAGACAGAGAGCCAGAGTGAGGACGTACACACACACACACCCACCCCAAGATCAAGGACCACCCCCACCTCTGTCCCTCACCGCCCACCTTCTCCAAGCTCCCAGAAGAGAGAGGGCAGAGGACTGCCGGTCGGTTCGGTGGGTCAGAGGCTCCCTGGAAAGACGGTGCCAGTGCCCGAGCTGCACGTTACTCAGAGGAGGCGGCGGCAGCGTCAGCCCGGGCCTCCCAGAAGCCAGTGATGCGAGCGGCGGGGGAGAGAGCACCCACGCCTCCCCTCCCAGGAGGGAGTGGCCGGCCAGGCCCGGCCCAGCCCTCCCACCCACCGGCTCCCCGTCGTCGTCGTCCCCCGCCTCCTTCCGGCGGTGCCAGAGAAAGAGCCGGGCCCCAAAGACACACACGCCAGCCGCCTGAGTCAGCCCCTCGGGAATGACTCCTTGTTGGTTGGGCTCCGGCCCCGGCCCGGCTCACAAACCCTCTACTGCCTGGAGGCTGAGCGTGACGTGAGATGTGGGATAGGGAGTAGGGGAGAGGCAGGGGAGGGGCAAGAGTAGCAGGGGGAAGAGAGGGAGTTCTCGGGGGGCCAGGTCCCCCAGGTAAGGGAGTCGGACAGGGGGGCACGGGGGGGGCAAGGTGGCAGTGAGCATTAAAGCTAAGGGTAAGAAGTAGCCCAGGATTATTTGCCTGGAAGTTCCACCACGTTTGCTAGCGCTCAATAAATATGATTGAATGAAATGTTTTGTGACCTTGGGCAAGTCATTTAACTTATCTGTGCCTCACTTACCACATCTATAAAATGGGGATAAGAGTGTGAGCCCCCTGTGGGACAGGGACTGGGTCCAACCTGATTAACTTCTATCTACCTCAGCACTTAGAACAGTGTTTGGCATATAGTAAGCGCTTAACAAGTACCATTCTTAGTTTTGGACTGGAGGGGACCCCATGGCCAAGCCCCCCTTCATGATGATGATGGTTTATGTTAAGCGCTTACTATGTGCCAAGCACTGTTCTAAGCGCTGGGGTAGATACAGGGTAATCAGGTGGTCCCACGTGGGGCTCACAGTCTTAATCCCCATTTTAAGTGACTTGCCCAGTGTTTCTTCGTACAGGTCTACTCCCTTCTCGCCCAATTAGGCCCTCTCCCTTTCTATTCTCCCTCTGCCCCTGCTCACTGGTCCTCAGAACCCGCCCACTCCATAAGGGCCAAGGCCCACCCGCGCCCCCGTGCACAGGACAATCCTGGCCGCACCTCCAGGAGAGAGGATCCCGGCCCCTCCTGGGGAAACCTTCTCTTCCCCCCAATCCTCAGAGGGACCCAGGAAGTCGGGGAGCACTGGCCGCTTCCAGGACCCTAGAACAAATAGGTCACATTTCCCTCCATGCCCGCCCCGTCCTGAGTGTGCACGTGGTACTAAGACAACCAATCCGGGCACCCACTGACTCAGTCCTCCCCCTCGTCCCCTGAGGGGAAAGTAAGGGAGAGGCCCCCTGGGCCAGCTGCTAGAGGGAGAGGGTAGTCCTTCAAAAGAGTTGGTTAGAGGATGGTTTCCAGGGCCCTGGGGCAATGGAGAATGGCAGGGAAGGAAAAGTTGGAGAGAAAGAGCAGATAGAATTGCCCCGGCCCCTCCCACCCCCAACACCTGAAGCATCTCCTCAGGTGGAAAGGTAAAAGGGTCCTCACCCCAACATCCCTGCCTGCCCCCCTCTAGACTGTAAGTACAGTGTAGTTAGTACAGTGTTAGTGATAGTACAGCACTCTTATTACAGTGCTCTGCACACCAGTAAGCGCTCAACAAAAACGACTGACTGCAGTAGAGAAGGGGGAGGAGGGTAGATGGCCATCCCTAGAGGATTCCTTTCCTCTCCACGATCCCCGCCCCTGCCGCAACCAATTCCGACTCCCGAGGTATCAGATGACGGCGGGCGGAGGGGGGCCGGGGCCAGAGCATGTGTGGGGTCTGCAGGCAGGGTCCGCAGGGAAGGAGGCCGTGACTCCGGTCAGGTGGTGCCCCTGACACATGGGGGGGGCCTTCGGGGCAGGATCAGAGAAGGCCCTAGCTCGGAGCCACCGGCAGGTGCCAGACTGGGCATTGGAGGCCTGGGGTGCCAGGAAGCCTGGTTCTGTGGGCACGTGGCACGGCTGTGGAGGCAATCGAGGCACCCGCCGGAGCTCTGGTGTCCAGCTCCTCCCACGGGCTGACTCGCTGCCCCCAGTGAGGGGCTGCGGATGGAAGACCCGACTGAGCAGGAACCGGAGAAGGGGCAGGGATGGCGGGTGGGGCAGCAGGAGGAAGGGAGGGGAGGGCCCGCACGGACACGCAGACACAAGGACACGTGGCCACAAAGTCATACAGAAACACCGACGCACATGTGGACATAGGGACACGGACACGTTATCATCGATGTCAGGATTGAAGAGTTCTACAGTCCCGGCCGGGGCTTGCAGGTAGCCTCCCGCCCTTCCTTCCTAGGGCGAGTGCCTTCCCCTCCACAAGCCCTCTGTCCCTCCTCTGAGCAGGCCAGGGGCAAGCCAGGGGCAGGCCAGGGGGCCTGGAGAGTTCCCTGGTAGAGCCAGGCGGTGGCGGATGGGATGCCCTCCAACGCTTCTACCTTCTGCTCTTGTGATTACGATGGTGAAGGAGCTGGGAGCCAGCCAGACGGGGACAGACAGACACACAGACACAACCACACCCCTTCCCACCCCCACTACCTATCTGTCCTCAGGCCTCTCTCTCTATCCGTACCTGCCCTCGATGACAGTGATGACGTCATTCATCTGAATGTGTAGCTTGTCCGGCTCCTCAAAGTCCTGCAAGGCCCGCATGTCTGTGGGCTGCGCCTAGACGGAGGGGAGAGGAGGGAGGGACAAACGGCACTCAGCGCCGAGGGGCTCTTCACGTCACTTGTCCCCCAAGATTCAACCCATCTCTGCCTCATTCACATCCACATAGCCTGGGCACAGAACTGCACCTCCCCGGAACCAGAGAAATAGACACACACACACACACGTCCTCCTCCCTGCCACTGGGATCCCAGCTGCAGCTCCCACAGTGCCCGCCTCACCCCCGTGGTGCCAGCCTTGCTCCAGAGTCCCGGGATCACTCACCTCCAGCAAGAAGTCCCTCAGGGCCACAAAAGTGGGCCTGTCTTCGGGCTTGTGGGCCCAGCACTGCACCATGACGTTGTAGATGTCCTGGGGACAGTCTTCGGGCCGTGCCAGTCGCTCCCCCTCCTTATCAATCTTGTGCAGGATCTGGAAACGGAGCCACTGAGCACCTGGACCACCAGCCACCCCCCGGCCCTCCCAGAGAGGCTACCTGTCCCCCCTCACCCTCCCTCCAACTCCCAAGAGCTCGGCGGTTCCCTGACGCCTGGACCCCTGAACTGAGGCGAGGTGAGCTGGGGCAGAGGAAGTGCAACCTTCACAACACTGCTAAAATCCACCCTTTCCTCCCCATCCAAACTACCACATTAATCCAAGCACTTATCCCATCCCATCTTGATTACTGTTCTCAGCCTGATTGCTGATCTCCCTGCCTCCTATCTTTCCCCACTCCAATCCATACTTCACCCTGCCACCCAGATCATTTTTCTACAAAAACGTTCAGGCCGTATTTCCCCACTCCTCCAGAAAACTCCAGTGGTTGCTCATCCACCTCCGCATCAAATAGAACCTCCTCACCATCGACTTTAAAGCAGTCAATCACCTTGTCTGCTCCTACTTCACCTCGCTACTCTCCTACTACAGCCCAGCCCACACACCTCACCCCTTTAATGCCAACCTACTCACTGTACCTCGATCTCGTCTATCTCACTGCCAACCTCTTGCCCACGTCCTGCCTCTGGCTTGGAACACCATCCCTCCTCTTATCCGACAGATAATTGCTCTCCCCCACTTCAAAGCCTTACTGAAGGCACATCTCTTCCAAGAGGCTTTCCCTGAGTAAGCCTTCTTTTCCTTTCTTCCTGTCTCCTCTGCATCGCCCTGACTTGCTCCCTTTATCTATCCCCCTCCCAGTCCCACAGCCCATAGGTACATATCCGTAATTTATTATTTATATTCATGCCTGTCTCTCCCTCTAGATATAAGCTCATTGTGGACCGGGAATGCGTCTGTTATATTATTATATTGCATTCTCCCAAGAGCTTAGCAGAGTGCTCGGCACACATTAAGTGCTCAATAAATACAATTGATGGATTGATTGAAGTGCAGGGAAGCAGTGTGGCCTAGTGGAATTAGCACAAGTGAGTGTGGAAGTTCATACATTCAATAGTATTTATTGAGCGCTTACTATGTGCAGAGCACTGTACTAAGCGCTTGGAATGTACAATTCGGCAACAGATAGAGACGATCCCTGCCCAGTGATGGGAGGATGTGGGTTCTAAATCCAGCTCTGCCTCTTGCCTGTTGTGTGACCTTGGGCAAA